>NC_139653.1:39830019-39900019 GCF_951799395.1 Argentina silus
GCAGTGCCCCGGCCTCTTTGGGCATAGCGCTTCTCTTGCTTAGGGTAATTCGGCCAATTAGATGGTCACCCTCTTTGGATGGTTGCCATGTCACCGGATGCTGTGTGAACAATGCACTGATTCAATCTAACAGCAGAGGAGCAATTACATTACATGACAGCTAGAGACTCTTAGAGTGACACCCACACTTCACAAAAGCACACAAATACATATGCTCACACTCATGCATACGTGCGCGCACGCACGCACGCACACACACACACACACACACACACACACACACACACACACACACACACACTCACTAGACATAAACCCATACACACTTAGGTACACTGAGATAGACACAGAAACACTCACACACTCACACACACACACACACACACTCAGTTACTTACATGCCACACAGTGGGGTCCAGTCGGTAGCACTCCCAGTCCCCTTGAAAAGAAATAGTGATCATGTCAACCAGGAGCGTGCGCAAACACACACACAGTGAGGGTACGCTGGCGTGACTGACTGGAGCTTGTTTTGTTTGATTGTTTAACTTTGTTAACAATCTGCCTTGATCTCTACCTCTCTATGTACTGCTTGCCTATTTGATCACCGGTGTGTGATCGTAGTCTCCAGTGTGCATCGATCATGCGGAGACTCAACTTCCCGCTAAGTGTTTGCTCTTATCGGACCCGATCGAATGTCAGCGTTGGCACCTGTCTGCCCTGCCCGGAGTGGCTAAACCCTTGTGGGCTGGTGACCGGAACTTTCCATCCCGGTAGACGGCTGATCTGGGACCGCAACTCTGTCTCCGTCGGCAACTGCCTCCCTTTAAGACCTACAGCGTCTCCCGATTGCCTACTATGTTGTGCATCTGCTGTCCTTCACCTGGATTTTATCAGCCCTGCTCCGTTCTGATGGAACTCGGATTTGAATTCCCCCTTCCACCGAACCTATCTGTGGACTACCGACAATGACGATCAGGTTCTCTACAGCTGCGCTGTACAGCCTCAATCATACTGTCCGTCCGATTGCGCAAATTATTAACTCTTTCTACACTGCTGGCTTTGGGAGGCTGTTTGAACACAACCCAAGAGACACCGCCCACATAATACCCTCTCTCTGGTCAACCTCATGCATTTGTGACAACAACATTGATCTAATGTGCCTAACTGAGACATGGCAAAGGCCCAACGAATACTAACTTCTCAACCAAGCTGCCCCCTCTGGATATGCTTACATTGACCAACCCCGTCCCTCTGGCCGCGGAGGAGGGCTTGCAGACATAATATGAAACTCAAACGAATTTCCATTGACAACCAACATCATTTGAGTGCCTGGCTGTGAAACTTTTTTCCCGCCAGCCAGTGCTGATTCTCTCCATCCACCATCCTCTACATACCTAACCCGTGTTCCCCGCTGTATTTTCAGACCTCATCACCTCTCTCAGCCCTCCCTGCCCTGTCACATTGTCACTTGGAGACTTTATGTGGACTCTGACACCTGTAATTTGGCTAAAGAGTTCTGTGCCTTCTTCAGCTGCCTCAGCTTTAACCAACTTATTGACATTGCCACCCATAACCGTGGTCATACACGTGACCTGGTGTGCTCAAATGGCCTCTGTCAACAATCTGACTGGTGCTGACTTGAGTCTCTCTGACCACAAAATAATCTCTATGGACTTTAAGATCACTCCACTTCCCAGATGACTTTAGGAACTTTCAACATCATTGCCCAGCTCCTGTCATCACCATGCTCAGCACCCTGTTCAGACAGGCTTTTAATGTATAGGGCTGTATGTTATGTATGTTCTGTGATGAATGTTCTCCCATATTTTAAATATAGCGCTGTACAAATTTAATGTATTATTATTATTATTATTATTATTATTATTACACACACACACAGACACAGACACAGACACACTCACACACACACCACAAAGTGCAAGAAGTATGGCGAGAGAGAAGGTGTATACACAGCACATACCAGCAGAGCTGCCACTATACACAACTCACCCAGATCTGGAGCCAATTTAGAACAGTTGTGTTTACAGAGGCAGGGCAGAGTTTATTGAATATTTATGTTTGGATGGGTACACTTCACCAAACTATTGACCAGGCCAAGGCCCCACGCTCCCATGAAAGCAAGAGACACTGAAAAACTGGGAAGGAGGTTTCTGTGTGATATAGTACTGCAAGTGTGTTGGGGTCTAAACAGTTATAAAGCAAATTTAGGATATCTTGTCTAGTTTTGGCAATACACGTGTTATGCCACGCCAAGAAACTAAGAAGTAAAATAACTTCCTATGATTTACATTCATTCCAATGATATGTGACATATATACTGTAGTGATGTTAGGTAATCAGACAAGCTATGAAAATCAACTCCAGCGTGTGTGTCCATGCATGCATTTATGTGTGTGTATGAGTGTGTGTACATTATGTGTGCTTGCATGTGTGTGTGGGTAGATGTCTTTGTGCATTTGTGTGTGTGTGTGTGTGTGTGTGTGTGTGTGTGTGTGTGTGTGTGTGTGTGTGTGTGTGTGTGCAGTAGAATGATTTACATGCCTGAACACTCCTCCACTGCCAACAAACACATCTCGCAGTTAACCAGGTCTCAAGTCAGAGCTAAAAAAGGAAACACGACTGGCTACCACACTGGTATGTTTACAACCAGGTTTGACAAATCTCCTCTTCCTCTCTCACATGATTGATAGGACATCTTCATCTGGTTTCAATCCAGGGTGGTACATAGGTGTCACATACAGTTGGCACAAATAGCATTAAATCAAAGTGGGCCTAAGTCAAGTCTTACACACTGGGTGCCCAGTGTGAAAATGTTTGTTTCTGGTAACATGGGGAAAGTATGATATAGGGCCAGACTCCAGTGTAGTCTACTCAATATGAGTAACCTATTTTTTCCAGGTACTCTGGAAAGTCGAGTAAATAATCAGGAAAAAGCTGTGACAAGATGGATCAACCAATGTACATAGGATATGGCTGTAAAACTATAGCTAATGGTAAGAACAAGGCTAGGAGGAAAGCGACTAGGAAAAAGCTACAACTACAGCTGGCTACAACTTGGCTAGCTAAACATGACAGTGTAAAAGGGTCAATCCAAAGTGAATAGCTAGAATATCAATTGACTGCACAGTGGTTAGTACATGGCTGGAACAGAAGTGAAACTAAGGACTGCCCTGGCAATGCAGTTGCTTTTATATGATTGAAAGAGGTGGCTAGGGCTTGTTTTGCATTAACTATGAAGTTTAGGGGGTTAGGATATTATTTGCAGTAGCTGTGACATAGCAAGGACATGACAAGGTTACAGAGGCGACTGTGTTCCCAGGCTCCGGGGCAAGTCTGCACTCTGGCTCTGGGTCACATAAGGTCACAACAAGAGTCACACTGTCCTGTCTAATCCTGAGGCCCAGTCATGGTCAGAATATCACACACACACACAAACACACACACACACACACACACACACACACACACACACACACACACACACACACACACACACACACACACACACACACACACACACAACACAAACACACAAACATACACACACACACACACACACACACACACACAGCCTCTTTAACCAAACCACATCCAGTGAAGTTAAATATATCAAGCTAAGAGTACACCCTAACCTATAACAATAGACTGTATAACAAGACATAGCATGACCATCATCACTTTTTGAATATGTAGCCCTATGGGAATTCTGGGTATTTCCTAAACTCTTTGTATTTTTATTTTCTTTATTTTCTTTTCAAACATGTTTTCCAGAATGTTAAAAATGTTTAAATACTGTTTACATGCATTAAAAATATGTATTAGTTAAAATGCACTTACCTGGAGTGAGGACCAATCAGGAGTCGGGGGGAAAGGTCAGGAAGTTGCAGGAAGACGAACGTTGGAGAAGACGCGAAGAGAAGGTGTCCGGATGGAGAAAGAGAGAGAACGGCCACGTTAGAAGTTGGTAAAACACCAAGTTAATGCGTGATATAGTAAATGTGCTTTAAGACTGCACGAAGAGTGAGTTTATAGACATTTTACTTGAAGTTTACAGTGTAATAGTTGACGGTTTTGAAGAACTCGGTTAGAGTTTTCACCGAGGAGAAAGAGCGGACGGCTAGTCAGCGCGATTTAGCTAAGAGGACTTTGCCAGCTAGGTTGCCCTTTTGTACATCGTCTGAGGAAGCACTTATCTCCAGAACCATATCTGCTTTGCTGTCGGACGACGTCTTCTTTTGTTTGCTGCGCAACGGCGCGAAGCGACCATTTTGTTTAAGGTCTCCACGATCCCGAGCAACGTTACGGGCCTGCCACGTGTCCTCCTTTGACTGCGACTTGCGGTTTGGGTACCCATTCATTTCATTGAGCATTTATTTAGTCATTTGCCGGCTTAGCTTTAGCTTCAAGTGAAACTGAATGTGTGTGAATGTGTGGTCATTGAACTGAACTGTGTTCATTTGTATTGCACTTGAAAAGCCAAACCAAATCATTTTACTTTTTTTACTTTTATACTCAAACTGTTTATATGTAAATACTATATATTTCAGTAAATAGTTGAAAAGTATTTCTGTTGAAGACTTGCATTTCATTGGATTAATGATTATCGGTGACATTTCTATTGAAGCTTATTACATGATTAATATTGTTAGCTATTTAAAATAGTTAAAATATTAATGTAACTTTAAAAGCTAAGGCTTATTTAACTAAGCACGGATGATAGTTACATACGTTTAGTGATTTATTTCAGTTAGCTATATAGTCACTATTGACATTTTGCATTAAGTTAAAAGCCTAATGGTAGGTATTATTGGTGTAATGTGAAGAGGTGTAAATGCTAACAAGTAGGTAATAATTAGGTAATTACATTAGAGCATTAATTAACACTAGAGAGAGAGATCTCTCGCTACATAGGAATTCGGGGAGCGCACTCCACACTAATAGCCAGACACGCTAGGGGGCGCTACAAATACATTTATTATTGATATATTTTCGTGATATAAAATACATTGCAGATAGAGGTACCAGAATACTGTTGCCTTCTTGTGGCATAATGTCTCATCACACTCTGATCTAAAGTCATAAAGACCAGTCAATGTCTCCTTACCTGTAATATACAACGTTATAATGTAGAATGAGACCTTAGGGTTGGATTGTAATACTGAAGACAGCAGACTGTGAGACTGAGCAGCTCTCTCTGCTATTTACATTTATCCTCGAAGTGTGAGTGTGTTAAAAAGGCAGTGTCCAAACTCACTCACTCACTCACACATCTTCAACACAGGAAAGCACAACCTCACAAGCACTGGCCCGTGTATTCCTATTGGTTTAGCTGCCAACCATTCACAGCTCAGTTATCAACCACTTGCCCCTACCCTTTGAGCAGTCCTATACATCGTTTGAGAGGATTTGATAGGTGAAAGCAATATCATAATAGCTTCATCTTGCCCTCTTATTTGTAGGGTGGAAATGTGGCCGTATTATAAATATATGCAATTTAGCAGACAACTTCATCCAAAGCAATGTACACTAATTAGTGAGCACATACATTTTAATCCCCAATGGGAATCAAACCCACAACCTTAGCATTGCTAACACCATGCTCTACCAACTGAGCCACACAGGACCATTGAGAACTGCACAAGACCATCCAGTCCTCTCGGAAGCACTGAACAGTCACTTTCAGGTCAGAGTTACATTATTAGTAGGTTAGCTGTGGTTAAGAATTGTGGGTTATCCTAGATATGTGAATGTAGACGTACTTCTTGGGGCCTCTCTCTCACCTCTCTCGCTGACACTCTCGATCTCGGCATCCTCGCAGCTGCTATACTCCGGTGTAGTCACGCCTTCTTCCTCCGAGCTGCTGACAGATGTCTGTCTTTTCCCCCCGACGCCGCCTCCACGCTTCGACTTGTAGGGCCGCGGTGGGGGCGGCCGCAGGGACTCTGATTGGTCAGAGCTAAGCGAATCATTGCGCAGCATGCTCTCTGCTTTCTCCCGTTTGGTCCGTCGCAGAAGGGAGGCCTGACCAGGAGCCAAGGCCATGCCTTGAGCCGAGCCGGGGGGCTCCCTGAGTTCAGGGGGCTGGGGCTGTAGAGGGCCATGATCCTGTGGCCCGCCGACGCCCCCCACCGTCGTTCTCTGGCCCAGCCTAGCATCAGGCCGCCCCCCAACACCCACACCCTCACCCCCGAGCCCAGGCATCCCTATCCCCAACCCCCCTCCTCCTTGCCCCTTGGTCAGTAGAGGGTGCCTGCCCCCCAGGGTCTCCCCCGGTTGGGGCTGGGCCAGGTAGTGGGGGTTGGCGGCGTCCAAGAGGTACCCCTCCTCTATCCTTTGTGGGTCGCCACTCCTGGTAACCCCCCCTCCCCCAACGGGGTCGTGTTCCAAGGAGCGGCCCTTCATCAGCCGCCGGCTCTCCCTCCGCTCCCGGGGGTCCCGGTCCATGGACACCTGGGTTTGGAGTCTGGGCTGACCTGGCCGCCGCTCTCCACGACCCCCTCCCTTACCACTGTGGTCCGGACCAGAGCCTGGCTTTCTCCTGGAGGGGGAGAGAGCGATGTGTGGGGGGAGGGGGGGTTCAGGTTTATATAGGGATACAGGTTTATATAGGGATACAGAGTAACCATTTCCTGCTATTAACTGTGTGAGTGGTCATATAGCTTACGTGTCTCGCGGAGGCTCGCTACGTGAACGAGCAGAGGGTGTTTCAGGTCCAGGCGCCATCCCGGGGTCGCCGGGGTAATGGGGGTCATGTGGCATTGCTGTGGAGCCCAAGGGGACATGGGATCGTGAGCGGAGCTTCTTGTCACCGGGGGTTTGGCCACACATGGATGGGTCACTGATGGCCAGGCCCAGAACAGACTTACCGCCTGGACCTGAGAACCATTGGCCTGGCTTAGTGAGGATCTCCTGCTGCTTACGGCAGTTATTACACACCCACATCACCTGAGGGAACAGATACATAATTATTATACTGTAAATAAACACCCTAATCACCTGGAAGTAGACAGATATACAGTTATTACATTTGGAAGTACACACATTGTTATCACACATTTATTACAGACCAACTTGCCCAACTCCTCTGTCAAGCATTTCAAGCTCAGCATCAAACACTGTTTATGGCCTTGAAACAGGAAGTGATAAACAGTGCGGCCTGAGGCGTCTAGTGCTGCCAATGGAACAGTCAGTGGGCAAGATAATAATAAGAGCCAATGACATCACTACTGAGAACCGGTTTACATTACATGAGAGCGGGGGGAAAGGAGACGGAGGGGATGAAGGGAAGGCAGGAATACAGGGGAGAGTGGAGAAGAGGAGGGAGTGAGGGAGGTGATGAGAGTGAGGTGAGTCGCTCTTTTCTGGCCACCAGTGTTGTCATTACTACATAACAGTCCCTGATGGCCCCTTAAAGGGAACTGAAATAAAACACCTTGGCATGTTCCATATTCCACTCTCCCCCATTCCCCCTCTCTTTCCCTCCTCCAGATTGCTTTTGATTAAAGCCACAAAAGCCAAAGAGAAAACACACCAACGCAGCTATATTTATCCCACCAACCACCCAGCACCATCAGGGAGAGGGAAACACGCACACACACACAACACACATAAAGATGGAGCACATGTACAGAGCACATGCTCGCACACACATATAGTCGACGGACAGACACCTGACACACACACTCACACAGAGAAAAGCAAACAATACTCTCAGTGGAGCAGAGCTTTGGTGAAGAAATCCACCAGCCCACCGATCCCTGCTGCCAGACGCAAGCAGCCGATCCCTGCCAGACGGAAGCAGAAGATCCCAGCCAGGTCCAAGCAGCTCTCCAACACAACACATACTTGCATAAGCCTCCCACCACCACCACCAATACTATCCTAGTTTACCGTACAGCCAGTAATACATACAATAAGTCAGCTATAGGGCCATTGTCACTGCATTGTCATTGTCACTTGAGCCAAAACTGACATTGTGTATGCAACAAGCCAACTATCGTTAATAATGGTTCCTTTGACTACTACTAAACAATGTTTAGGATTCATGAATCCCAATCCCTGAAAGAAAAAGCATGGAAAGGGAGGGATAGGCAGCTCCAAACAGGGATGTTGGAGTTGGGCTGTGCAGACAGGATTCAAACTAACACACACACACACACTAATCTACAACAAATCAGATGCACAATCCACAACTGTCAGTGGTGGTGAACCCTTGTAGTAAGGGATTAGAGAGGCACTCTAATTCCACAGTGTGTGTGTGTGTGCATGTAAGCAAGAGAGGGAGTGAAAGAGAAAGAGTGGGGCAGAATACAAAATCCTAACAATATGTTCTGGGTTGATAACAACCTGGTCAAAACAGACATTCTTGAAAACACTTTCTTCCACTTAAGAGGCAGTGGACCCTAAGAATTGCTTTTTTTATGAGAGCCAAAGATAATCCTCAAGTAATCCTGGTATTAGATCACATCCTGATTTGAAGCAGCCAGTAGCATGGAGTCATACTTGGGCAGATTGCAGCAAACACAAAGCTTTTACACACACACTCCCAACAGAAGCATATCACATGAGCAAATCAGAGAGAGAGAGAGAGTGTTTAGTGTAGTTAGTATGTGTGTGTTGTGTGTTCATGTGTGCATGTGGCATAACAATGAATTATCCAGTGTTGAAATCTCTAAGATTTTGTATTGTGACTGGTTCCTAGAGAGAGATGCACTCTGTAACCATAGTTACTGCATGTTCTTCAGTTCAACTAAGGTGTCTCCTGCCCCTTTTGTAATGCACATGCCTGAGGGAACTTAGAGAGCCTGATAGTAGAATTCTTTCAATTGATCTAAAATTCTAACATTTGTATTTTTAGCAGGATTTTATGGAGTCATGAGGTAGGATATGGAATGGAGTGGGGAGAGCAGCCTATAGCCACTGGATGACTGGTTTCTTAAAGGAGAAAGTGGGATGACCAGCCTATGGCCACTGTTCTGACTGGTTATCATAATGGTAAAGGACAAGGTTAAAAACCGGACACCAAAGATCAGCAGCACTGTAAAAGTGAGTGGTGTCCTAAGAAATGGGGTGGAGGTGGGGGGCGGCAGCGGCGGGGAGGTAATGAGTAGCTTGTTACCACACTAATCATCAGCTTCATCACTGGGCTAATTAACACCCAATCAGCTTATCTCCCTCTACCTCTTTCCCTTTTCCCCCTCTCCCTTTTTCTTACTTCCCCCTTCTCTCTCCGCATCTCTTCATTCATCTCTCTCTCTGTTATTCTCTCCTGTCGCCATTCTCTCTCTCTGTTTCCTCTTCTGATTCCCTCTCTTCCATATAATCCAATGTGTTCTGATCTCATTGACCAGTGAAAAAGGGGTGCAGACTTAAACGATGACCACTAGTGTCCCTCCTGACAATCTTTTCTCACAGGTGAGATGGATGGAGTTTCCCTTCACGGGTGATGGGAGGGGGTTGACTGGCCAGGACGTGTTCCCAATGACAACTTGATGTACAACAAGCAATGCACCAGCCATAATTCAGAGAACCATAAATCATGGGTAAGGATGAAAGACAAAAAGGACATTAGTGTCCATTGGGGCTAATGAGGCTGTATATCAGCACGCCCAAACACCAGTGACACACACACACATACAGTTAGGTCCATATATATTTGGACTCTGACACAATTTTTTTTATTTTAGCTGTTTACCAAAACATATTCAAGTTACAGTTATATAATGAATATGGGTTTAAAGTGCGGACTCCCAGCTTTAATTTGAGGGTATTCACATCCAAATTGGAGGAAGGGTTTAGGAATTACAGCTCTTTAATATGTAGCCCCCTCTTTTTCAAGGGACCAAAAGTAATTGGACAATTGACTCAAAAGCAGTTTCATGGACAGGTGTGGGCTATTCCTTTGTTATTTCTTTATCGATTAAGCAGGTAAAAGGTCTGTGTTGATTCCAAGTGTGGCATTTGCATTTGGAAGCTGTTGCTATGAACGCAAAACATGCGGTCAAAGGAGCTCTCAATGCAAGTGAAACAGGCCATCCTTACGCTGCAAAAACATCCATCAGAGAGATAGCGGCAACATTAGGAGTGGCCAAATCAACAGTTTGATACATTCTGAGAGAAAAAGAACGCACTGGTGAGCTCGGCAACACAAAAAGGCCTGAATGTCTACGGAAGACAACAGTGGTGGATGATTGCAGGATCCTTCACAGGTAAAGAAAAACCCCTTCACAACATCTAACCAAGTGAAGAACACTCTCCAGGAGGTAGACATATTATCCAAGTCTACTATAAAGAGAAGACTTCACAAGAGCAAATACAGAGGGTTCACCACAAGGTGCAAACCATACATAAGCCTCAAGAATAGAATGGCCAGATTAGACTTAGCCCAGTTCCGGAACAGCATTATTTGGACAGATGAAACTAAGATCAACCTGTGCCAGCATGATGGGAAGAAAAAAGAAGGCTTGGAACTGCTCATGGTCCAAAGCATACCACATCATCTATAAAACACGGTGGAAGCAGTGTGATGGCATGGGCATGCATGGCTTCCAAAGGCACTGGGTCACTAGTGTTTATTGATGATGTGACAGAAGACAGAAGTAGCCGGATGAATTCTGAAGTGTTGAGGGATATACTGTCCAAATTCAACAAAGTTGATTGGACGGTGCTTCACAGTACAGATGGACAATGACCCAAAACATACTGCGAAAGCAACCCAGGAGTTTTTTAAGGCAAAGAAGTGGAATATTCTGCAATGGCCGAGTCAATCACCTGATCTCAACCTGATCGAGCATGCATTTCACTTGCTGAAGACAAAACTAAAGGCAGAAAGACCCACGAACAAACAACAACTGACAAACAACAACACACAAACACACACGCACACACACACAAAAAGGGAAAACATTTTAAGAGCACATAGATGATGTTTTGGGTCAACCCAACCTCTGACTCTTTCTCCTGCCAGATATACGTTTGCCTCTGACAAGGCATCAGTGGGTCGAGATTAGACTGACATCTCCCATAAACAGTGGCTTTTCTGTGAGCTAAGCCAGTGGATAGCTCTTTGAATATGCACACACACACACACACACACACACACACACACACACACACACACACACACACACACACACACACACCCTGATGACCTGTGGGTACACATTTCTCCATTGAGGCCAGTGTGCTGCACTACTGCCTCTGGCCACTAGATGTCTGCAGAGCATTCAGTCACACCTGGCTCAGGCTTTACTCCGCTCCAGGTAGAAGTGGTAAAACTGAGCCTTGATGAGAAACTGGGTAAAATGATTTTCATTTTCAGATTGAAGTAATTTTCACGTACTCTAATCTGAAATGTGGATTTCAGAAACTATATGAGTGAGCTTTCTAGCCAGTGTCTTTTATTAACTAACATTTCAAACTTCATTTGATCCAAATAAATAATGAGGTCTGATTCATTCATTCATTCATGGAAACATCTGTCGATCCATCCATCTATTCATTTCATTACGATACTAAAAACAACTCCCTCTTTAGGGACTGTGTGCCGTAGCTCTGTGTGTAAAACAACAGGAAGAGAGATGACCCTACTCAGGAGCCAGTCAATGAGACATTTCCATGAGGCGAATGCAGAGAGCAAGACTATAGGATCAATAGTAATCATGAGCCGCTGTTGCGTTCAGGGGAGATGACACATCGCTCTCTGGTTCTCAGTCCCCACAACGGCTGCGCAACAAACACATTTGTACACAAAAAGTCAGAAGCTCACAGTCTTGAGTCTGAAACAGATGAACTGAAACAAAACATGTAAAGAGTCTCAAAACGTCTCTCTATTGTAAAACAGCCTGAATATAGCGTCACATAAACAACAACTGAAACACATTCTGAGACAGAGCCTTTCCTTGGACATTACAATAAGAAGCAAAGACAGGGATAAGAGAGAGAGGGAGTGAATGAGAGAGAGACAGAGAGGGAGAGAAAGAGAAAGAGAGGGAGAGAGAGAGAAAAAGAAAGAGAGCGAATCAACACTTGGCTTCAGCACAAACAGAGATTTCACCAAATGAGGCAGCAATCACTGCAGATAATGATCACTGGCTTTCATTAGCCGCCACATAGGGGATTCAAAGGGGATAGATGCTATACATGGGTCTATGAAGGCTGTAGGAGTTAAGAAGGCTTTACACCGGCCCATGTGGGCTAGAGGCTACATAAGGCTACACACGGCAATACAAAACCTTCATTAGGCAATGCCAGCTACAGTACATACATAGGGACTACTGTATGTAGACTACTGTATATACAGGGGCTATAAAACCAATACATTGGGCGACAGGCATAGGAACCATTTTATCTTCTTTTAGCTCTATACTCAACAATAGTTTGGATTTGAAATCAAACAATTACTATGAGGTTAAAGTAGAGATTCTCAGCTTTAATTCAATGTTTTCTTGTTTTTCAACGGTGTTTCACCATTTAGAAATTACAAACCTTTTCATACATACAGTAGTCCCCCTATTTCAGGGCACCAAAAGCTTTGGAAAATTGGCTTGAGAGACGTCAATGAAGGTCAAGGCTGAAATATCAGAAAAACCAATCAGAAGCATAGCCTAAACCTTTGACTTGCCAAAATCAACAGTTTCGAACATCATTAAAAAAGAAAGAAAGCACTGGTGAGCTCAGCAATTGTAAATGGGCTGACTTCTACAGTGGATGACCAAAGACTGCTCACCATAATTAAGAAAAAACCCAAAACAACTGTCCCACAGATCAGGAACACTCTCCAGGAGGAAGACATGAATGTGTACAGAGGCTTTACTGCAAGGTGAAAACCACTAGTTATCCTCAAAAAGGAAGGTCAGGTTACAGTTTGCTAAAAACCCTGCAGAGGTCTGGAAAACAGTCTTGTGGACAGATAAGATGAATATTATCATGCACCAGAGTAATTGCAAGAGGAAAGTTCTAGGATCTGCCCAAGATGTGTGAGATGGTGGAGGGGCTGCTATGGTTTGGGCATGTATACTGTAGTTGCCACAATAACTGGCTAACTTGTCTTAATGTATGATGTTCCTGCTAACAGTGGCAGCAGAATGTATTCTGAAGTGTATCGAAACACCTTGTGACTTGTGACTCCAAATTCATTGGATGGCGCTTCTTCATACAGTAAGACAATGACCCCAAACATACTACCATAGCAACTAGGGAGTTTTTCATGGCCAAACAATGGAAAGTTCTTGACTGGCCAAGTCAATCTTCAGATTTAAATCCTATTGAACATGCACTGATGATAAGATTTTAGGCAAAATGACCTCAAAACAAATATGAACTGAAGATGGCTGCAGAACAGGCCTGGCAGAACATCACCAGAGAAAATACCCAGCATCTGTGGATCGCAGGCTTCAGGCAGTTATTGCATGGAAAGGATTATCAACTAAATATAAACTTGAGTACTTTATTTGGATATTATATTATTTTTTTCCAATACTTTTGGAGTCCTGAAATAGGGGGAGTATGTTTAAAAAATATCCAATTAAATTGGATAATCTCTACTTTGGCCCCATATTAATTTTTTGATTACAAATCCAAACTGTTGTAGTATAGAACTAAAAGAAGACAACATACTTCCTCTTTCCAATACTTATGGAGGGCACTGTATTTATCTGGCTATGTAAGATACATGCAGGGGCTACATCAATTCTACACAGGGTTATATAATTGATAGGGGTTACATAAGCTCTAAACAGGGGCTACAAAATATACATCTAGTAGCTACATAACGCTTGTAATGCCAAACTTTAATTTGGATTCAGTGGTATTGAAAACTTCTACTTGGGGAAGGGGGGGGGGGCATGACACCAAAGCATTGTTGGAAGATCCACTGCATTACTGAGCCAAGGAGCAGCAAAGTGATGATTTGTCGACCTTACAGAGGGAACCTGGCCAGGAGCATGTAAGGTTTTTAACTTGACATAACCGTAGAGGGTGTAAAAGGCATGTTCAGAGTAATGCCCAATCATGCTGTGTGTGTTACAGTATGCGGTCTTACTGTACAGGGGCGGAGGGAGGATGTACTTCTTAACAAATCACATAACTACATTTTTAAAGGAACAGAAAATGACTTTAAAATGAGACAAATGCCATTCAAAGTGTGCGAGTGATGTCATGAGATGTCATTAATCAAACATTGAAGCTCATGTTATTTTAATTCCCTCTGTCTGTTCACTCTATGAGGTTTCTTACAGTATGGTAGGATAGGAATATTGCAACAGTAAGTAAAGGTAAATGTGTGAAAAAAATGTTCGGGATGAAGGAACACTCACCACTTTGTCCTCCTTTAGTCACAGTGTCCACATGTGTGAGAAAAGGGAAACAAAAACAGAAATTGAGAGAGGGGAAAGCTCAACAGGTAAGTTATCCATATGTCATACGTCCCTCAGTGACGTCAACACTGTGCTCGTTAGGGGTAAAAACCTAATCAGGATGCACAGTGTGTGTGCAGGATATGCAGGGAGGCTATGTACTAACCCTTATGTTTGTCTGTGTGTGTGTGTGTGTGTGTGTGTGTGTGTGATTAAATATTGCACTGTGGGTGGCTTATCCATTTAAGAAGCCACTCTCCATGGTGCCCCTCCCCCCAACCCCTATACCCACTGTGATGTCAGCCCAGCACAGACCCCCCGGGGGAAAGACACTGAGACCCCCCTAGCACATAGCCCCATCTAATGCCCAATTAACCTTAACCAGCCTCTGCCTGGGTCACAAACACTGCTGCAGCCCAACCTCCCAGCATACACACTCTCTCTTTCTCTCTCTCATCACATCCACCTGAGCACCTGAGCACAAACACCTGTGCCCCTGCTATTGCCTGGACCACATACTGAGTCATCACATTAGAGCAAACAGTGTGTTTGCGATGTGTGTGTGTGTGTGTGTGTGTGGGGTGAGTGTGTGTGTGTGTGTGTGTGTGTGTGTGTGTATGTATGTCTACAACCTCCCTCTTACATTGTTGGAGCGCAGGGACACCCTCCCCCCGCAGCGGGCACAGAACTTGGTCTGGCAGTAGGAGCAGAGGTTGCCGCAGCCATCTGCAAACTTGGTCTTGTGGCAAACGCCGCAGGTGGGCGCGTCGTCCCGGTGCTGGCCCGTGTTGGTCTGCCGGCGCGTCTCCTCGCCCACCCGCCGCACCGTCTCCCGGTAGCTGGACAACTGCTGCTGGATACCTCTGAGAAAGAGGAGAGAGACAGAGAAAGAGTGGAAAAGAGAGAGGGAGTTGTAGGAGGAATAGGCATAGAGGGTTGGTGACGGGAGAGAAAGAGAGAGGGGGGAATGGGTAAGAGTGGGTATGGAGAAAGAGAGAAGGGCAATGAGAAAGAAGGGGAGTTGTTAGGGGGAGAGAGAGGGCAGTGGAGGAAATGGAGAGAGTGAAATAGGAGAGGGGGAGAGAGTGGAGGACATAGGTAGGCAGAGGTTTGAATTATGTTGGGAGAGAGAGGTGAACAAGAGAGAAGGAGAGAGAGAGGAGGAGTAGATGGAGTGGAAAAAAGAGGGGAAGAGATAGAAGAAAGTAATTGGGAGAGAAAAAGTTTTGTTTTCAGTCAAAAGGCAATAAACCTGCACACAATGCCACAGAAGTTCTATGTTGCAGAGAGTGGAGGCTACATGCATATCCACTCTTTTTAACTCACTTAAAGTTTTTACAGACAACATCCTGCAATGTTGAGAATACATCCAACAAAAACCACGAGCATTTAAAGTTATTCCTGCTCTATTTATTTGGGCTTTTTCCCTATCTGTTACAGTATGTTGTATTGTACTCCCTTTCATGAAAAACAAATGAAAAAACAAAAATACTTCAAAATGTATACAAGTGGTTTACAATTAAACATTCTGTCTAACGTGTTCTAGCTTTAAGGAAAAAAAAAAAAAAAGTCATTAAAAGACAGACATAATATCACATTTAAAACACAAAGTGATGGAATGAGATAGCAGTTTTAGACAGGTACAGTGTTAAAACAACATGCATTGTCATTAGGAGGCTTTGTACTTACAGACAGGGAGTCATTGGTGTAGCCTCCTCCCCCATCAAACCAGCCTTAAAAACTACAATTCCCACAAACAGATGAGGTCACAAAGAAGGAATAGACAGCTTAAACATCCATGCAGCCTTTAGCACAATAATCCACATACTTTCTCCTGGTAAAGGTGTCACAAAACAAACTGTTCCCTTGTCATACCCCAAAACAAATAGACTCATCAAGACCTCTCTAGTAACAGTGAGAGTCCTTGCATCCCCTGTAAGCACACACACACATGCGCACACACATGAATATACACACACACACACACACACACCCTTCTCTCTTCCTGTCAGCACCACAGGTCTCCAGTGCCTGTTGAACCCAAAGGTCAACCAGGGGTCACCTGCTGCTCAAACTCCTCAGGGTTCGTTTCCTCAGCTCAATGACTCTTGCTGTGTCACAAACCCTGTGCCAATACTTTAGAAAGGCACACTTCTTTCTTTCGGTCCTTCCTTCCTTCCTTCCTTCCTTCCTTCCCTTTCATGTTCAATCATGTTCAATCAGAGAAAATGGAAATTGGGCAATGTTTCATTTTATTACTTTCTCAAATCCATTATTTCTCAGAGCCACTTACACCTATTCTGAAAGTGGTGAAGCCCAGATCTTCAGCACATTCAGAACTGTTGTAAAACCTACCTCTACCACTGTGCCTTCTCCTCCCCTACATTATCCACAATCACTCTTCTGTCCACAGTCCACCATATCACATCACCCTGATACTAAAACCATAATCGTTTTAGTATTTTTTATGTCTAGTTGCTTTTTCTTTCTTTCCCTTTCTTTATTTTTTTTTACTCTGTACAGCGACTTAAATACATAAATAATAATAATTATTATTATTATTATTATTACTTAAAATGACTTCCACTTTCCACATATCAGGTATCCTTTCTTACTGAGATGAGAAAAGAGGGCTTTTTACAACTACCGGAAGGCTGACAGCTCTACTGCTCTGGCAAGTCCCTCTTAGGTGGGCCAACTTCATCAAACACACTGTGGGGGAATGTTTTGCAGACATGTAAAAACATCTTAATGAGAGTGAGAAAGAGAGAGAGAGAGAGAGAGAGGGAGAGAGAGGGAGAAAGGGTGAGAAAAAGAGGGTGACAGGCTGACAAGCAGCTCATTAAGAAAATCCAGAAACACTAAGATTCACAAACGAGATGCAAGGTTAAACCAAAGTGAGTCCCAGGTTTACTTTTCTACAAATGCTCACACACATACATACATACACCCGCACGCACACACGCAGGCACACACGCAGGCACGCACGTACACACACACACACACACACACACACTCCTCCCTCCTCTTCTTCACACCATTCAATACTTTTATAGGGAATAAAAATAACTCTTTGTGAAGTGCTAATAAGCCCAAGTGAGTGTTTTTCAAAACAAATGGTTCGCAATTCACTCTGAAAAACAACATTAGCATAAGGCCTCCCGTTCCTATGGTAGAACGCTGCCTTCTGGTTCTATGTAAAGCCAGTAAAAAACATAATTTAGAAAATCATAATGGACACCATGCCATATTGAAATGAAAAGGTCCAAACACTTACTTACTTATTACTTACATACTTATAATTGAGTGTACAGGGATCTGATCCTAGATCTGCAGATAGGCGCGACTACATTTGAGAGGTGAATGGGGCAACTCTTAAGTGCCGGGTGGTAAGGGCCTGACCATTGGTCACAACACCTGTTGTTAAGTCTTCTCACTGCTGGGGCCACAAGGAGTCATGTAGTAATGCGTTGTTACAGAGATGAAAAGCATGCCGTAACTCAGACACCTAACAAGGACAAACATACTGCAGACACACACACTCTCCCATTCATCAACCTCCCCCCATCCCCCCTCAGAGCTGCAGCTGTAAATCTTCTGCCACACACACACACACACACATACACACACACACACACACACACACACACACACAGACAGTAACACATACTACACACACATGCATGCACACATTGCACACATACGCAGACAGTATTACACACATACAAAGGAGTGTGTAAAAAACCTGTAGTGTAGTGTGGACCTGTATAGTATAGATGTACACTGTAACAAGGGCCTTGGGGTTCATTCTTGGCTCTACTCATAAGCATTCATAAAGTCCCCTTACACCGCTGCATCTCAGCTATAATGACTAAGGGCTCTATTCGTGACTCACCCTCTCATCTCGGATCGATATTCAAAAAGCTAGCGGACATGAATCAAATAACAATGAGGGAGTGTCA
This sequence comes from Argentina silus, assembly GCF_951799395.1. Lineage (NCBI taxonomy): Eukaryota > Metazoa > Chordata > Actinopteri > Argentiniformes > Argentinidae > Argentina > Argentina silus. The sequence goes on from NC_139653.1 coordinate 39,848,357, forward strand.
GAGGAAAGCGAGAGAAAATCACTTCGCAGCCATTTAGAAATTAAGCTCTCTCTCTCTCTCTCTCTCTCTCTCTCTCTCTCTCTCTCTCCTCTCTCTCTCTCTCTCCCTCTCTCTCTCTCTCTCTCTCTCTCCTCTCTCTCTCTCTCTCTCTCTCTCTCTCTCTCTCTCTCTCTCTCTCTCTCTCTCTCCATACAAGAGGAGTCATCCAAAAGATTGGTCTCTGTAAATTCTGAATCTTATAATAGATGAGCTTTAAAAAAAAGTTATTTCCTCCTCACGCTATTTGGAAGATTGAAAAAGGGTTGCCAGCTTTGGAAATTGGTCCCTGTAGCCCCGCTTAATAGTTTGCGTAGTGTGTGTGTGTGTGTGTGTGTGTGTGTGTGTGTGTGTGTGTGTGTGTGAGAGGGGAGTGGACAGAGAGAGAAAGGGTCCTTTCTCTCTCGCAGGAAGTTCAATACAGTAGGGGGCATCATCAGTAACTTTGGATTTACTGCACACTGACCACTGTACACATATATCCTAAACAATCAATTCAGCTTGTCTTTGCCTAAGACTCCACATTGACATCCTATCCCATTCTTCCCTGCACTGACCACCGCACACAAGCAAGAGCCTCATAGAGATTCTGTATAACACCTAAAATAACTAGCCAATTATGGAACAAAGATTTGAAATATCCCTATGGAGCTGAGATGCCTTCTGACAATAGAACATTTCATAAAGCCTTGAACATTCTGTAGAAATACACAAGATTGACTGGGGTCCAGAGGGATTCTCCTCAACTTTATAAGGACTTTATAACAACTAATAATAATGACATAACAGACGTCAGAAACATTCATGCCATCTTATGACAACTTGCTTTACATTCTAATGTAATACAATCTAACTCTTTTTATGGTATCGTCCGGGCACTTCTATTTCTATGTTGGTTTGTGCCTGTTCTGCTGTGGTGGTCTGGTCTGTGCCCACTCTAGGTGGCACAACCATATGGCGTCAGGGGTACACAGAGTGCCACATTGTCACCCGTTATCGCTCTCTCTCTGTCGTTCTCTGGCAAGGTTGGCCTACTGTACCTCCCATCCCCCCTTGCTTCCGCCGGAACAGTCGCTGTGCCGAGTGGCCCGGGTGTAACTACACTCCCCATCTCTCTCTCCCTACTTCCAACATCCATCCATGCCCTTCTCCTATTTCTCTCACACTCTCTCCTTCACTCACACACACACTCTCTCTCTCTCGATGCTTCTTCCACTTAACCCTGTGTGGTGTCCGGGTGAATTATTTTTTCAACATGAAACTCTATGGCCTTGGCTTATTTTCTGTGAAGAACATGTAAAAGAACACATTTTCATTGAATACACATGCTACCCCCCCCCCCCCCACACACACACACACACACACACATTTATCCCTGATCCAATGTGAAATTGTAGGTGAACACAAGGTAAATATGAGACAAAAATAGTTACTTCAGTTCTTGTCACACTACCTACCTATCTCTAATTTGCTCTCACACCTGCACACACCTATGCACACATGATTTGCATCAGATTTGCAGCGCATTTCATAGATTGAACAGACAACCCTCTCCACCATGTTATAGACAATATTGCCCCCCAGACACTCAACCCCCCCCTTACTCATGGCCCATAAGTATTCTCTCACTGTATTCGTTTTCTTTTCAAAATCACCTCTCAATTTCTCTGTGGATATCAAACACACACACACACACACACACACACACACATATTGTTAAATGTGATCCAGCATAGGTAAATGGCATCATAAACCATATATGTTATCTATATTGTTGGGAATTGAGATAAAGACAATATATGTTAAGTATTTTTACCTACATTTTTATTTCTGTATTGCTTTAAAATCCCAATAATGTCCTAGTCCAAATAATGTCCCAATTTGACCCGGCGAACAGTACCAAAGGGTCCAAAAAGTGAACATAACACAAGGGTTCATTATATCACTTCCTCTCTTAACGGCATAAGACATGTTCAGCAGCATAATTGAAATCATTAGAACATTTTCAGGTGTTTCCCAAAACCACCCAAAATGGTATTAGTTGCAAAAATGTATCAACAACACTCCAGTATGTAGATTTGAGCTTTAAAATAGTGCTAAATGGTCATGACAAGTCAATAGCGATCAAGGAATTATATCACATGATGAGGAACATTCAGTTGAAGAGCACTGTCTAAAATCTATTGTTGAGTTCGAGCACTGGCCTTTACTTATCGTGTTTATGTTTTGTTTGTTTATAAGGTTATGCACACGCTTGCCGTTATTAGAAAACATGGCATACATGTATGTACATTTTCAAATCACCAGTGTGGCTGGAGAGGGCAGTAACGCATAAAACTACGTGCTTCACCTGTAGGACACTTATTGATTATTGACTGCATCACAAACACTGGTTTGAACTACCATTAGTCTTTACATAATAGGAGTGTTTACATGTCCTACTAGTCTGGAAGGCCTATCGTCATGACTGAGAGAACCCTTAAGGTCCAAGACAATCCAAAAAAAAGAGAGATCGAGAGAGATAGATAGAGAGAGAGAGATAGAGAGAGTGAGTGTGTGTGTGTCCGTGTGAGAGAGAGAGAGAGAGAGAGAGAGAGAGAGAGAGAGAATGGGGGAAGAGAATCAGTCCATTCAAGAAGACTCTCTGCTCTGTCAGTAAACACACCTTATTACTTACAAACTCCGTAGACACACTTAGTCGCACGCACACACACTGTAATTAGCCAGATACCTTAGGATGTCTATTTTTATTCCACCTTTTACACTTTATAAGACAGATAAAAGACAGACAGAGAGGGAGAGATAAAGGGAGAGATAGTGAGATAGAAATAGACAGAAAGGCAGAGATGGAGAGAGAAGATGGGAAAGACAGATGGAGAGAGCACCAGAGCCAACAGCAGAGCTAAGTGGGTAGTGTGCTCCCCAGACAGAGCTCCATATGGTCTGGCACTGCCACACAAAGCTAGCTACCTTCAGCAGGGTGGGCACAGTCAATATACTCACACACCCACACACACACACAAACACACACACACACACACACACACACACATATACATGCAAAAACTCACTGCGATACAAAGCTAGCTACCTTCAGCAGGGTGGGCACAGTCAATATACTCACACACCCACACACACACACAAACACACACACACACACATATACATGCAAAAACTCACTACGATACAAAGCTAGCTACCTCCACTATGGTGGCAGGGTAAGTACCATCTCACCACCTTTACACACACACACACACACACACACACACACACACACACACACACACACACACACACACAAACACACACACACACACACACACACACACACACACACACACACACACAAACTAATTTGTTTTAGTTAGCAGTGCTTCAATGGTGTGTGTACAATGCAGTATGCATGTTTTTCTCCTGTGAAGGCCCATAAAGGGAGACTTGAGTACTCTTCGTATCATCACACGTTTGCAGAGTCTCTTGACACAGGGGAGCCATGGCGATGGCATAGTGACACCACAGTTACCCTACCGAGCCTTGGGATTGGCCCAAAGTAATTTCCTCTGCTCTGGGGTTGGCTGATAACCTCAGCCTCCCAGGAGCCTCTCTGCACGCTGGGGGGACAACAGCGGAAGAGCTGGAGAGAATTAGGAATGGGACTGGGTTAGGGCTGGGTTTCAGTGAAATGGTGAGTCATCGGTGAGTCCACCCATGCAAAAGTGTTAACAAGAATGCTAGGTGAGGCTAGTTGCTCATATGAAGAGATGAACTTACTCAGTGGGAAAGGGGGGAAGACATGGCTTTTCATGGCTCATCCTCGAGCAACAGATTAGTGTACTGTGGCGGAGAGTTATGAAAGCTGCACTCTATTTGTTTATGTTTCTCTTTATCAACAGGATCAGTGCAGTAGGCCTCTTGTTAATGCATTCTGAGTCCCCTTCCTCAAAGTTCATTTTATTTGCCCTTTACAGATATCTGCTTTGCATGTCCTCAGCACCACAAATTCATCTCTCCAATCGACATCCGTCATCATCTATGATTGTAGACAAACACAGAAGGAACCATTGGCATATCACAGCCATGAAACACACACACTTGAGAGTTTTCATACTTTCCAAAAAATATTCTCTCTCATACAGGGTTTCTATGGTTGGAATACTGACCGGAATTTCGTGGTATGATGTCATAACGGGCCCCACTCCGGGATTCCTCAGGGAAGCAGATGTGCTCCAGCTGCCTTCCCCCTTAATCCCACTGCTCTCTGATCCTACCCCTCACACACACACCCACACACACCCACACACAGACACACACAGACACACACACACAAATGCACGCACGCACGCACGCACGCACTCACACACGCACGCACGCACGCACACACACACGCACAAACACACAAACACGCTCTATCCTTTGATCATTGTGCTGCAGTGACAATTTCCACTACTGACCGAAGCTCCCACTACCACACATCCTCTCCACAGTGAAAGGAACCTGGGATGTGACTCAAAGTGTCCTCTCAGAAGACCCTGGCTGCAATTTTCTGTTCAAATTGTGAATGACATGACATGACCAAAGCTCTCAAGACCAATCCTGTTCTCATCATTACACTCTTCCCAGGTCAGAATTTGAAATTGAATGTACAGTAGAATGGTTGTATGATGGTCCTTTACCTGACATCATTTTGCTGAGGAGGCTTCTTCTGCCCAACCAGGTTCACAGTTCTTGCTTGGATGGGCTTCTCCTCTCTGGAATACACAGGAGGAAAATGTTGTTATGACATTCCTTGAAACAAAGCCCCATAACCCTAACCCTTTTTTATGAATGAGTCCTTTTATCATCTTGATCACAGGCAAAGCTCTAGTGTTAAGCCTTCAACATAGTAGAATTGTCGAAATATGAAAGGAGTAACATTTTTGTTATCATCATGTGTTTGAGCTATCATTGGACTGGTGTTATAAGAAGACTGGCTGATTGCAGCTGTGTCTCTCTGCCCAGTATTTGTAGCTGTTCAACCCCCTATTAATCACATTAATAGATGTACAGTATAAACTTTTCAGAGCTGACTCATTGTGTGCAGGTAGCTATACTGTATCACCTTGCAGGACTGGTTTGATCAGCTGTATACTCACATTTGTAAATTCATTAAGCGGCTTTACAATCATAGAATGGGCAGATTAGATAACATTCCAGTTCAGCCTGGTCATAGTCTTCGACAGTAATCTGATGTTGTGATTAGTGTAAACTAAATAAATTACATTATACGGCGTGTGTATGTGTGTGTGTGTGTGTGTGTGTGTGTGTGTGTGTGTGTGTGTGTGTGTGTGTGTGTGTTCTGATTTATACCGTACAATATGTGCTCATATGCTTTAGCCTACTATTATGACAAGACTGAATGATATATCCTTAATGCATGGAAATGGTGCATGCCCACTTATGTATTGGACAATTCCCTCTTTAGATGCAATGAATCGATTTGCCGTTCCAGGACTCACTCCGCACAAGTAGCCTAAAATAGAACACCGACGTGCATTAGCTGAAAAGAGGTTCTCATAGGAGGGTCGTTATTCATTCCCCTTAGACTAGGCTATGCGATACTATGAGAAACACGGTTGTTTGACGTCATTTCCACTCGCTGCAGTTTGTCAGGCTATCGGTGGACGTGGGCTATGTCCAGAATGAGTAGAATTTATTTACGATGGCAAACCATAGAAATGTCATCGTGACAAATACAGCAGACGTGCTTACTCCATACACCAGCTCACGCTCCGTATGATAATGTGTGTGAAAGCACTTGGTTTTCACCCCAGCATCTACAATAATAACATTACGCACAGGGCATACACAGCATTATGCATTTACGCTAGCCCCCCTCCAAAGCAGGGGATGCAGCCTGTGCGAGTGCTGGCCTACATTGGGCTGAGATATTCAACCGCACCCCGTCGCCAAAGCAGCGAACACACAAACAGCTGTTATGATTGAGGATGGATAGAAATATACAGCTTGAGCAGAGATGCTGTTCTGCTGGTTTGACATAATGTAAAAATCACAGAATCTCTCTGGGATCACATTCTACTATGCTATAACAGGTTATATACACTGATTGCATATTTGAGAATAGACCGTGGGCGATAAGATACCTAAGCTTAGGACGCATTCGAAGAAAAGAGAGGACGAGATTGCATTGGTGTAAACGGAGAAGATGGGTGCGGTTGAAAAATTAGTTATATTTCTCTTTATTCGTGTCCGGGTATCCGAACACACTCGAGCGTGACGCTGCTGCGTGTCTCGGGGATGACACACCCCTCTCTTCCTCTCTAACCAAGTTACACCTGTGACGGCGCTGATACCCCCCCCCCCCTCTCTCTCTCTCTCTCTCTCTCACACACACACACACACACACACACACACACACACACACACACACACCGCATGTAGGGACACCTTGGTAGGTCCTCTTTGACTGTAAACTAATTACATGAGAACCAGGGCTACCACTGATATTATAGCCTATAGAGATGCCTGAGATGTTCATGAAGTTTAGCCAATCAACATTGTAGGCAGTCAAGCATGCATGTCCATTACTGACTTATCAACACTACCAGGGATACCACTGATAGTATAGCCTGAGATGCGAGATACAAACAGACACACGTTCGCACACACACTCTCACATACATACACATACTCTCACAAATAGGCACACTCACTGCTATTCACGCACTCACTCTTTTGCTCACTCTCTCTCTCTCTCTCTCTCTCTCTCTCTCACACACACACACACACACACACACACACACAAGGTTGTGTGTACAGATTTGGCATAGCCTATAGATGGTTGCCTATAGACTATATCCAGTGGGCTAACATCTCCCCACCACACCTCCCCAGCATTTCCAGAGCGGAAAAATCTCTAGCCTAGTGCATCTCTTACTTTAACATGGCCTCCTCCTTTTCCTCCTCTTCCCGCTGCCGAGCCAGCACGGCCATGATGATCTTTCTTTCCTCCTCCGTCAAATGGCTCAAGTCCGGCTCGGGCATGGACGCCGGCGCGACGGGTGGGCGCGGGCCGCCCCGAGGGCCCACCGAGGCGGACATGTTCTCCCCCTCTCCTCGGCGGCTCGGAACACGGACAGAAATCGCGCTGGCGGAGCCCACGGATCACGACATGGCCCTCGGACAAAGCTGCGGCTTGGGCAATTGACGCAAGGTTCCCATGGTGGCGGGCACCCACGGCGGTGGTAGTGCTTCGGTTCCTAGTCGCCTTTTTCTCTCCCTCTCCTTCTCCCTATCTCGCTCTTCTCTCTTCTCCCCCCCACCCCCCACCCGCCCGCCTCTCCCCTCCACCTCCAGTTAAGGGGAGCCCATATCTCCGGCGGAGGATGTCACTCGGTTACCCGGGAGAGATGTTCAAGCCTTGGCTTGTACGCTGTATGGGCTGGCTGGCTGCGGGGCGAGGCGGCTCCTTGTTTTCCACCGCTGCCGCTCTCTGCTGCTGATGCTGCCGCTGTCAGGGAGATGGAACCGTCAATGGGACCGCAGCCCCTCAAGCGCGCGGACCTTCACACGGCGGGAGCGCGCAGCCCTCATTTGAGAATGAGAGCTCACCGTACGAGGCGTGCACACGCGATTCTCTCCTTTCCCACTTCACCAATCGTAGCGTGCTGACGCGCACGCCCTTCCTTGCTTCTTTTTTATTCCTTCCATCCCTCCACCAACACCAGTTACACACCTCTTGTCCTCTCCTTCCCGAGCGCCTATATATTAAGTGCTAGTAATCTTGTTGGGGAGATCTGAACCGAACACAGCGTTGTAATGTGGTGGTTGTCTTTAAACCATTCAAAATGCCATTCAAAATGTATAGCTGAACATCAACTTTATTCTGACAACATAACATAGCTTTATTCGATCGATTAAAATAAAGTAATTATTTGAAGAATCATCATAATATATAGGCTATTATGTTTATCTAGCAACATAATTAATGTGACAAAGAGAAACAGATAAATCAGCAAATGATTAGACCCTCCCGATGCGGGAGCTATATTTCAGTACCATGGACAGCGCTAGCTGAACGGCAAGATTCAAAAGAGGAGAACTCGCTCAATACATTTTCTTTTCTCAGAAACATATCTCAATCTATCGAAGGTCTGGGCTATGGCATGCGTATCATTATGTGCCTGAACTCCACTAAGTCCACTTGTTATATTCATACTTGTGTGTAACCTGTTATTTTCAGTGTTTCACTTTCAGCTTCATTTATTCACTATTATCCTACCCAAGTCGAATACACCATGCGTGATACGGTGAGGTGAGTAGCCGAAAGACAGACCAGTATAAGAAGAAGTAGGTAACAAGTAGGCTAGTCATCTCTCTCACCAGTGTGAGCCAAATGTCATCTTGTTGAAGCTGGTTCTCGTTAGGATCACTGGTGTCTTTTTACCAGATGCAAAACTTGTCTGTGATGTTTCTAACAAAATCAGATCCCAGTTCATTCATAATTTCCAGTAGATGGCAGCAAATAGTCAACAGTCAGTAGCCTCACTGGAAAAACAACCGAGCTCAAGACATTTTATTCAGGTCTTGAAAACTGTTTGCATGCCTGTCTATGTAGTTTTGTTGGCACAACATTTATAAAAATGTTGATTTTTTTTGCCAAACAGCAATTTCAACCAATTGTGTAGAATACAATACAGTTTATAAAGGACCTTTATTTTGACACGTAAATACAGGGTTCTCTCGTGACGTGTACGTCCTCATTACACCAACAGTGCTGATTCTGAGAGGACTACGGCCGATTCATACTGGTAAGAAAATGTAAACAGAAGAACGTTTCTCAAGAAAATATCCGTTCATGGCATGCACATCTACCCCCTGTTATATCATTACTGTATTTCCTGAGTTACATTCAAATGTTTTTCCGTCCATTTGCTTTGCATAATTGCTTAAGCAATTGTCTAGCTAGCACTCAAAAGACATATCAGAAAACGTATAGGTCATGTGTAAGATCTCAACTCGAAATCGATCGTTTGAATTAGATAACAAAATGTTTTCTTGGGGATGTTGCTCACCATGGCTTATAATAGATACAAAATCCAAAATCACTTACAAATATTGTTTAATTGATCAACTTAAGCAGTGAGTGTGTGTGTGCCATCCTATAGACAGTCCAAACAACAATGGTGTTGTTGAATAGGCCACCTTTTCTGTGAAACTATTCTGGCACAGCTGTACTCAACAACAGGGTTAGTATTTAGTATGGTACTGTAGATTAGGAGCTAATAAAGCTACTACAGAAGGCTACACTGTATTCACTGTAGGCTATTTTACTATTATACAATAACCAGGACAATTACTTTTTAGGAGACTATGTACACGGCGTAGCTACCGGGTGTGTAGGCTTTTGTCCGAGTCTAGCACTGGACCTACACCTAATTTAACCAGTCAAGCTCTTTATTGGCAATTAGTGGACAGAATCTGATGATTTGTGCCAAAGTAGGAGTTTTCACACACAGATCTCAAGTCACACAGATTTTGCCTTATTCCTTGTAACTGGTCTCACCTTCTCTGGTCCTCCATGACAGTCATGCTGCCTGTGTTAGTCGTGCATGGAGGGGCGGGGCATATTCCAAAGGAGCGTGCGGACCTGTCTTGTGCGGGGGTCCGGGCAGCGGTCAGAGGGGGCTATGCCATTCTCCAGGGACAGGGTAGTGCCATGGACGCAGTGGTTGAGGCCGTCACTCTGCTGGAGAATAACCCCGCCTACAATGCAGGTAAAGCCCTAACCTCAATATACGTTGTCCATTCAAACCCTTACTACACAGCAACCCTATCGCCCAAATCCAAACCAACGACTAGCCCCTAACCCTAGATATTTCTTGACAGCCCCTCATAGATGTGTTAAGGTGTAAACAGCTATAGCTTTAACCAACCCTGTGGTAGGCTGAGTGGAGTTTTGGCCATATTGTGTTTTTTTTATGTTTGGGATCATTATTCAGACTGTGCCGCCATCTTTGACCAAATCTTTTGGTCAAAGATCAGATGTCAATGAGACTATCCTGGATAGATATCTTGACATAGAGCGAGCAGAGTTTTTCCAAAACGTGACCAGACCTGGAATATCCTAGGCCCTGGGCCCTATCCAAGGCCCTATTACCAGGGCCCAGAGTTTTACCTAGTCTCGTCACGTGTTCAGGGAAAACTTCTTTAGTATATATGTACAATTAAAAAATACCTCCTGTATCCCTGCATGCCACAGGGCGGGGTTCGGTGCTGAACACTAAGGGCGAGGTAGAGATGGACGCAATTGTGATGGACGGGAGAACACTGGCAAGCGGGGCTGTGTCTGCAGTCAAGAGAGTGGCCAACCCCATTCAACTAGCCAGACTAGTCATGGATAAGGTACACACACACACGCACGCACACATACACACACGCACGCACACACACACACACACACACACACACACACACACACACACACACACACACACACACACACACACAGATTGATATCCCTGAATAAATAAATGAAGCATATCTCTTCTATTATATTTAATTTCTTTGTGTAATATTGAGCATGTTACACCTTGTTGAACAAGCCCCTGTTTTCCCGTGCAGACGAGTCACCTGTGTCTGACGGCTGAGGGTGCCAGTCAGTTTGCCCGGGCGATGGGTGTGCCTGAGGTGTCGGAGGAGTCCCTGATCACAGACTATTCCCGCATGCGCTGGAGGAAGAACCTGGCTCCAGATGCCAACCCTGTAGAGTGCCAGATGTGAGCATGGCATGGGATATAATGTCATACTCAATGTAGAATGTGATAGATTGATGTGAGGTCATGCTAAATGTAATGTAGTGTATGATGCAACTTGACATGACAATATAACATATGAATAACATGATTGAACATGGTATTCAGTAGCATGGTATCAGATCAAATGAGATATGATTTGTATTTTGTATATGTATGTGTGCGTGTGTGTCTGTGTGTGTGTGTGTGTGCTCATGTGTGTGTGTGTGTGTGCTCATGTGTGTGTGTGTGTCTACTAAATGGCAAATGTAAAATGTGTGTGTGTTTGCTTGCCAGGGGGAAGATGGGCACCGTCGGGGCAGTGGCAGTGGATTCGGAGGGGAACATAGCCTGTGCCACCTCTACCGGTGGCATGCTGAACAAGATGGAGGGCAGAGTAGGAGACACTGCCTGTATTGGTAAGTCATGTTTAGGAAGCTAACAGTGTTAACAACTCTTGGTTTTATTATACATAAACCAAAATATTTTATTAACATTGATTGTGGCTCCTCCTGACATTCATTCACCATTTAATGAAGTTGAGAGAGGGAGGGTGAAAGACAGAGAGAAGGATAGAGAGAAAGAAGAGTGGAGAGACATGCAGCAGATTTATCCCTGATCCATATCAATAAATGGTAAATGCTGAATGGTTGTTTGACCTTTGTCCCCAGAGACGTGGAGGAATGTGTGGTGAGTGTTGAACCAGCCACTACCTGCTGGGTTAATGTTTCACTGTGGCCATTACACACACTAGTCACAGCACTGCTGCCTCTCAGTCCTAGACTGCACAGAGACACAGACATGCAGGGTACAAACCATGCAAATAAACATATGTAGTGGAGGTGATTTGGAATCACACTCTGGTAATGAGCCCTGCCTGAGACATGTACAGTAAACTCAAGGGTTGCCCTTGGACCTTGAGGATGTCCTATTGTTTGCATGGTGGATAATTGGGTCTTCCACATGGGAGACGCGGGTTTGAACCCCGTCCACCATACATCTAAAACATCTATTTCAGAGGTGTCAGTAAAAAATAGCACTAAGGGAAATCCAATAGAGGATTTTACCTCTAGAGAAATTGGTCAATGTTAATCAGTGATGTAAATAAATATCTAGGGCATGAATCAGTGATCAGCTACACCATTCATCCAAATCCAATTCACTGACAAGGTTTTAACACGTTTAATCACTTTTGAGCCGCATAGATTTCAAAGACAGTACAGTTGTTCCAAATATCCAGCTTTGTTACAGCGTTCATTGATTGATTTAAGTGTGTGTGTGTGTGTGTGTGTGTGTGTGTGTGTGTGTGTGTGTGTGTGTGTGTGTGTGTGTGTGTGTGTGTGTGTGTGTGTGTGTGTGTGTGTGTGTGTGTGTGTGTGTGTGTGTGTCAGGTTGTGGGGGTTATGCTGATAACAGAGTGGGAGCAGTGTCCCCTACGGGCCATGGAGAAGCCATCATGAAAGTCACTCTGGCCAGACTCATCCTGTTCCACATGGAGCAAGGTAACACACACACACACACACACACACACACACACACACACACACACACACACACACACACTCACTCACTCACTCACTCACTCACTCACTCACTCACTCACTCACTCACTCACTCACTCACTCACTCACTCACTCACTCACTCACTCACAATCAATAGATGGAGACATACATGAAACATAAGAGAAACACACTGTAGATTTATTGGATCATTCATTAAAGGGGCAATCTGGGATTCAAACAACAAGAAAGTGGTCTCCCCGCCACTTTTTTGGTAAACAGCTGAAGGATGGGGCTGGAGAAATGTAACTACTCTCAAATACATAGAGCGAGTTTTAACCATGTTTTGAAGCTATACAGTGTTTGTTTACAATTATATTGTTTACAAACAACAGAGTAAAACAAGCGGACATTTGGGGTTCTGATGATAAGTTACATTCTTCAAGAATCAATGGCTATATATCATTAATTTAAAAGTAAAAAAAAAAAATGGATGGACAAATCCCAGATTGACCCTTTAATGTAGCCACCTACCCATCATATCCATCATCCATCCATCTATCACTCCATCATCCATCCATCTATCACTCCTTCATCCAACCATCTCTCCATCCATCTTTCCATCCAACTATTGTACCATCCATCCCATCCATCCATCTATTTGGTGTTTGTGTCCTCAGGATGTAGTGCGGAGGCTGCAGCTGACATGGCTCTATCATATATGAAGGAGAGGGTGGGGGGTCTGGCGGGTGTGGTAGTGGTGGATCCCCAGGGTGGCTGGTCCGCCCGCTTCAACAGCCTGCAAATGGCCTGGGCCGCAGCCCAGCAAGACACACTCCACTACGGCCTGTACACTGGAGAACACCTAACACAGGATGTGGATGATCCACACTAACTAACACACACACACACACACACACACACACACACACTCCGCTCCACTATGGCCTGTACTCTGGAGAACACCTAACACAGGGTGTGGATGATCCACACGAACTAACACACACACACACACACACACAAATACACACACGCACACACGCACACGCACACACACACTCCACTCCACTATGGCCTGCATGTAGCACACTACACACAGAGAATAGTTTACACAAACCAAACACTGTGTATATATTTGTGTATGACCTTTGAGGTGCCACTCATTAAATCTAATGAAATGCATCAAAGCAGTGTGTTGAACTGAGGGCTGTTATTCGTAAAGATAACATCGTTTTTCATATAAAAAGCCCCTTCATCTCCGCAGAAGGAGTCAAAGTCACAGAAAGGTTGTGACTCTGACCACAGAAGACCATAAACAAACGAGAGTGATACATGAGATGAAGCAGGAGTGGGACACAGTGAATACAGGGTTAAAGTGCAAGAATTGAACAGTTTAGTCTTTTATGTCTGGCCTTCTGTAGCTCTCTAGGGCACCCTCTGTGTAGAACACACACACACACACACACACACACACACACACACACACACACACACACACACACACACACACACACACACACTCACTCACTCACTCACTCACTCTTACATACAAAAGCCATTAAGTGCACTGAATTTACATTTCCTACCCCACTGACTCCTATTGTATTCTTTAACAATCAGTATTATAATATTTTTTCAATGTTGTGCAATTCTAAAATGAATCCACATCTTGAGACAGTATTTAGACGGTGCTGATCAACTGTAGAGACTAACAAAGCCCTTGAACAATTGTAAATAAGGGAATCTAAATCATGTCAATAAAGCTTATAGTCAACCTACCGTTTTTGTTTGTTTTTTCAATGCCTTATTGAGAGTCCTCAAACCATTATGGTTCTATCCATAAACTTGCAGAGGATAACTGACTAAGTGAAATTGCTTTGAAAATAGAAGATGCCCCTAACCCAAATCCTAACCTTAACTCACCTTAGGGTGGTCTTTTTTGCAACGATCAGGTACGACTACTCATTTATGTCCAGTAGATGGAGTAAAATATCAAGATTGTAAAAGAGAGTTTCTCTGAAATCACTTTGCTCCATGTCTTCTCTCCTTTAATCATTGATCTAACTGAAGTGACACTCTATTGATAGTACACTTCGGCCATGGTTCTTTCACCTATCGGGCACATTTCTAAACTAAAGTGGCTTCCTCTCCTCTTCGTCCTTTACACTGATCTTTACACTGATCTGAGACAGGTGAAAACTAATTTCCATGTTTTCACTTGTTCTAACTTGTCTCATTTGTGCAGATGAAGAAGAGGATGTGAAGAGAGTTCAGAGGAAGCCACATTAGACTATTAAAATACACCCTCAAACGTGTTCTCATCAGCAAGGGCAAGACAATGCCTGGGACATAAAGCCAGGTCTAGGTACTTTGGAAATCCACCTGGCCCCCCTGTACCACCCACATATTTGATTCTTGCTATGACTACAAACACAGTATTCCACTTTCCTATACCTAAACCTGCTCTCCTACCCTCACACAGGAGATTCAGGAGATTTAGCCAGTTTGTGTCGTAAACATTGCTGTGGGGATAGGGGTAGAGGTGCATGGGTAATTTCAGAGGGTTCTATTCAAATTCATCCTGATTATGGCGTGTGTAGCCTACGATTGTAGCCAGGACATGGATCGTCAGCCGATATTCATATTATGGTAGGCAGATTTCCATATTAGGCCATCGCAAATCTCGCAATATTCAGTGAGAGATGCATTGTAGAGGGGCGTGTGTAGGTCACGGTGAAATCGCTAACTCGTCACTTATTTCAATGCACCTGAAAATAAAAAGTCGGGATGGAAGTTTGGAAATGTGGAGCTTCCAACAACGGCAGTAAATTAGAGGTCACGGCTGGCAGAGGACGTTTCATCATTTCACCACTAATGCGGACAGTCTGACAGACCGTTAGCCAAGACCAGCAGAAAAGGGGCAGGACTCAAGTCCAGAAATCCTTATAGAAAAACACTCTGTATTCTCCGGCAGGACGGTGGAAAGGGGTGACAGTTCGGACAACATAGACTGGTGCGGCATTTATCGTGCGAGTGTCCCACCTGAAGGGCTTGATATTAGGCTATAATTCTGCAATGGCATATCCTTTAGCCTGCGTATCGTTTAAAATGGATACGTGCTATTGTTGTTGTGCACTTTATCCAAAGACAACCTAAGTGCAACGAGTTGGAAGGTTTTGTCCGTGTAGGAATTGTCCGAGGCGAGCCACAACTGAACGATAAGAGACATACAGTATATCTTTCACCTTTTCGTGGATGAGTTGACCGGGTAAGTAGCCAATGTCCAATGGAAACGACGCAAGCCGTTGGAACTTATTTCTCCTCCACGCTTCCTCCTCAAGGAGAAAAATAACATTCATGGGCTTTTCATCGACTGCTCCCTTGGGATGGTTCAATTGCGTTCCCAGGCAGTCTAAATGGCCCTGGAAGACAGAGAATAGCCATTCATAGCTAGGAGAGAGCACTTCTATCTTACTGTTCAGACAGGACTTTCACTGCGTACAAAAGGAAGATGACAACCACAGTTGATGTTAAAAATGTCCAATTGCACTACTACTCAGGGATAGTTGATAAGTAGCCTTTTTTTATAACTATCATTTTTCTGTGTTTCATAGCATAACATCCCAATAAGCCTACATTTAAAAATAATTTTAAGAAACATTATGTGTTTATATACATCTACACTGTACATCTCAAGTTAATTCTGCTTCTATTAGTGGTTTCCTTCCTGTGTGTGTGTGTGTGTGTGTTTGTGTGTGTGTGTGTGTGTGTCCAAAAGAGAAATAACATGGTTATTCTGTTCTCATCTCAATCGTGTGTGTGTGTGTGTGTGTGTGTGTGTGTGTGTGTGTGTGTGTGTGTGTGTGTGTGTGAGAGAGAGAGAGAGAGAGAGAGAGAGAGAGAGAGGGAGAGAGAGAGAGAGATAGCAAGCCTGTTGTTTGTGTTGATCTAAACCCTCCTTCTGTTTGAGGAGGGTTCTCCGGCTCAACTCTGCTCACAGCACCGTTCCCATGGAGATGATAGGGGCACTTCCTGTCTCCCAGAACAGGCCAGGGCATGGAGCTTGAGCTGAACTAAGCGTGTGAGTTACTTAGTTATTTTACTGTGTGGTCATAGAAACCCACACAAACCCCTTTCTCCCTCACACATGCACACTCCAATGTGTGTACAAGAGCACTAGCTCTCACATATACACAACTACCTTTTACAAATTTGTATGCACACACACATACACATAAACAGGCTCTTCATCGACAAAACTCTAGCCAGGTATTTTAAACCCCCTTCATGGCTGAGCGGAAAAGTGTTCTCTCTCAGACGTAACATTATTTGTGGAAGTGGTCTGCTACACTTACATTGAGATCATTGGCAGCAGGACATTAACCTCTAGTTGACCTGTGGGAGCTAACGGTGTTAATCAGTGTTCCTGTGTCACAGCTCACCAGTCCTGTTACTGCTCCGGATCGTGTCTGGAATACACACATTCTGATTAACTGCTGGCAGAGTCCTCTACCCAAGGTCATCTGATTGAAGCCCCAGGGCTCTTCGAGAGGAAAACATTAGCGAAGAAAAAAGTTGAATGGAAGGGGAGGGTTGTTCTATCTGATAGCGAATGGAAACACATGTGACCAAATGACTTTCTCTTTAAACACACACAGCCCTGATATGATACTATAGGCTGGAGGTGTCAAGGTCACTGTGCCTCCATTTCGGAGTGAATTTGAGATAATAAGTCTTCCTAGGCTTGGTGTGGTGGTCATGAGTCTAGTGGAGGGTATACGCCGTTTGCGCACCTTTTTCGGTGGGTATTTTAGCGATTATCTACCCTTTTCCGAAAATGTGAGCATTTTAACATTAGCCTTCATAGGTTTGAAATATTGTGGTCATTAGCCTGCATAGCTGAGTGAAGCTTACAGTAAATTTTGTGTGTGTGTGCAAACAGGCAGGTAGGCAGGAGAAATGTGTCTCAGGCGTGATTTTAGGTGGAATGCTTTGATGAATGAGGCCCTTGACCACAGCGAGATTCAGTGTTCTGCTCCTCTCAGTGTGTGTGTGTGTGTGTGTGTGTGTGTGTGTGTGTGTGTGTGTGTGTGTGTGTGTGTGTGTGTGCGCGCGCCCTAGAGAGCTCACAGAAGTCCAGACATAAAAGACTACTAAATTCAGCACCACTCCTTACGAGCTTGGTCCCTGTTCAGTTCTTGTAAACGCACTTTAACCCTCTATTCACCGTGTCCCACTCCTGCTTCATCTCCTGTGTCACTCTCCTCTGTTTATGGTCTTCTGTGGTCAGAGTCACAACCTTGTTGCGCCTTTGACTCCTTCTGCAGAGGTTAAGGGGCTTTTTATATGAAAAAAACATGTTAACTTTACTGATAACAGCCTGCTTGTGGCACCTCTTGAGGGTCATATAGAAATACACTCACTGAGTACTTTATTAGGAACATCTGTACACCTTCTCATGGTGGAGGTGGTGTAATGGTGTGGGGAATGTTTTCTTGGGCCTGTTAATACCAGTCAATCATCGCTTGAATGCCACAGCCTATTTGAGTATTGTTGCTGACCATGTGCATCCCTTCATGGCCACAATTTACCCATCTTCTAATGGCTACTTCTAGCATGATAATGCACCATGTCACAAAGCAAAAGTCGTCTCAAACTGGTTTCATGAACATGACAATGAGTTCAGTGTTCTTCAGTGGCCTTCCCAGTCACCGGATCTGAATCCAATAGAACACTTTTGGGATGTGGTAGAACAGGAGATTCACAGCTTGAAAGTACACCTGAAAAATCTGCAGGAATTGCACGATGCAATCATGTCATCATGGACCAGAATCTCAAATGAATGTTTCCAACATCCTGTGGAATCAATGCCGTGAAGAATTGAGGCTGTTTTGAGAGCAAAGGGAGACACACACACACACACACACACACACACACACACACGGTTACAACGCTTGTAGCATTAGAAGGAAAGGCTTTTGGTCTAGTACAGTTAGTGGGAGTGGTCAGACTTGATGAGTGAGGGAAGCTATAGGCATGGGCTAAAAGGCAGTGCCCCTCCTCCCTCCCTCCCTCCCTCCCTCCCTCCCTCTCTCTCTCTGCTCTGTGTGCTCGACGGTTGCCAAGTGCTAAGAATCCGGGGAATGTGGGATTTCAGTGTTCTGATAAAGTTTGCTTTGTTCCCTCAGTGACCTGAGCACTGGGAGTCTGAGCCATAGCAGGGCTCGTGGTCTATGCACGCACGCACACACACACACACACACACACACACACACACACACATAGACACACACAATCATCCACACACACACACACACACAGACACACACACACACACACAGAGACACACACACACACACACAGTTGCCACACAGTATCTACTCACACCGCCTCGCTAGTGATGGCATCAGAACTAAACAAAATTCAGGAAAACAGACATTCCTGAGACATTACTCCCAAAGTAACCCGGTAAACCATTGGTTGTAAATAGTGTAGCTAGACCATAGGATCACATAATAAGATGGTGGAGCTAGACCATATTAAATGATGTCGTAGCATGTCTCACTATTCATGCCAGTAGGGTTGCATGACCTACAGTATGCTATGATTGTATCATTATGTGTACACAAATTACTGTAACAATATAGTTACAGTATATAGTATACATTTATACAGTATACAGTATATATATATACCGTCATCTAGTAGTAGGGGCGGGTCTAGGGGAGTTTAAGGGGTGAACAGAGAGATGGGTACTTTGTGATTGTGTGGTGGGAGGAGAGAAACATCAAGTTTTTGCTGGGGGAGCCAGGGTGGAAAGGTCACAGGGAGAGCTCTACACACACATAAACACACTGCACACACGCACTGCACCTCACGTGAGGGGGTAATCAGATCAGTCCATGTATGTGAGAGTGAGAATTTGTGCATACTGTGTGTTTGGTGTGTTTGCATGAATGTGTGTGTGTGTGTGTGTGTGTGTGTGTGTGTGTGTGTGTGTGTGTGTGCTCCTGTGTTTGTGCGCCTGCAAATCTGTGTGTGTCTGTGGGAGTGTGTGTGATGGCTAAACAGAAGCCCAGTGTGGTATTTACATGGTAAATATGACGCCAGTACTTTGTGTGTGGGGGCTGACGTTGTGGAATGTCACATGCTGACAGAATGTGCATGGAACAACAGAGACTGGAGACCAGTTCCTATGTGTTGGTAGTCCAGTAACCCTATACTGGACACGAGAACCATTTCTTTAAGATACAGACTTTTGCAAAGTTGGTTTGAAATGTTGAATTTTTTATGGGTGCCCATGCTGACACCAATAGTTCTGAGACACTGGCAGTATGGGGCTACTGTAAACATCCTTGACTGGAAGCTGGTGCTTAATTTGGGGCTTTCAGTCGGATGTTTGCAGCAGCCAACTGCTATTACCAGCCAATTGAACAAACTGTTATTACCAGCCCTATTACATTGAACCAACTGTTATTACCAGCCCTATTACATTGAACCAACTGTTATTACCAGCCCTATTACATTGAACCAACTGTTATTACCAGCCCTATTACATTGAACCAACTGTTATTATCAGCCCTATTACGTTGAAACAACTGTTATTACCAGCCCTGTTACATTGAATTGTTACCTTTCTGACCTCTGCCTCTGCTTAAACAGGCTGTACAGTAGGTAACACACACACACACACACACACACACACACACACACACACACACACACACACACACACACACACACACACACACAGGCTGCAACTATCCTAATCTATCTACTGGCACCATGTCTGATGACTGGACCCAGAGGAGTAGAGTAGCGAGAGGGAGAGAAGGGGGGGGAGGAGATAGAGGGGGGGGTGAAATGACAGGGTGGAATGCATCCAGGCCAGGATGGTTGGTTCACAGTGGCAAGGAGGGGTTACATCCTCAAGGGAGCAGAGGAGAGAAGAGGAGAGGGGGTGGGGAGGAGGAGAGAGAGGGAGGGGGGTCTGGACAGGGGCCAGGGGGGCTCAGATGACGCAGGGCCGTGGGAGCTGTCCACCATCTTTCCTCCAGGCCAGTCAAATCAGCTCTGAGGGAATGAGATACAGTATGATCCAGAGGAGGAAACCGGAGGCATGTAAATGATTGCATTGCCAGGCTAGAAGACCTTATAAATCAGTGATAGTTAATGGGAGGAGGGACAGTAGGAAGGATGGGTGGAAAAAAGGTAGGAAACATTCTAGCACTATTTGAAAAGGGACACCCATCTAATAATAGCCGCTGTCATTCCATGCTAGATAAACTAAGAGCACTAGTTTAAAAGTGCCATATCCCTGTCCTTTCATGTCCCTTCATGGTCAGATAGTCAACCTACATCCTATCTCATTCTGACCTTTGACCTTTCTGAGCTTCAGGAAGTGTAAACATCCTACACTCTCAGCGGCGCCCTCTGGAGGCCGGGAGTGGGCTGTTTGCGCTGCCTGACTCGGGAACGCTACTTTGGAATACTGCGGAATGCCGGATGGGCCAGAGTAGGAAACTAGGAGTGGTCACCCTCTGATTGGCTCTGAAAAGAGCAGACAATTCCACCCGTTTTTATATACAGTAGCTCTGCTGATCTAATGGTCCAATTGCCTCTGTGTTGAGTGATGCCTAGGGTATGTTAATAGCCATGGGGGGGATGCACTAAGGAAGTCTGTGTGTGTATGTGTGTGTGTGTGTATATATATATACATACTACACCAACCTGCCTCTGCCTGTCTCCTTTAGAGCACTGCTCCCCAGTCATTTCCAACCAGATCCGCCCAAACCGACGTCACGGCACCAGAGACGCCTGGAGGAAATGGCTATTTATAACCTTGATGACCCCACCGAGACACACACGCACACACACACACACACACGCACACACACACACACATATGCACGCACACACACACAGCCCTTCTCCTTTTATCCCTCCCTTCCTCTCTGGACTGGGTTAGTTGAAGTGCCCTTCTAACATATTGACTCCCAGGCCCTATGCTCTTTTTGGTTCTGTTATGCCCCCCTCCATCTCTCTCTCTCTCTCTCACACCTCTCACTCTCCCGTCATTGAAGCATTACCCCCTCTAGGACAAGGGCCCATCAAGCGTAAGACTATATCCAGCTGTACTCTCTTAGGCTTCTTTCTCTTTCACTCTCTCCCCTCCTCCCTCCATCTCTCGCCCATACTAGTCTTGTCTGTCCTCCAGCCACCACTCTCCTGTAATCCTGCAGGTAATGCAGTTGTCATCAGAAGAAATATAGAAACAATTGTGTTAGTCAGACACTAGGGGGTGCACTGTTTCCAAGATTTACTGCGAGAGGAGCACTGCACTTTAGATGTCAAGTAATGTCAGGCTCGTGTTTGTTATTGTTATTTCTATAGAGATTTATTTAGATTTTTTGTACTTCATTCTAAATGCACACATGTTCATAGTAATACTTTATTTAACATCTTGCCTAAAATGTCATGTATTTCAAATTTCAGCTAAGGGTAGTGGATTTGTTAAAAAATATTAATTTGTTATTTGATATTACACACAACTTGATAGTAATGGTTTATAGTCCCTGGCTGCACCTCAGTAGTCTACAGTGGCTTCCTCTTCTTGTCTTTTCGCCAGTGTATCGAGATGGACCATGGTATGTGTATTAAACTGAATGGAAAATGCAAGCAAGGTGGCCTTGAACAAAACAATTCTTTCCCTTCCCTTCCCTTCCCTTCCCTTCCACAGGAGGGCAGTATAGCATTTTAGACTATACAGTGCTCTATGGACCTGGGTCACATGTATGTCAAAAAGTATTCAAGTCTTGGTTCCATTGCACGAGATGGCAAAAGTGAAGCTCAAGTATTTTAAAGTCTTTCCAGTTTATCATAGGGTTTCATGGGGGGGATAAATATTTGTTTTCATAGCTGATAGTTTTTTGTTTATCAGTCCTTGTTTTCCATTTGTGTAGATTGGGATTTATTTATCTTTAGTATGATTAATAAAGACTACACTCTACTCCAATTTCTTTGTTGAGTCTAATATCGATGACTGTGTGTGTGTGTGTGTGTGTGTGTGTGTGTGTGTGTGTGTGTGTGTGTGTGTGTGTGTGTGTGTGTGTGTGTGTGTGTGTGTGTGAGTGAGTGTATGAGTGTGAGAGTAATGCAGTCATGGGTTTATTATCAGGGAAAGCCTCTGGTCTCACTACTACTGTTTAGGGGATATACATGTCCTCTCCTTCTCTCTTGATCAATCTTTCTGAGAGGTAAGGAACTGAAACCTGGGTCATAGAGAGCTGAACTGGGGATTTCTGCAGTCAATGTACCACCTGGCTGACCCATCTATTCAAACACCAGTAAACACACACACACACACACACACACACAGCAATACACTCCCAAAAGCATGTATTCTAGGTAGTTGGAGTTTATTTCATTAAACATTGAATCAAAACAACAGTGGCCACAAAGAGGTATCATGTGTATGTGTGTCTGTGTCCCAGCCTGGATACATTTCAACCCACCTAATTCAACCTTGTGTGAACTCCCTCCACTAACAAGTTGTTGAATGAATTCCCCTAATTGTTATACAAACAATGACATTGGTCTCGCTGTTGCATTCCCCTCACTTCCCTTTTCTGCACCTTAAAAAGCAGAAGCAGCAGCTTGAGTTTCAACCACAGACAGAAACCATGAAAGCTCCCTCGAAATCTAAACAAACCTAGTTTCGGCCAAAATACGGAAATGTTGCTTAAATAATAATCACACTTGCAATAATAACACATTTTTCTCTTTTAGGAGTCTATAAGAAGATGGAGATAATACAGTTTTCTGGACAGATAAATGCTGAGTCGAAAATAGGTGGACTATGTCTTATAATATATAAAATAAAAGATGATAATCTCTACCATAACCTCATGCTTAATATTTTGCTTTTTGTACATTTTTTGTTAATATTTTGCTTATATATATATATAAGACCACTGCAAAATTATCAGTTTCTCTGGTTTTACTATTTATATGTATGTGTTTGAGTAAAACGAACATTTTTGTTTTATTCTATAAACTACTGACAACATTTCTCCCAAATTCCAAATAAAAATATTGTCATTTAGAGCATGTATTTGCAGAAAATGACAACTGGTCAAAATAAAATAAAAATATGCAGTGTACTCGAATAATGCAAAGAAAACAAGTTCATATTCATTTTTAAACAACACCATACTAATGTTTTAATTTAGGAAGAGTTCAGAAATCAATATTTGGTAGAATAACCCTGATTTACAATCACAGCTTTCATGCGTCTTGGCATGCTCTCCACCAGTCTTTCACATTGCTGTTGGGTGACTTTATGCTACTCCTGGCACAAAAATTCAAGCAGTTCGGCTTTGTTTGATGGCCATCTTCCTCTTCACATTCCAGAGGTTTTCAATGGGAGATTGGGCTGGCCATGACAGGGTCTTGATCTGGTGGTCCTCCATCCACACCTTGATTGACCTGGCTGTGTGGCATGGAGCATTGTCCTGCTGGAAAAACCAATCCTCAGAGTTGGGGAACATTGTCAGAGCAGAAGGAAGCAAGTTTTCTTCCACGACAACTTTGTATGTGGCTTGATTCTTGCGTCCTCCACAAAGACGAATCTGCCCGATTCCAGCCTTGCTGAAGCACCCCCAAATCTTCACCGATCCTCCACCAAATTTCACAGTAGGTACGAGACACTGTGGCTTGTAGGTCTCTATCAGGTCTCCGTCTAACCATTAGACAACCAGGTGTTGGGCAAAGCTGAAAATTGGACTCATCGGAGAAGATGACCTTACTCCAGTCCTCTACGATCCAATCCTTATGGTCTTTTGCAAACCTCAGCCTGGCTCTTCTTTGCTTCTCGTTGATGAAGGGCTTTTTTCTAGCTTTGCACAACTTCAGCCCTGCCCCTAGGAGCCTGTTTCGAACCGTCCTCGCCGTGCACTTCACCCCAGCTGCCGTTTGCCATTCTTTTTGTAGGTCACTTGATGTCACCCTACGGTTGTTGAGTGACATTCAAATGAGTTGGCGGTCATCCCGGTGAGTGGAGAGTCGTTTTCGCCCTCTGCCGGTCTGTAGATTTGTTGTCCCTAATGTCTGCTGCTTGACCTTGTTCTTATGAACCGCCGTCTTTGAAAATTTTAAGGATGGAAGCAACCTGACGCTCACTGTATCCCTCTGCCGGTAAAGCCAGAATTGAACCCTTCTTTTCTTCACTCAAAACGTTTCTTTTCAACTCTTTTGGCATGGTCAATAGTTTTTTTTTTATTCCAATTACTTTTAATTACTTACGTCCCATGCACCAACCTCACCAAGCCAATTTCCTGTAGGTGCAAATATACTTATAAAAGAATTCTGATTCTGATTCATAGTAATTGTTTGATTTAAAATCCAAACTTCTATCTATCTATCATGGGTCAAGGATTTGGTTTAATCAGTGCCAGGAACCCATCCCTAAGGTTTAATCAGTGCCAGGAACCCATCCCTAAGGTTTAATCAGTGCCAGGAACCCATCCCTAACCCTAACCCTAACCCTAACCCTAACCCTAACCATCCCTAAGGCTTACAGTAGTGTATATGTTCAATGCACATGATGTATAACTTGTGGTAAATGAATTGCTGTGTATTGTAATACAAAAGTAGCCCATTGATGGAGGCTCAGTTCTTGTCAGGGGGTTGGGGACAAATAAAGCACCTGCTGGAGGTCCTAGTCTAAACTTGAGAGCAGAGGAAAACAAGAGGAATGAGATGAGACACATGGAGCAACCATCTGTTACATAGAGAAGACACAAACGTGTCAGTCTGGAGAGGGGGTAGATAAGACACAACAAACAAACAAACAAATAAACACACACACACACACATACTGCAACACAGTTTATACACACACAACACACAGTCATACTGTACATGCAAAAAGGATCTCGTAGTGATCTCTGAGAGATTATGATTGTGGGTGTGGGTGTAGATGGGTGTGTGTATGTAGGATATAGGATAGGCTTTTTTCTGTGACAAGATTGAGGAAGACCAAGGCCCCATCACCATGCGCACACACAGACACACGCGTACACACACACACACACACACACACACACACACACACACACACACACACACACTGAGTCACTCTCTTTGCCTCATTGCCCATTCCAGGAGGCAGACGCCTCATTCTGTCAGTATGAATCAATGCTGTGCACTACACTCAACACGACTAACCTCACCCAACACTACTTCACACAACATCACTACACTCAACACAGTAAAACACTTACTCCTACCTAATACGACTGAACACAGTAAAACTAGACATCAAACACAAGACAACAAAACAGCCCTCATCTTTACTCAACGTGCATGACTCATCAACGGAACCATAAATGAATATCATCGTAATTGGAATGAATGTCAACAAATGTCAAGTACGTCAAACAAAATTCCCCTAACACAGCAACTTAGAACACTTTATTTCAAAGCCTCAACATGGTGGAGAAGATTAATCATATTTCACTGTTCTTGGAAGGCACCTGCTGGTCAGGGCAGGTGTGTGTGTGTGTGTGCGTGTGTGCGTGCGTGCGTGCGTGCGTGCGTGCGTGCGTGTGTGTGTGACAGAAACACTAAGGTGCAATTGCCAGTAACACATCAGAATGACAGGTTCAGTAGATCATTGAAGTCTACGTAGGTTCAGGTAGGACACTTTAAGAAGAGGGCAGCTGGCCATCAGGTGACGTACAACTGAACCCACCTATGAAAGAAAGCAATGCCTCACATGGGACCAGGCTTTAAGAGACGAGTTGCAACACTCCACCATAGTTGAGCAGTTGTTCGCCATGCGAGTAACATTTTGATCGTGCTCTTACCGTCTTCTGTTGTCAACTAGTAAGGTAACCTTCATCATACACATTGTGAGAGTTTTCTTTTTTATCCTAATTAGGTGATCATTATTAGAATTGACCATTTGTACGATTTTTGCCTAATAGTATTGCCTTTTTGCCTAATGAGTGTTTTATGGCGAGCTGTGATTGCTTCTGCGGACTGACGAGAGTGTTCCTCGTGGTTCATCTGTTTGCTTTACTGGTACTAGGTTGGAATGACTCATTCATGTTAATTTCCTGTACATGAAGGAGCTGTCTGACTCAGGCAAGGACTGTATAGGCTTTTAGTTTCAGGACGGTGTTTAACACTTTTGTCATTGGGATGCTTGAAATTAGTATTCATAGGTCTCAGATTCATTAGAATGAAGTGTTTTCTCTGGTTGGGTTGGTTGTATGATTCCCCTCAGCAGCTATGTTTCCTCTCAAGAGGCTAGGAGTTAAGGAGTACCACATATTTTAATTTTAATTCAATACATGATGTTCACAGTTCATCTGTTCCTGCTTTCGGAAATCCTGTTCTTTGTTCTCTCAAAATTCGGGAGGATTCTGGATGTTTCAGGATGTAGTGAACCTCCTGCTTATTCTGGTTTTGTCATCCCCTACTGATGAAATTCTGAGAGGGGGTTTATGATTCAGTCTCTGTCCGTCATAAGTCAAGTTCTTCTCCGACATCACTGGAACAATTGATATATTGAACAATTGATATTGGTGTATTATGGGTCTTGCATACAGATGAGACTTTTAGGATAATCACTGATTGTGATACTTTTTGGCCCAAAAATGTATGAACTACAGTGAAGATGCGTTCTTGCCATTTAGAGTTGTATAGGAGTTGGAGGAGTTGAACACGTCATAGGGTTTAGGGGAAGCTAGGAGTGTAGCCTATCAAATCTGGATTTTTCTTTTTTTAAAGAATCAATGCATCTGTAGAGCAAGACTGGTGAATATTGGCTTGCATATTTTGTCTAGCAATTGGTGAAATTGTGTTTGAAATGATGGCGTCTTTTCAACATGGAGTTAGTACTGTACATTAGTAACTATTGGCGCCCAGATTTTCTCCTGGTCACAGAGGTGATAGGACTATGAGAGAAGCCTCTACAGGGACACAGCGCTGTTTCACGAAGACAACAGTGTGTCATGTTAGAGGTTTATGGATTAATGTTTTGCCTCTTTTACATGTTTTCCTTTTCTATTTTTTCTATAGGGGAGCGACATCTTTGTGGGGGAAGACATGTTTACTTTGCACTCGCTATCTTTGCACTGTTATGTTGGATGCAGGGTGTTGGATGCAGGGTCTTGGATGCAGGGTGTTGTTTGACATGCGCTAGCCTGCTTTGTTGACGTGCGCGTCGAGTTACAATGCAGCTCTTTTATTTGTTTTGGGGTCCTAACAACCTTCGTTCAGAGACTGGTGCGATTTTTTCCTGTTCAAGGTGCCTAGACGCTGGCCTGCGAATGCTTTCCCCCCCCTTTTAGATAGGGTTAGACTGGTTAGATTCTAGACTAAAGGTGTTGCGATACGTGTGTTCAAGGCTGCTCTTACATGTGATGGGGTGGCAAAGACTACAGAACCTAGCCTCCTAAGGCTCAGATGGCAGGCTTCTGTCAGCTGCGGGCAAGATCCCTGCAGTATAGATAGTTCGGGAGTCTTCTTTAGTCTCTCAGAGATTAGGGAAACTCAATTTAGCAATGATGAAAGTCTTTGACTCTACCTCTAAGTGAAGAGCTGGTGTCCTCTAAGCTGGTGTCCTCACTATGTAGATTCAGTTGCTGAGTAGCTTTCTAGGTTTCTCACAGTTGCATGGGGCTTCTAAGGCATGGTGAACATTTACACTCTCTGATTTAGAAATGGATGAGCTTTGTTATGGAAAATACATTGATAGAACTGTTTGAAAGATATACACTTTCATATGACTGATACAACTTGTGTAAATACTGTGATTACATTTTCTCTTGCCACACCTCTAAAGTTCTATAGCCATTGTTCTGAGAAACGCTGTATGATTACAATATGGATAGCTGTGGTTTCGGAGGGAGTGGTGGGGGAGAGCGAGAACAAAGGAACAGACCCATCTTGCCGACAGGAAGGTGGATAAGTGTGAAATGTTGAACGCTGATTGATCAGTAAGGAAGCGCCGATTGATCAGTAAGAAAGTCTCCCCATTGTTCTTTTCTCTCCCGCCCCCTCTCACGTAAGCACAAATTCGCAGGTGATAGCCTTGGCGGCGCCTACCATTATGTTTAATCTGTATAAAAGACAACCCTGATAATCGCCTCTTCAGACTTGCGCTAAACAGACCCCTGGATTTACGCTGGGCTGCTGTTAGGCTCTTGTCTCTTGTTTGCAAGCAATAATAAATACTGGACTCAAATATTGTGGCTACTTAGGACTTTGTTTCTTGAATCTCACCTCCAAAGAGCTGAAATACAGAGTGGTAAATCCTAGACATCCACCACAGCTTTCATTTACATCACTTACACTTAGTTGGATATAGGTAGCAGAGGAACTCCAGGGTAATTCTCAAGTAATAGTTGCTTGTATCCCATTCTCTTCCATGTCCTGTTATTTGCAATGCCGACCATGGACGATGCCTACAAACTGATGTTCTTCATCGAGGAGGGAAAACCTATCACCAGATGCTGGTAGAGCACGTCTCCGGCTCCTGTGCCATATGGGCTAAATCTGGGAACAGACACTCTTCATTCCTTCTGCATCGGCGCTGCCACTCAGCGGCATTAACCTTGGAGGCGTCGACGGTTACCCTGATGAGATGGCACACACACACCCACACATGCTCCCATACCCTTCCATTCACACACACACACACACACGTGCACTCACTCACGCACACACACACTTACTCACTCACACACACTCATGCACGCACACACACACTCTCTCCTCAGCATCATAACAACGTCAAGTGGATGAAATCAAAAAGACAGTGTCAGCACAATCACTGAGTACATATTCATGTATACATGGAGATGCGATGGCGGGCAGCAATTATGAGCCTGCTTACAGGCTGATGGGTAGATGTCCTCAGCAGCAATTGAACGTTACATTAGATTAGAATTATAAGAAATAGTGAAGCGGGCAGGCATTCGGAACCGGCTGAGAGCTCAGGCCCACCGTCCACCTCTGCCTAGCATACTTCTTGCTAATGTCCAGTCTCTGGAGAACAAGATGGATGATCTAAGGGCGAGGATTACTTTCCAGCGAGACGTAAGAGACTGTAACATCCTTTGTCTAACAGAGACATGGCTTACCTCGTTGGTACCGGACCGAGTCATCTGCCCTTCCGAGTCCTTCTCTGTTTTCCGGGCGGATAGAACGGAGGAGTCCGGCAAATCCAAGGGTGGTGGAGTTTGTTTCATGACCAACAACAACTGGTGTAACCCTAACAACGTAACGACGCTTTCTCAGTCCTGCTCGGCTGACCTGGAGCATCTGACCATCTCATGCCGCCCATTCTACCTTCCCCGGGAGTTCAGCTCAATCATCATCACGGCCGTCTACATTCCACCACAGGCCAACACCGAGGCAGCGCTATCGACCCTACATGATACGCTGTGCCGGCATCAGAGCAACCACCCTGAGGCGGCGATGATAATAACAGGTGATTTCAATCGGGCTAACCTTAAAAAAGTTATGCCTAACTTCCGTCAACACATCAAGTGTGCCACCAGGGGAGATAGAACTTTGGACCATTGTTATACTCAGTTTAAGAATGGGTACAAAGCTGTTTCCCACCCTCCCTTTGGGAAATCAGATCACTGCGCCATTCTGTTGATGCCTGTTTACAAACAGAGGATCCAACAGGTAGCGGTCGTGAAAAGGGAGGGAAAGCGGTGGTCCGACCAATCAGAGGCCGCGCTACAAGACGCGCTGAGTGACGTCGACTGGGATATGTTTCAATCAAGTTCCAGCGATGTCAGCGAGTTTACAGAGACCGTCTTGGACTTCATCTCTACATTAGCCGATAACATCGTACCAACGACAACGGTAAAGATCTACCCCAACCAGAAACCCTGGGTCGACAGCTCCATCCGTGCCGCTCTGAGGGCTCGCACCGCCGCTTACAACTCCGGGCTGGCATCCGGCAGCATGGAGGAGTATAAAGCGGAGTCCTACAAACTGCGGAGGGCGGTGAAAGCCGCCAAGAGGAGATACGCAGACAGAATGCAGGCGCAGATGGAGAGCAACGACACCAGGGGACTATGGCGAGGACTACGATCTATTACGGATTACCGGCACACACCCTCCTCAACCGGAAGTGCAGATGCCTCCCTAGCTGAAGACCTGAACTCTTTTATGCACGGTTTGAGGCTGGCAACACCACCGCTAGCGCGCCGGCTAACAACAACAACGTCAGAGTGCTGGCTAGCGCGACTGATGGGAGGTCACACGCTGGGGCAGAGCAAGCACTCTCCGTGACGGAACACGACGTGAGGAGGGCTCTGCTGAAGGTGAACACTAGGAAGGCTGCTGGCCCGGATGGCATACCTGGGAGAGTACTCAAGACCTGTGCTAACCAGCTAGCTCCTGTGTTCACCACTATATTCAACCTTTCACTAGCTAATTCAGTAGTTCCCACCTGTTTTAAAAGATCATCTATCGTCCCTGTGCCCAAGATCACCTCCCCAGCCTGCTTGAATGACTACAGACCCGTGGCTCTAACCTCAGTGGTCATGAAGTGCTTCGAGAGGCTGATTAAGGATTACATCTGCTCCTCCCTCCCTCCGACCCTGGACCCACTGCAGTTCGCATATAGACCAAACAGATCTACAGACGATGCAGTTTCCCAGGTCCTCCACACCACTCTCTCCCACCTGGACAGGCAGAAGGGGGGCTATGTGAGAATGCTGTTTATAGACTATAGCTCAGCGTTCAACACCATAGTCCCCACCAGACTGGCTGATAAGATGATTGGTCTAGGACTGAACATTCCCCTGTGTGCCTGGATCCTGGACTTTCTGACGGCCAGGCCACAGGTGGTCAGGGTGGGTAGACACACCTCCAGCTCACTCACACTGAGCACAGGGTCCCCCCAGGGCTGTGTCCTTAGTCCCCTCCTCTACTCCCTGTACACCCACGACTGTGTGGCTAAGTCCAGCGAAAACTCCATCATCAAGTTTGCGGACGACACGGTCGTGGTGGGGCTGATCTCAGATAACAATGAGAAAGGCTACCTGGACGAGGTGGCGGACCTGTCACTCTGGTGTCAGGAGAACAGTCTCATCCTGAATGTCTCCAAGACAAAAGAGCTGATTGTGGACTTCAGGAGAGCACAACAACTAAGGGCCTACACACCGCTGGACATCGGAGGGACTGCTGTGGACAGGGTGAGCAGTTTTAAATACCTGGGAGTCCACATCTCAGAAGACCTGACCTGGACTACCCACATCAGTTCTCTGGTGGGAAAGGCAAGGCAGCGCCTGTTCCATCTCAGGCAACTGAGGAAATTCAGAGTCTCCCGGAGGATCCTTCAGTCCTTCTACTCTGGAGCTGTGGAGAGCATCCTGGCTGGCAACATCACCGTCTGGTACGGTAACAGCACGGCCCAGGACAGGCGAACTCTGCAAAGGGTGGTACGCCTGGCAGAAAAGACCATGGGAGCTCCAACCCCCCCTCTCCACGTCCTGTACACCAGGAGGTGTAGGACCAGAGCATACAGGATTATGAAGGACCCTCACCACCCGAAACATGGACTGTTCCAGCCGCTGCCGTCAGGAAAACGCCTCCGCTGTCATGCAGCAAAAACAGAGAGGCTAAGACTGAGTTTCTTCCCCCATGCCATCAGAATTGTCAACGATGACCCCACCAGTGCCCCCCTCAAGTCACTCACACATGCACTGTCATTCTAACACATATGCACACACATAATCATCCATCTGCTATTTATATTGCTTACTGGCTATACTGTTCATATTGTTTATACTGTTTATACTGTCCATACTGTATATTTTTTAGTACTTCTATTTTTATTTTATTGTATTTTAAAACTTATTGTGTTGTTGCACTACTCTGGGGCACTGTCACTTTTGCATTTCACTGTATACTTGTATGCACGTGACAAATAAAGAAATCTTGAATCTTGAATCTTGAAGCCAAGGCACATAGTAATGTCTGATATAGAGACCTAATGGCAATGGTTGCATTAACAGTGGTACAGTTGTTGGATATAACAGAAAGTATGTGATGAAACAGTTATTTAGCAGGTGGTGGCTGGGTACTGATTGCATAGTAAGTAGAATGACCAGGAAGATCTTGATAATAATCCATGGTGGGTCGCAGACGTGCTCTTTTAACTAGCACAGAACCATGAGGTGGTTTCTTGACACCCTCTGGCCAATCCTGAGACATGTGCAGGAAAGCGGTGATGGATTCACTGGAAACACATAGTTCACAAGGTAGAATATTCCCATGTACCAGATAATGTAGTTAGTGTCTGCTTCGCAAAGATCGTATGGGTGCTGACGAGCTTAGAGTGAAGAAGCAAAATGCCCTCTCTAAAAGGCTGAGTAAGACCCTGCCCTATAATACTGATGAGAAGGACAGCGGAGAGGTCGTAGTTCATACTTGAGGTCACATAATGCTAGAATGACCCCCGTCTGATCCAGGTGGCAAAGCCAATCAATCGTCCCTGCACTGAAGAAGGTGCGGGGGGGACACTGGGAGGGTCACCCTGCTAAGCAGGTACTGGGGTTAGCTCGGACACATAGTTGTAGTGGTGTTGGATGGTTCTGTTGTTGGGGTTTGAAAAGTTTATGGACTCCTTGCCTTATAATATTGTATTTAATGTTGTTTAACTTCAAGCAGGGACCTATATCCAATTACATCAAACCAAATTTATTACCATTTTCATTAAAGTTATTAAAACGACATAAGTGTCCTGACTTAATTGAAGTATACGTAGGTTCAGGTAGGGCACTCTAAGGAGATGGCCTATGAAAGAAAGCAACACATCACGTTCATGGGACCAGGCTTTAAGAGCTGAGTTGCAACACTCCACCCTAGTTAAGCGGCTGTTCGCCACTGGCCATGCAAGTAACATTTTGGTCGTCCCACCCACCACCCCAGCTTCCACCTGCAGGTTTGCTCTGTGTTTTACCTACCTACGGGGGGTTTGCTCTGTGTTTTACCTACCTACGGGGGGTTTGCTCTGTGTTTTACCTACCTACGGGGGGTTGCTCTGTGTTTTACCTACCTACGGGGGGGTTGAAAAGTGTATAGGCCTTTTAACATTGTATTTAATGTTGTTTACCTTCAGGTGGGGAGCTACATCAGAGCGGAGTCTTCCAATTACGCCAAACCTAATGTATTACTATTTTCATTAAACGTATTAAAATGACTGAAACAGCCATATCACTTACACGTCTCAACCTCTCAAGTGTGTGTGTGTGTGTGTGTGTGTGTGTGTGTGTGTGCACGTTTGTGTGTTAGTCTTACAAAATCAGACTCGAGAGATGAGATTTTGGGTTCAGAGATTATGTGTGTATGTGTGTGTGTGTGCGTGTGTGTGTGCATGTGTGCGTACGTGTGTGTGTGTGTGTGTATGAATCCAGGGCATTGTTAGCCTATCGGCAGCAGGTCTACTTACCAGGTTAGAGGTTTATTATTGGCAACATGACTCACTGTGAACTGTTGTGGGCTACACACTGTGGGCTACACACTTGTCTTGCGTGGGGAACTGGGTTTATGGAGTGGCATGAGGGCTCAGAATTGTATAATGTCAGGCTAATATAAATAGACCTGGTAGAAGACACATACAGTAGCTTCCAGTCCAGATTTGTTTTCTAATCTGGAAAACAATTTTTGTCCAACCAATATGGAGGCACCATTTTTACATATGTAGCAACGCCTCAATTCATTGCATATTCCAAAATGTCATATAATGGCCAACAGTATGGTATATATAATGGCTAACAGATTATGGGGCAATGCATTAAATTGGAAAGTCCATTCTAGACATTCTAATACTATGATTGGGCTACAGGCTGTGGAATGTGTCCTCAGACAACACTCTCTCTTCTCACACACATACACACACACACACATACCGGTATACACTCCTACAACAACCTGTTCATATGCAAGTGACAGAGAATATGTGATAAAAAATGATAGAAATACAGTGTCTTTGTTTTTCAGTTGCTATATTTTAATACAGTGGCTGCCTTAAAAGGAGGCTTACACACACTTTCTTATACAAATCATAATATTTACACAACACAGTCATAACCATGACCCCCCCCCCCCCCCCCCCCCCCACACACACACACACACACACACACACAGTCAAAGAACGGAACACATTACAGTGTATACCTGCATATCTCCTCAGACATATCAGGCCTGACAATAACTATGTGTGTTAGATTGAGGGAGCGAAAGAGAAGGAGAGGATGCATCTTATAGAGCTTTCCAGTGTCACCCTCACTCTTCACCTCCTCCTTCCTCCTCCCAGAATGCTTCATCTAAAACCAGATGACTGCTGGGGCAGCTAAACAGGGAAACAACGACAAGTCTTTCTAGAAACAGAGAGGAAATAAATCCCCCTCTACCCCTGAACAAAACCTGAACAGCCTCTGAGAAAGAGGTTGGAGACATTATAGCAGGCCTTTATTGGCACATTGCAATACAAACAATCATACAGCTAGATGACAAGGAGAGATAAAAGAGAGAGAGAGAAGAGAGACAGAGAGAGAAAGAGAGAGAGAGACAGAGAGAGAAAGAGAGAGAGGTAGAGAGAGAGAGAGAGGTAGAGAGAGAGAGAGAAGAGAGACAGAGAGAGAAAGAGAGAGAGAGAGAGGTAGAGAGAGAGAGAGAAGAGAGACAGAGAAAGAAAGAGAGAAGAGAGACAGAGAGAGAAAGAGAGAGAGAGAAGAGAGACAGAGAGAGAAAGAGAGAGAGAGAAGAGAGACAGAGAGAGAAAGAGAGAGAGAGGTGGCTTCAAGCTATGCACTACTTCCGTTTTAATCCCTGCTTTTGTAGGATGTGGCGGATAAGAGGAGTAAGATAGAAATGAGAGAAGAGAGAGAGAGAGAGAGGAGGAGAGATAGGGATTGACTCTGTCGACAATGTTCATCAAACATATACACTGCATGTGGATACACAGACAAAATACCCTATTGTGTGAGTAAGAGTTAGTAAATGTTTCTGAACAAAACGGTGGGTATGCCAATATGTGTGTGTAGATTACACTGTTCACTGTTCAAAAATAAGGTAGCAAAATAAAGAAAGTAGCATTTCTTTTTGGTACTAAGAGCACTCTAAAATGGTTATATTAAATTCAGGAACAACTAATCAAATTGGGGGAATTTGTCTGAAATATAAATATATGCAACACGTTGTGCACCAGTGTATTATATTGATATGAAAGGTAAATCTTCTTAATCTAGAAGATTGGTAGAAGATAATATAATATGAAGATATGGTAATGATATGCACATCCCTAACTGCACATAAGTAACCAGTAAAAGACAATAGAAAAATAGGCACTTCAGAATCTCTCGTCCTATCACACACACACACACACACACACACACTTACTCATTTAAATACTAGCTACAGTGTAAATACTTGAGCCCATATTATTACACATATTACGCTATACCTGAAAAGCTCAAATTACAATTATGCTAGAATAGTTTAGCTGTACTGAAAGCTACATAGAGCAGACAGATTTGTGTAGTACCATGTACAGTATACCATCAGCCAATGATAAACCTGTTTGGCCAGGCTCAGCAGCCAATAGGAAGATCAGCTCAGGAAGCAACCA
The DNA here is from genome assembly GCF_951799395.1 of Argentina silus. Lineage (NCBI taxonomy): Eukaryota > Metazoa > Chordata > Actinopteri > Argentiniformes > Argentinidae > Argentina > Argentina silus. The sequence continues at coordinate 39,884,351 of NC_139653.1, forward strand.
GGAAGTCACTAATAGTCCTCATGCGCAGTAGGTAGAAACGGCCCCAAACCACTAAAACAGGGTCATTGTTATACCTCTTATGATTAAGGTTATAATAGGGGGCATAGCAAGTGATCCTTGATCTGTACCTGGGCAAAGTCTGTACCTGGGCAAAGTCTACCTAAAGCACCTCATACAGGAAGACAAAGATTGTCAAAGGTGCAAGATTCCACCAAATTGCCGTCCAGTCAAATGGCTTCTCATAACCTATATGATAATTTGTTTCACACTCCGGACCAATCAGGCAGCTTGTTATTACACTAACCTCTACATCACGTATGTGTTCACCTTAGCTAGAAGGGTCTGTACAATTATCAGTGGATTGCCATGTGCAGTCACATTTACAATATAGAAAAGACACCATAACAGAATAATCACAGAGTAGATGAACGTTAGATTGTGCTGCCTACTAAATTCAGCTACAGTGAGTAACACAGATTCCAGTCCATTAAAATGTGGTATGGGGCAGTATTGCTAAAACTAATGGACCCCCATCATCCCCAAAGTCCTTGTCTTGACCCCAAACTCCCCCCCCCCCATCCTAAAGTGGTACAGTCTCTATGTACTCGTCCCTCTCCACCACACAGCCCTTTGTGGTCCCCTTCCCCTCCACTCCGTCTACACCTCCTCCCCCTCCCTCACCCGTTGAGTCTTGCCGTGGCAGTGGGCTACGAGCCCTCTCCTTCTCCGGAGTGGGCTGCATCCTACCCCCACCACCTCTACCACCTCCTCCAGCCCCAGCCCCCCTTCTCTTGGGTGTGGGCCCCCAGATGAAGGCGTCAGGCGGCTGGTAGTGTTTGCGGGCGTAGCGGAGCAGACGTCGGCGGTGGGCGGGCAGACGGACAGTGTAGACGTAGTACTCCAGGGCACTGTGTTGCATGTTGGGCAGGGTGCCACGGCACAGGGACTCCTCCAGGAGCAGATGCACCAGGGGGGGCTTCAGGGACTCGTAACCCAGCTCGCCAAGGGACTTGAGGATGCGGGTGATACGCAGGTAGTTGTGCTGGGACCTGGGAAGGAGGGAGGAGAAAGGGTGAGCATTCACATGAGCATAGTTCACCAAAACCCTACACTTGCATGAGTCTGAGACAGAAGTGAAAATGTCACTCTCTGTGTGTGTGTGTGTGTGTGTGTGTGTGTGTGTGTGTGTGTGTGTGTGTGTATACATATTTGTACATGTGTATATCACTTACTCATTGAGGTGCTGAAAGCGTTCCTGCCAGTTGGAAGCTCTGACAACACTCCCACTCTTATCCAGGAGTTTGATCCCATAGAAGTCTAGCATGAGTGCGTACGCCTGCAGGAATCGCCGCTTCGCCTCACGAGTGCTTTGGAATTCCTTACGGGATACAGCAAAGACCAGCCCGGAATTGTATGTGAAATGTCCATCCATATTCCCATCACCAATAATAAATTAATGAACACTGAGCTGAACTGATACAGTAGATCCATACAGAGCTATTGACACAATTTATTAGAGATGGTCCAGATGGCTCAGTGAGATGCTATCCTTACCTTGATCTCCTGCTGAGTGAGTTCTTGAGCATAGAAGTTGAGCCCTTGTTCTCTAAGTGGAAAGAGCCTGTAACACAGTTGAGAGAGAGAGAGATCAAATTGTCACCTTGTGCAATTGTCATATTGCGCATGCATATCTAACTGTCTCTCCCTTTCTCCTCCCATTCTCTTTACCCTGTTGTGTGACTTATTCACACTTCCTTTCCCTCCATCCCTCACTCACCAACATCTTTTATTAACTCAATAAAGGAGGAGTGCCAGCCTATGTCTGCACTGCTGTTTAGACACCCACTAATTGATATTATGCAAATTAGCCTAAGCTCTGTCAGAGAAGAGAGAGGAGGGGACGAAGACTGAGATAGAAGCACAGACAGAAACAAAGGGAAAGCAACTCTGGAGACACACAGAGAGAGGGAGGGTTGGTGTTGGAGGAGGAGAGAGAGAGGGTGCATGCAGGAAGGTGAGAAAGGGGATAATAAGGTTGGTACTAGGCCGCATATGTGTGTGAACTCTGTGGTATAAGTGCTATTTTTTCTTCTCCCATACTGCTGAACTGACTGAACTTGCTGTTTTACCTTCTGCTCATGGGACTGTAGAATTGGAGGTATGTAAAACAGATATCATGGCATCTGCTTGTCTATACAGTAAGGAAAGGACATACAACTACATTTAAACATACAAGCATTGTCATAGGTGCACACATCCAAACACACAGGTGAAAAGAACATGAACACACATACTTGACAAATAACATGAAGGCGCAGACACACAGACACAGACACAGACACAGACACAGACACAGACACACACACACACACACACACACACACACACACACACACACACACACACACACATACAGCAGAGTGATATTGACTCCCAGCTTAGAGAGTTTTGATGGGCTTAGGGGTCATGTTTGCACAGGGGAGTCCAGTGGATTAAGAACTGATCTGCTATTCAAACACTGGGCTCCAGTCAGACACACACACACACACTCTCTCTCTCTCAGACACACACACATACACACACCACACACGCCACACACACACCACACACACACACACACACACACACACACAGACACACACACACACACACACACACACAGACGGGTATCTTAAAGGGTATCCCACCACTGGATGTAGGTATGATTGTGCTCCAATTTGTCATAGTCTCCTCTCCATTTGTTCAGGATCTCCTCTATGTAGATACCTGGAGATACAGGTCACAGCCAGGTGAACAATATGTGTGTGTGTGTGTGTGTGTGTGTGTGTGTGTGTGTGTGTGTGTGTGTGTGTGTGTGTGTGTCTTTGTGCACTTATATGTGAGCTCACCATCGGGTATCAGTGGGATCTTGTTCAGATAGAAGCGAAGGTTGCGGTACTCGTTGGGTTGCCTTGACTCCTTGTAGTTCTATAAAGGGGAGCATATGACGGGTCAGACCAAAGTCTGTATGTGTGTGTGTAATATAATATATGCCATTTAGCTGACACTTTTATCCAAAGCAACTTACATTGCAGTGAGTGCATACATTTCAGTATATATGGTCCCAGCGGGAATCGAACCCACAACCTAAGCGTTGTTAGCGCCATGCTCTACCAACAGAGCCACAGAGGACCACTGTGTGTGTGTGTGTGTGTGTGTGTGTGTGTGTGTGTGTGTGTGTGTGTGTGTGTGTGTGTGTGTGTGTGTGTGTGTGTGTGTGTGTGTGTGTGTGTGTGTGTGTGTGTGTGTGTGTGTGTGTGTGTGTGTGTGTATATATATATATATACACATTAGTGGGCAATACCGGGTAGCTGTGGCGGTACTTGTAAAGATCCTTTGCAGCGTAAAAGCTTCTTTTCATCTTGGTGCCGGACTCTGGAGAGTCTGAGAGCTATGAGGAAGAGGAAGAGAAATACACTGAGTGGTCACTGGCAGACACTATGGTGAAGATGGTCACAATGATATCAACACATCAGGGTCTTGTCAAAATGTTTATTCTAGGATAATCCCTTACTTACATGTAGCCGTATGTAGCCGACAACAGCTGTCACTGTTTCTATCCTGTTCCTGTGTTAACTGGGCTGAACTATTTTGGTTGTGATTAGAACGATCTGCCTGAACTCTCACCCATGATAGGACAATTTCATAATTACTGTGCGATTGCCCAAAAGGAAAAGAAAGCGGATTTGATGGTTAACAAAATAAATAAACTGGGTCACCTTTACCGGGTCACTATCTCACCCACCGCGAAAACAAACGGCGCGCCCAATGTTACTGTCCGCGTTTGCAGTCTGAACAGTGAAGACTCATGACGAGGAGGAGCATCGATTTCAAACGAAAATTCGATTGTTTTATAATACTTTCATAACACGTGCGATATGTAGCTTAGTGACAGCAATGCCCAGAGCGTAAAACAAGTGATGTATCCACCGACACAATTCTGTGGCATATAATATTCTGAGAACGCTTTTTAAATAATATACATATACAATGTTAAGATGCCGGTGTCTTGATAATAGACAACGAATATGCATAGCCTACATCTTTAGCCACGGATGCAGCTGTTGACGTGCCACTTCCCCAATTTAGCTCGAGTTTCCAATGCCCTTCTTTGTGGGGTTGGTTTCTTTGTGCAGTATGTCGCTGGGCTGAAGTGTTTCTTTTCCGCTTTTCTGTGCGACGGTGTGTGTGCATCGTGGTAGCAGGTACCTGCGGGGACATGTCCGCTTGGTCGGCACATCTCCCTGTGTCTGAAGGACTGACAGACTCTGAAATCCCGCTGTCGTCCTCGGCCGGCTGCTCATCGCTCTCCGAGTCCGACCCCCACGTCGAGTCGCATTCCTCCACAGTGCTCGGCTCCTTGTAGTGCCAACTACCCATCAGATTTCCCATTTAAAACCAACAACACCGACTCGCTGCCTTCCTCTGTGTGTTTCTAGCCTACATATTTCGGTTCCAATGTCGCGACGGAGCGTTGTGCCGTGCTGTCGACCTGCCGTCACACCGTTGGAGTGGGGCTTTTAAATGGCAGGACGAGGGAATTTCCAATCCAGCTACGACGACGCTCGGCGACGCGGTGAACACACACCCCCAACCGCTCGTTGACAGCATCAGGACCGTTGACATCACGTGAGATAGGCTGTAGGCTTACAGTCATCACCTCTGAGATCCTCAATGACGGAATGAATAAGGAATGTCCCTCTCTTTTGGTAGTAATTTCCAGAGTTGTCTGGAATTGGGAAATTACATTGTGCCATATTGTTGGACGCATCCATGAGATTCAATTCTGTGTTAAGTCGCCACCATCCCCAAGACGGACTGAACCAGAGTATTTTCTGTAATTCTCTTTTTCCATCACTAGTGGGCATCATCTCCTATGTAATAGTAGTGACATGAGCCTAGATACCCTAAGCATGCACCTGCACCCGAAGAATACACTGTTCCAAAAATGTCAAACTCGTGTGTTCACCACTGCATTTCCTTTCTGTTATGACCATCCATTGTCAACACTGACCCCTGAATCTGTTTGTACCTAAGTCAGATATGTGACTATTTTCAGACAAAAAATATGGGCAGTTGCAATATTAAGTTCATCTAACCGTCAGCCAATAAAAGTAATTATAATCAAGACTACAAGAAACAATGATTAGTATACTGTCCTCAAAAGAAGAAACAATGATTAGTATACTGTCCTCAAAAGAAGAAACAATGATTAGTATACTATCCTCAAAAGCGTCCATACATTTGGTAGTGATGAATAAAGGGACAGAATGGTCCTGGAAGGAACCAAAACAGAAGGGATAAGGGCATGGGTTTCTTGTCGCATACCAAGATTTGAACATGGGGTTTTGGAGGCATGTGGAACTACCTTCAAAAGATTGTTCTTTTTCATAGCCATTTGAGTGGATAGCCATTTGAGTGGATAAGTGAATAAGTGAAATTGTGAATATCCCTTTTGTGTTTTTTCAAAAATATTTTTATTTCATTCATTTCTGTGATTCCTCCTCACTTTTCCCTATTACTTGAGTCTAACAAAATGGAATATATTTTTGCGGAAAAAGGATCCCCACAAATTCTTGTGTACAACATCTGAAGACCTGCGTCACTATACTGGGAGCTTTGCAGTTTCAAAAAGGATGTATTTTGGTGTTTTTAGAGCCTTCGTTTAAGGTTGCATGATTGCCCGCATTTCTTCCATTGTAGCCTAATGAGGTTGTTGCTGTTGCCAGCAAGCAAAGTCCCAAAAAACATGTCTGTAGGTTACCGTTCTACAACATGCCATTCACAAAAATAGAGATTTGGTTAAAAATAATCTGAACTAATCCTTTAAATGACTACACAGCTAACTAAAGGATAACAAATCTGAAAAACAGATGGCGAACCTAGCTGACTGCTCAACATCCAGCAGGAAGAGTGAGCAGGTAGAGAGAAGAGACTATACCCACAGAGGACTTGATTTGGGAAACAACTTAGAGTGAAACAGAGAGTTTTTCTTTCTCGTCTCCTGTGGCCTTTCAAACTGTGTGCGTATGTAGAGTGAGGCAGAGCCAGTAGATAAGTCACTATCAGTGTCTTTGGCAGCCAAGAAGGGCTCTGCAGGAAGAAGAGATGACACGTCATTAGTCAAATAAAAACAGAACAAGCCGGAGAAACTCTCCTAGGAATTCAATAACTGAACACACACACACACACACACATTCTGACACAAACGGTCATACTTGCATTTTTATTGATTGCTCTCTAACCCATGCAAAAATACATAGTATAGCACACTCACACACACACACACACACACACACACACACACACACACACACACACACACACACATACACATACACATACACACACACACACACACACGCACACACACACTCACACACAGAGCTTAGGACATCAGGAGAGCCCTTGTTTAGCTGGCCATTTTTCTCAGCACAGAGCACACTTAACACAACTTCCACACAGCTGTCTACTCAGACACAGGGGGTGGTGAGAAATGGGCTAGAGTAGACCTAATGTTTGTGTGTGTGTGTGTGTGTGTGTGTGTGTGTGTGTGTGTGTGTGTGTGTGTGTGTGTGTGTGTGTGTGTGTACGTGTGTAGATCATTAAAGCTATTCTAAATGTGCCGCTGGGCTGAGGTGAGGTGGGCATGCAGGTGTAGACATTAGCATTAACAACACATTAATTACCTCTGCCCACTCCCAGAAACCACCCTACAGAGAGGTTCAGCAGTGTGTGTGTGTGTGTGTGTGTGTGTGTGTGTGTGTGTGTGTGTGTGTGTGTGTGTGTGTGTGTGTGTGTGTGTGTGTGTGTGTGTAATGGGGAGAGGGAAGATAGCAGCTGTCCTCTCATGGGGATGAGGGGGAGCTGTTCATCCCTCATCAATGGAGGGATGGAGAAAGGGATGAGAGATGGAGGGAAGGATGGCAAGAGGCCTAACAGAACACACCTGCTGCATAGGAATAAAGCCAAATGAACTGCACAGGCTGGCAGCGTCCCCGAGGTACAGAATATGTTAGTAGAGGGACCCGTTTTAAACACAGGACATGGCCTGGATGTCTCATAGATTTAAAATGAGTAGAACAGACAAAGCAGAGTTGGGGTCAATTTACGGAATAGGCTCCAATTAAATAGATCGACAAATCGATTTTGAGTAACAGGAAGTAGAATTCAATTAAGCGACATCCTATGAAATTCAACCCGTTTCTAAAAACTTGACACACCAAACAACAGCACACCAAGAATGTTTGCTGTCACCGGTGCAGCAACCAGGGAACATCCCTTTGAATTAAAACGTCCATCACTCTACTCATTCTAATTCTATTGTATCTCTCCCCACAGTGTTGTGTAGCCATGAGCGAGCTATCCAATCGCTCACCCTGTCACTCCTCTGCATGGCTAACGACTAAGTGTCACAGTAACAGATTACACTGTTACAGGCAGTGGCCGGTCAACACCAACACCAGGGTAAGCTGTGAAGTCTGCCCTCCTAATGCATTCACTTCACATACATCAGTGGGGCCTTACACAGGACACAGGCAGTCTATTGAGATGCCTGTCTGAATCACAGCCCTTCATCACTCTTATAGGAAGGAATTAAGTTATGTTTGACAACCCTAATGGAGCTCATTTGAATGCGTGTGATGTAACACCCATGCATGCACATGCACACGCACACGCACACACACACACGCACACACACACTCACACAAGAATGCTCTAATCTCCCTGACACATATGTACACACCCACACGCGCACTCTCGCACACTCTCACACACACACACACACACACACACACACTCCATCATAATGCAGAGCAGAAAAACTAATTTACAGCATGCTGTGTTCAGAAGGAAGCTCCCTTCTGTTATGTAAATCAGACCGCATATTGCCAGTGACTCAAAGTTAGCCAAACACAAGTTTGTTTGGTCCCTGCATGCGCTGGAAGTGTTTCATGTCCTCACAGACAAAACACCCGCTCTGGTACTGCAGTCAGAGTCATTATGCGATGCTGTTAGCCGATTCGTTTTTCAATCTAACGCCGCATTTGAATGAGACAAAGTCTGACAATGATACAGGATTGTGTAAAACTCCACTGAGTGGAATTTAATAAATAGGACTGAATCTCAACAATGGTGTATAGACGGATGGTAAATTGTGATCTTAGGTATTCCGACCTTCACTGACAAAGAGAGAGGGTGTGTGTGTGTGCGTAGCGCGTATTTCCCTGAGGAAGTCTCTAGCCTTGTTTTACAATAAAAATCTAAAACTCCTTTGAACTGATTTCTCCCTTTTCAATCTCAGAAGTCAGACATCAGCTGTGGTTATCAGAATAAAAATGCCAATACCTCCACACTACAGACCTTGGTGTATAAAGTCTATATACTCTATGAAGTGGAAGTGCCTCTTCTCCAATAAAATTGAGATAGGACAGATAATTTGTGAAATTCAGACAGATAAATTTGCCCAGCCCAATTTGAGGGCTGATAGAATCAATAGCAGTTGCCTCCTTGAGCCCATAAAACAGCTAATGTCATCAACAGCAAACCTGCGCCAATTGAGTTATGTCAGGGAAAATATATTAGCTTGCCTCCAATCTACACAATAGGGCGGACGGCAAGTCATTTCTATGCTAATGGTGTTGACACATGCGTTGTATAGTTGCCATTTGTTGAGTGGATCTGAATTGTCCTGGAATTGAATTGAACTCTAAATTATCGTGTAATCGTGTGCCGGGGTGATTTATGCATGCACGCTAACGCTCACGATTGTTGCTGCTAGGATTTTGCAAGACTCAGCTACTGGTCTGGAACAAGGACAATTTTCCATCAGTAAACATCAATATTTTCCTCTCTTTCATTTGTTTTCTCTTTTTCTGTCTCCCTTTATCTTTCTATTCTCTCTTTCTCTGCTGCATTACCGGGATGAACACACACACACACACACACACACACACACACACACACACACACACACACACACACACACACACACACACACACACACACACTCATTATTGTTCTCCTGCCCAGTAGAGTCGGGCCAGTGTAAGGTTTTAGTCTACCGGTAGCATATGGTGTAGCACTACAAGTTTATGCCAGTATAATTCCCGCCACACTGTCCATACCGTTATTTTGCCATTAAACTTGCCAAGCACAAGAGCTGATGTTTATTAAATGAATAAAATGGCATATGCAATGCATGGTGTGAGGTGAGACCAGTGACACTGTGGAACATGTTTTGTCTGCTAGGGTGGCCAGAGAGAGAGAAACACGTTCTGAAGCTAGCGGCCAGTAAACAAGTGTGAAGTGACCTGTTGACGTGGATCATGGTATAAAACAAAAAACACACCCTAGTATGGCAAGGTTTTGGATTCAAACAGATGACAAAGGGAGAACCCTATAATGTCTGTGATGGAAGTGTGTGTAAGGCCTATGTGTGCGTTGTGCACCAAGAGCTGGCTTTATGTGTGTACCCTGGCTTTTAATGTTAGCAAACGTTAGCAATGTAGAGGCTTGTTTTATGTAGCCTATGTACAGCTTTTGTACCTAGTACAAAATGAATGTAATTCAACATTAATGGAATGCCACATGCACATAGACTGTGCAATGCGGTTGAGGTCCGGCAGAAGTCCATTGGTTTCAATGAGATGCGTTGTGACTCCGCAGCTGCCTGACTACATGTGCATTAAAAAGCGCTGCGGCACTCCGGCGGAAGTCAGTTTAAAAAATGCTTTGTGATATTATAAACTAACTGTCACCACCACAGCAACACTGGTTAGCCTAACAACAATGTTAGCTTTTATTCAAACTGTATTTTGGAATTATAGATGCAGCCAGTCAATTGTTTGAATGACGAAGTGCAGTGCACTTCTAACCACCTAGCCCGAGCTCCCACTCACACACCATGTTAGCAGGAGAATATAATTCGGTCTCAACAATTGTGTGTGCACATGGCGTTTCCTACGTGTAGAATCCTGAATACAATGCAGATTCGTGCAGCTGCCAAGTCGCAATCGTGTGCACAACATCCCATTGAAACCAATGGACTTCCGCCGGACCTCAACTGCATTGCACAGTCTTTGTTCCAAACAACAACAGTTTTTCGAAACAACAACTTGCAGTGTCGGACATTAGCTGTTGTGTTCCTGAATGCTTGCACAAAACGTAGAGGCAGCCATCAAAGAGATAAAGGCGAAAATTGGTGAATCCACTACCCTAGAACACCCCTGGCAGTAACAACATGTTTGTATGCAAACCGAGTGTCGGGTAGGACACTCCATTTTAGAAAGCGCAAATTAAATATTTATTTCAAAGGATCTCCTGATCACTACCGGTTAAACATAGTCATTACAACCATTAGGAAGCTTTTAGAAAGCTTGAATGTTACATACTGGACCTTAAACTGCTAATCACACGACAGAATATTACCTCAATTACTTTTGTTAATTGAATAGGCCACTATTTATCTTGTGAAAATACTAGCAGGTCCTGTATTTTGGCAGGACGGTATACCGGTTCAAGCCTACTGCCAAGCAATGTCTGACATCGACCCATTTCTAAATGTGTGTGTGTGCGTGTGCGTGTGCGTGTGCTTGAGCCCTGTCCTGAAGCCTCACCATTTGACAAAGCTACTGTTTTCTGGTCTCTGGCAAACACATCAATCTGTGTCATCAGTCCTTGTTTCTCTCTTACTCAGAAAACCTTGGCATTTGATATGATGTCAGATTGTAGCCAATATACCGAGCTAACACTAACTAACCCATTCTGATTTTCTACCATCAGAATGGTTGGTTGCCTTATCACAGGAATCAATTTCTTATTTAACCCCTCAACATAGAATTCCCAGTAGCAAAGAGCAATGTCTTATCTCGGTAGCCAGAAAGAATCTCTGTGATGGAACTGCATGGGCACATTGACATGACAGCCTGACATTAGTTGATTGACAGGTATATGCTGACGGCACCAAGCCTATCAGGGGGAGGGGAGGGTGGGGCTAGATGTTACAGTGAGCATAGTCATGGTTCCAAGAGGAGAAAATTTGACATTATGATGACATTGAAGTGTGCACTCAATCTTTAGGTTTAGATTTCAGCTTTAAGGCGAATTAATTGACTTTTAAATGCATATTTCTTTCTAGCTGAACTGGAACAACTATTCTATTTGATTTGATTTACAATGGCAACCATTGTATTTCTCTGTTATATGTAAAATAAGGAGACTGATTTCACACAACACATTTCAGATTCTTACATGAGATAATTAAGGGACCATACAATTATTTGTCACCATAATGTGAATGAGTAACAAGACTGTGTCTTTTCCCACCAGAATGATTACAGCATACTGCATATTTGGTGTGTTTGAATAATATCTGAGATGGATGAACCTGCCTGTCAGAACTCCTGGTCTTCATTAAATATGAACTCGAATGTGCGCATATTGGCCCATAGATGAATACAAAAATACATATAGGCCTAAAAAGGCATGCAGCAAATGTAGCTGCTACCCCTCTAAACCAAAGGAAATAAAGGCCATAAGTCTCTTTTACAGCCCGTGATTGTGAAACAAGTAGGCCTATAGCCAATTATTTGTCTGCATCTGATGCGCATGCAGTATTTGCATGGGAGGCTGAAGTCTATTAATTTCCTAGAGCCAACTAATTTCCCTATAGCCAGCAGGGAGATGTATTTATCATTGTGCGTAATTGCAATGATTACGTGCTCATTTGGAGAAGAAAACAATCTACTCTGGCTCAAATCGAAGTTCCGATCTTCATTTGGACAAAAAGCAAACGTTTACCATCGAAGGTGCACCCTGTTTAAGGGCGCTCTCTCTCCCCCTCTCCCCCTCTCCCTCTCTCTCTCTGTTGATAGGGTGAGTTTATTTCCATCCTCAGCGGACACTGACGTCTCGAGCAGCACAGCATAACAAAGCCTGCCTCTCTCTCTCTCTCTCTCTCTCTCTCTCTCTCTCTCTCTCTCTCTCTCTCTCTCTCTCTCTCTCTCTCTGCCTCTCTCTCTCTTTCTCACTCGCTCACTCTCTCTCTCTCTTTCTCTCTCTCTCTCTCTCTCTCTCTCTCTCTCTCTCTCGAAGCCTCACCTCTTCGTCCATCCCAGTCTTGCCCGTCCTCCGTCTTCTCTTCATCACACTCTCCTCTCTCACTCATATCGCACTGACGGTGCTGCACCTGCTTCTCCATCGCTGCCCGCCGCTGACTCAATCCACATCTCACCCCGAGAATGATGCCCCTTTCTCCGGGACACTACGGGAGTACCGACCGGTGGATGGCTCCGTGTTGCGGTTTATTGAAAGCTCCTTTGTGGTTTATCGGAACGATTGTGGGATGAAGGCGTGTGGATAGGCATTACCTGTTGTTGATGTTTTTGGGATCGTTTCGTCGCTCTGTCGTTCGAGGGATATGAGGCACCACTCCAGTCCTATCCGAGAGGCGACTCTCACTAGCGGAAAACAGTCCCGGCGGGACGGGGAGGTGACAATGTTGTCATAACCTACTACATGGGATTAACAGATAATGTATATTATTTACAGAACACATCCGCAATGAAAGCAAGACGAAACAAAGTCCCCATGTCTAAAAATGGGTTTAATTTTGTCGTTTGAATAGCTTTGGAGAGCGCGAACTGTCGTTGTAGGCTACGTTCTTGGGATGTGCGCTTGATGGAGTGAGTGGGCTTGGATGTGTTATCCCGTAACTTTGGCACAATGAAATCTCTCTTCTACAGCCGATTTTTCATCCTCCTGCCTTGGGTCCTCATCGTCATTATCATGATCGACATCGACACCAAAAGAACGCCGGTGCGGAGTCCAGCCCTCGGCCGTGCCGGGAGCGCACAGCGGCACGGCCGATCCAGCCCACTCGGGGTCAACCGTTCCTCTCTACCGGTAATCTACGCCATCACCCCGACCTACAATCGTCCTGTTCAGAAAGCGGAACTTACACGGCTCTCCAACACCTTTCGCCAGGTCCCTCGCTTCCACTGGATAGTAGTGGAGGACTCCAACGCGCGCACAGAACTGGTGGCGCGCTTCCTCGCCCGCTCTGGGATGCCTTACACACACCTGCACGTCTTCACGCCCCGCAGGTTCAAGCGGACCGGGATGCCTCGCGCTACAGAACAGAGGAACGCAGCTCTCTCGTGGCTAAGACTGCATCGCTCGCGGAAAGACGCAGGAGTAGTGTTCTTCGCGGACGATGACAACACATATAGTCTTGAACTCTTCGAAGAGGTAGGCTTTAGATTAATTTCATAAAGTACATTTTGCACAATATTCTAATTTGCATTGACAGTTGACGGTATGTTATTCACAGTCCACAGTTTAGGCTACCATATAGCCTACCTTAGAAATAAAATAAACCTTTTTTTCATACAGGTAGTAGTATAATAATATAATAGAGGTATAATAATATACTAATAATAATATATCTCACGATCTTCGAGGGCTGCAGTAGACTGGTGCTCTTTCATGCCTATCAATTATTGACTGATTTAGTCCTCGGAAACAGTTGTGTGTGCACTTAATTGAGCAATTATGATTATGAAGGATGAAATAGAAAAACAGCAGGAATGCTGGGGTTATCCATAACTATAGGGCAGGGGGTTATCCATGACTATAGAGCAGGGGGTTATCCATGACTATAGGGCAGGGGGTTATCCATAACTATAGGGCAGGGGGTTATCCATAACTATAGGGCAGGGGGTTATCCATGACTATAGAGCAGGGGGTTATCCATAACTATAGGGCAGGGGGTTATCCATGACTATAGAGCAGGGGGTTATCCATGACTATAGAGCAGGGGGTGAAGTTTACATTGAAAACCACAAGGCTATATCAATCTCTGCAGGGTGTGAACAAAAGCCTACATTTAAAGCAAAAACATTTAGTCCATTCCTGCCCTCAGACTACAGCCTAATTTTAATGCAGAGGTAACTGGATTGACTAGCCATCATCAACCTTGTAACCAGATACCAGATGAGGTCATGGTGACAATTTTGGGGGTATATGATGTCACCCCTTAACTGCGCAAACTGATTACAGTGTCACCTAACAACAACGTTCAGAGATTACAGTGTGGGCCTTTTGGCTTTTCTCATCCATTAGATTGCTTTTAGGGCAAGTTAAAACCAGTAGCTTCAGTTACTTGATTGGTTGATTGCCTGGCTGCTTCCTCCACCTTGCCTTGATCATTACAAGCTCCTCTCTGCGATAATAGCCTGCCATATATGGCAGTAATAATCTGTCATGTGTCATGTTGTTGATGTGCAGCTTTGCACAGGTATTGCCAATCACAGCTCCAATTTCTTACTGGTTTCAAAGGCTAAAAAGGGAAGCAGTTTTGTGGCCTAGAATATGCCTATATCCAGGAATGGATTAAGGTGGCTGGGGGCTATTAAACACCCAGGAGCCTGGGTCTGTAGAGTCAATAAGGAAATGTAAACATGATACAATGTATATTATTCCCAGTCATACTCAGGATTTGACTATGGGGGAGATGCATGATTTCATCATCCAAAACATGATGAAACAACAGTCGAGAGAGAGAGGCTCTCCTCCCTCTTTAGGGGTTAGCTCTGGGTATAAGAGGGGGAGCCAGCCTATACTTTGCATAAAGACAGAATTTTCTGATGTATTCTCTGGTCGCAAGCATTAGCAGGTCACGGCTCGGTGCAATTCATTACGCTATGAGACGTTCCACTCGAGAGCTCTTCTGGTTCGGAATGGGGTGTCAGCAATCGGAGGCGTGTGCATTAATGCCCTCTGAGCAATCATAGTCTACCTCTCCTCCGACTCTAAGCCAGGCTAGCCCGCTACTTTAAGTGAGTTTGCATTTCGCCCTCAGGGGCAGCGGGGAGTCGTGAGCATTGATAACTGCGCAGCCGTTACTGAAATGGCTGTGCTGTGTTTAGCGAATCGTTGTCAGCCAGTCTGTCAGTCAAAATGTGCTGACTTTTTAAACTGCTGAAACACAACAGCCGTCAAGAGATGTGAGTTCTCTGTCACTATGCCAAAAGCTTGGACTAGAAAAGACTTATCGAAATGGAGAGACAAGAATGTGGACAATAGGTGACATGAATTGGGCTTTAGATACACAGACATAACCTCAAGACAAATTTGATCAAAAGCCGTGGTTTCTGAGATTACAGTGGGCTCACAGGGAGGGCAAGGCCACAAAGGAGCTGGAAGAAAGAGTGCAGAGAGAAATACCAAATCCAATTCCATCAAAACCATACAAGCGATTATCATAATTACATACTGATTTTTTTTTTTTTTTTCACCTCCCTCGCCTTGCCTGGGAACTGAAGCAGAACAAAGGAAATATCACAGAGAGAAATTGTCTTGTTGAGAAGATGGAAGGGTAAAGAAAAGATGGAGATATGGGTGAAGGGTGAGGAGAGGAGTGGGAGATTGGTTGTGAAAGCAGCTCTGGTTACTGCACTGGCGCTTCCTACCAACTTCTATTCTCTCTTGCATTCTCCTGTATTCCCTCTCTCCCATCCCTTGCATCCTTAAGTCCCTGTCTCCTGTTCCTCTCATCTCTTTTCCTCTCCTCTCATTCCCTTCTTGTCTTCATTCTTCTGCACCCTCTCCTTCTCCACCCCCTCCCCC
>NC_139653.1:39902519-39907519 GCF_951799395.1 Argentina silus
CTGGTTTCCCATGCAGAATGCCACAAATTAGTGACTGTAGTTTTGAATCAAAACTTTCGGACCATTTTATCTCATGGACACAGGGCTCAGGGAAGAAGTTTCCAGTTGACACCGATTTAGGCTCAGCTTTTACCCTCCTTGAAAATGTATCCTACCATCAAGTGGAACATTGGATAACTGACCCTAGATGCTAAGATAGTAAGTCTCTTCATCTCACTCCCACGGTATGTTCACACAGGTAAAACCCCATGATGCCTCATAACACTATGACTCTACAGTGACAGAGTGTACCTCCATAACACTATGACTCTACAGTGACAGAGTGTACCTCCATAATCTAAAGTGGCTTCCTCTCCTTGGCTCCTCCCCCTCATTTGAACAAATTTGTTCAAAAGAGAGCGATAGGTGGATGCCCACCTAGTGTTTCCTTTCACCTGTCCAGTTATTTTACCTCAATGAAAGTGGCACACTTTCAAGAGTGAAATGCATATACTAAGTTAGATTCCATTTTGTGTACACCACCTGTATGCATGTACAGTATGCACTATGTGTGTGTATGTACCTCTAACCCCGTCTCCCTCTCTGTCTCCCCATGTAGATGCGTGGGACACGGGGTGTTTCGGTGTGGCCAGTGGGCTTGGTCAGTGGGCGGAGATACGAGAGACCTGTTGTGGAGGGGGGTAAAGTAGTAGGCTGGTATACCGGCTGGAGACCTGACCGCCCATTCGCCATCGACATGGCAGGTAAGACCACAATCTGAGCAATCTGACCCCCTACATAGGCCCTCCTGTAGATCTCAGATTATTATCAGAGGATTATCTCAGAGGTTACTGCAATACAGTGACTGTTTCCCCGTGCCCTCTAATATGCAGGATGAAATTCTCACCATATTGCTGCAATCCATCTATTTCAGATCTACACAACTGTGTAGGGGATAGAGGTCATTTCTGAGCAGGGCATATAGCTAACACTCAATATGGCAGCTGACAGCACGTCCATCAAGGCTTCATTTCATTTCCAAAAGCTGTGCCCTTTCCCCTGCAGTTTCAGCCATATTATTTTCACATATCCAATCCTATCTCAAAACTGGTGAAGGACTTAACAAGGGTAGAAAGAAGGCTTCTGGCAAGGAATGTAGTCCATGGCAGGAATGGCACTCTGAGGACTCTCGCTCATAGACTTAAGAAGAACATTTAACTGATGAATGTTGACAGCAGAAACGGCCTAGAAAGGTTCAAGTCACTTAAAGCACAGGGATATTAACATGTTTTCAGTTTAGAATGCAGCCCAATATGGCGGTCTAAACTGCTCCATACTGCAGATGACTTCTTTTGTTTAGGGGTGAAGAGTGGGAGACGTTGTCTTGTAGTAAAAGAAGTCTTAAAGCAGTGCCTCTCAGCTGTAAGCATATGTAAGCAAAGTGGCCCGCCACTTCATCACTCTCTGCTCTGCACTGTGTATAAAAAACCCATCCAGTGCTCCCTCAGGCATTGAGGGCAGCACACACAGACACACAGACACAGACACAGACACAGACACAGACACACACACACACACACACACACACACACACACACACACACACACACACAGACACACAATCACTCTCACACACACACACACACACACAAAGCCAGAAACACTCACAGGAGACCACTGCTGCATACTCAAGCCCCCACCACACCACACAGAATAGACACAGATGTCTCACACACACACACACACACACACACACACACACACACACACACACACACACACACACACACACACACACACAGTCAGAAACACACACACAGGGGACCATTGCCACACACTTAAGCCCCCCCACACACAGAATAGACACAGATGCCTCACAAACACACACACACACACACACACACACACACACACACACACACACACACACACACACACAGCTCTGCCTGTGGGTGTTGTGCTATCATAATTAAGACATGATAACAAGAGAGGGCCTCCTTCCTTCCCCTTTTCCTTTCTTGTTCTACCTCTCCCCTAATTCGTTCCTCTCCTCTCCTAAATTCCCCCACCACCTCTCCTCCCCTCATCCCCTCCTCTCCCTCTCTCAGCCACATTCAAGACACCACACAGCTTACGCAATCATAATCAGCAATGCTCCTGCACAACACATAACATCATAATCATAATCTCACTACTCTCTATTCATAAATGGCATTTATGACTACAGTCATTCTGAACCCACATTCACCACTACATTTGTAATCATAACTTAAGCTATCCTCTAACCCTTAAGTGATATTAAATCTTCAATCTTTCACATTATTTATGTGAATATGTGATTTAGATGGTTGTGCGGAGCTGTGTGTAAATAGTATTCCTTGCCTTATTAACTTGTATTGTTGTATGGAAGTCTGTTGTTACCTGCCCACTAAGGCTCCCATATTCTGCTCTCTCTCATTTACTGGGCTACAATAGGGGCAGACAATGAGAGAATGGTTTAGTATTCTGCTAGAGCAGCCCCTTTCAACACGTTTGTGTATTTTTTATGCGCGCACACACACACACACACACACACACACACACACACACACACACACACACACACACACACACACACACACACACACACACACACACACACAAGATCGTCACACAAACATGAACCCTTCTCTGGACCAATTGGTATCTAGCATGGCTTACTAAGCAGGAAGTCTCTAATTCAATACTTATTTTTCATTCTCTTCTCCTCCATGACTAGTGCCATAGAACACTTATGGGTCCCTGTTGTAAACTAGTTTTTCCTGGTCTGGTCATATGGTTAAAGCTAAACCTCCAACTATTGGCAAAGGCACCAGAAAGGTTTCAACCGTTGCTTATACCTATTATGTTCTACCATATCAGTGGTCATCAAAGAAAGAAAACAAACAAAGGAAGTCACTTTAAATTATGACCTCTGACCTCTTTCCCCTAACCTACGCCAATAGCCATTTGTGTAGATCTGAAAAAATCTCAGATGTGAAGCAATATGGCATCTCCCTATAACTTGGATTAGCTGCATGTGAAGAGATGACTATCTTATAATTGCTTTCATATCCATCTATCATACCAGAGGTACTTTTATCTCTGTGCTTTCACTGCAGTATTACTCACTGCTCAGTAATATGCCTGACCAGAGAAGTAAATATCACAGTAAATATCAATATCTCAGTGATTTTGTGTGTGTGCATGGGGGGGGGGGGGGGGGGGGACTAGTGACCTTATTTGACTATGCATGCTAGAAAAAAGCACATGCGCGCAAGCACACACAAACAAACACACACCACACACACACACACACACACACACACACACACACACACACACACACACACACACACTCAGTGGAATAGGATCCCAGAAAAAACAGTGTGCTCACTGGATAGCAGTAAAGGAGAGGACACAGAATATGTTTAGACTCAGATATCAGCACATCCCAATCCCAGTGGTACAGACACGACAGAGATAGGATCTGTGAGGAGAGTGGAAATATGAGATACTGTAGTCTTCTTGGTACACCACTCTGTATCCTGCGTTTAACACACATACAGACACATACATGTACACCTACGCACGCACACACACACACACACGTGCACCTACACACACACACGGACAAACACGCATGCACGCGCGCGCGCACACACACACACTCACACACACACACACATTTGGGGGGGAGTGTCACTCAAGCTCTGTCCCCAATTTTCCTTCTTGTCTTGCAACCTTACCCTCATAGGTGGTAACCTATCACATTGCTGTCACATATGCTGTCCCTTCATATCAGTTATCATGAAGGGAAGAAGACAAGGAGAGGACAGAGTTTGTGTGTGTGTGTGTGTTTGTCATTTGTAACAGGGAGCATTATTCCGTTGCACTTCTAGATTGCTCGCCCCAAGGAAAATGACATGTTCAATGTGAGAATTATGTGTGATGTGAGGTTTGCAAACCTGCATGGTCGTAGCAGCCATCTTAACCCCCCATCCCACCCTGCCTCCCCTTCATCTCTTCCCCCTCCTCTTCCTCAGGTTTTGCGGTGAACCTGCAGGTGGTCCTGGGGAACCCACGGGCGCTGTTCAAGCGCAGGGGCTCCCAGCCTGGCATGCAGGAGTCTGACTTCCTCAAACAGATCACCAAAGTGAGCGAACTGGAGCCCAAGGCTAACAACTGCACCCGGGTCAGTATCATAGTCACCTTGTGTGTTATGCAGCCTTGACATTAAACATCAAAACACCCACTCCAGGGGAGACTTGTGGAGGTAGAAATCGGAGGACGGGCTCATTGTAATGCATGGAATGGAATGAGGAATGGTATCAAACTTTGTCATGCATTACAATGAGCCCATCCTCCGATTTCTACCTCAACCAGCCTCCCCTGACCCACTACGTACAATTGTCAGCACACGACTTTGTCTCTTGAATCTTGAAAACACCCATGGTGCTCTTGTCACCATGACAACATGATTAACCCTTAACCCGTCTCTAATGCACTAGGATCAGTGGCATCTATAGTATCTAAACTCTTACTGCCTCTGCAACATATTCACTCCCTCAACTCCTGCTCAGACGTTTAGCACCACTTCCGCCATGTAAGTGTAAGAAATGGGACAGTGGAGCATTCGTTCTTCTTTTGGCTCTATACTCTATACTTAAATGTTTGGATTTTAAATCAAGCTATTATTATGAGGTGAAAGTAGAGATTCTCAGATTTTATTGAATGGGTTTTCTGTCCATGTTACTATCACCATGAATACATTACAACACTTTATATGCATAGTCCCCCTATTTTAGGCCACCAAGAGTGATGGGACAGATTTATCAGTTGTCCGAATTAAGCACTCATGTTTAGTATTTATCGATAATTCTTTGCATGCAATAACTGCCTGAAGTCTGTGACCCATTGACCCCACCAGACGATGGGTATCTTCTCTGGTGATGCTCTGCCAGGCCTGTACTGCAGCTATGTGCAGTTGTTGTTTGTTTTGA
>NC_139653.1:39912519-39935019 GCF_951799395.1 Argentina silus
GACAGCAGGCACTAACATGGCCACTGTGGACATAGAGAATATACATTCTTTTTAGAGCAACATAATGCCTTTAGGGTTGAAATGGCAATGGCCAAACTCTTTACCATGGCTCTGGAGGGTGGGAGGCCTCTATCTCAGACACATGAATACAGTACTGATCAGACGATTTTCTGCTACAGGGTTGAAAGGGTTGCCCATAGGAGGGGATAGAGGGATAATATACACACTGGAGAGGATTAACGTGGGTCGAGGAGGATGATATGACATGATAACCATATCTGCCACTAAAATACTATTTACTCACTATCGAGTTTGGTAATGATATATTATTAGACACCTGTATTATTGGTCCAGCAGCTTTCTTTCGCTGATATGTTAATTATTTGAGCAAAAACACACACAAAAAAGGTTGAAGAAGAAGAGTACAGTAAAATGTGCAGAGGTAAAGGCGGACAAAGGAGCTGCCAATCTGTTGTTCACTTCCTTTCCCTCTGCATCCCCCTTCAGCACAGAGGCAGAGCGTGTGTGGGGGGGGGGGGGCCTCCAAAGGATGATGGAGGGGGTTGGGGGGCAGTGGAGCAGTTCATAGAATGCCCTCTGTGCGTTCTTTTTTTTCTCTCAAGGGGGTGTTCTTGGGGTAAGAGGACTCGTTGCCTCCCACCCCTTATTCCTTACTTCCACAGCTGGGTGCTGAGGGTCTGGCCAGAGGGGGGTTCTGCCCACCCCCCCATGGTTGAGCCTGGTTGGCCGAAACCCCCTGCTGCAGGCCCTCCACCACTGCCACTCATGGCCATGCCTGACATCTGCTGGGTCATCTGAGAGAGAGGTAGAGAGGGAGGAGAGGGGAAGAGAGAGAAGGGGAGAGGGGAAGAAAGAGAGAGGAGGATGAAAGGGGGAGGGAGAGACACAGAGGTGGTTAGGCAATCAGAAATCCACTGCTTAGAACATAGTATTCCCATTTCATCACAGTGAGAGTGAGAGTGAGAGTACTCTCCTCTACTTCCCTTTACTCCCCAGTATCCCTCACTTTTTCTTCCCCGTCTTCTCTTAAATCTTTTCACTTCCCCAGCCCCCTCGACTCTCACTCCCCTGTTTAGTCTCTCTCATCTATTATGAATGCACCTTGGTGCCCCTGCAGCAGCTGAGCTATCTGCTCAACTGAGATCAGAGTGTGTGTGTGTGTGTGTGTGTGTGTGTGTGTGTGTGTGTGTGTGTGTGTGTGTGTGTGTGTGTGTCAGACAGGTCTAAAGACTCCAGAGCACTTCTGAGCAACCTACCGGTGCTCGCCCAACCCCCACTGCACTAAGGTAGTCTGTGTGTGTGTGTGTGTGTGTGTGTGTGTGTGTGTGTGTGTGTGTGTGTGTGTGTGTGTGTGTGTGTTGTGATGTGAGGGGGAGTACAGTGATTTATGATCTTTCATTAACCTCCCACAGTCCTCATGACGATGACAACACTCACACTGCAGCTCTTACACCAGCTTGATACGGAGAGGGACACAGAGGGAGTGTGTCTGGGTAGATTGCTCTGCTGCCCTGCAATTGCGCTGTATGACCCACACATATGTGTGTGTTTGTGTGTGTTACCTGATTCATATTCCACTGGCCCTGCGCTTGTTGTTGGTGCATGGCGTACACATTCTGGCTTTGCCCCGCTCCTGCTGGCACAGCCCCACCCTGAGGTCCCATCATGCCCGGCTGCATGCCCATGTAGCCGTTAGGCATCGTCATTCCAACCATCATGCCAGAGTTCTGCCCCATCATGGCTCCTCCTGCCTGGCCCATGACTCCGCCCATCATGGTGGTGGGAGGCATAGCTCCTCCCATTCCAGCTCCACCCTGGGCTATAACTCCGCCCACTCCAGGGAAGGCTTGGAAGTTGGATGCAGGCTGGGCAGGAAACTGCATCTGAGACTGCCCCATGAACATAGCACCTAGAGAGTAAAATGCTCACACACACATGCACACACGCACGCACGCAGGCACGGACACACGCATGCACACACACGCGCAGACACATGTGCGCAGACACACACGAAGGGGACAAAAGGTCAACATATGCAGAAGCAGGTCACTGATTACTCAAGGCTGCCTTCACCAAATTTCTACTGCAGCAAGGCTACATCAGGAAGGGAGGGGGGAGGAGGTGTCTGTGTGAGTGAGTGAGTAAGTGTGTGTGTGTGTGTGTGTGTGTGTGTGTATGTGTGTGTGTGTGTGTGTGTGTGTGTTACCTTGGACAGGCTGCTGTGGAGTCACACTGCTGTTGCTGTAGAGGGAGAGGATAGAGTCTTTGGACAGAGGTTTCTTAACAGTCTCCTCCGTCTTAATACTGCTGCTGTTACTATTGTCACTGAAGAGGTGAATCTCTCCTTGGGGGGCTCCTGTAGCCCCCGAGACCCCCACTGATGCCCCCGGACCCCCTGAAGAGGCTGCTGCTGCTACTGGGGCTTTACTGGAGCCAGCCTGGAGGGGAAGGTACAATTCAGTAAACCTTAGTGTGTGTGAGTGTGTGTGTGCCAGCGCACTGATAAAAAGTGTGACCAAATGGCTTTACTGGGGCCAACCTGTGGGAGCAGAGAGAGAGAGAGCAGAAAGGAAAGGAGAGGTGTTGTCACCTTAAGTGAGACGGATGATATTAATTAGACTGAAGAGAGGAACAGGGGTGAGAGATGAATAGAGAGAGACGGGCTGAAAGTGTCCACACACACACACACACACACACACACACACACACACACACACACACACACACACACACACACACACACACACACACACACACACACACACACACTCAACCACCCACCCACCCACCCAGCCACATACACCCACCCACCCAGACACAACACAACACACTCACACACACACACATACACATAAAATCTGATGGATGGAGCTGACAAAAAAGCAACACCTGCTAAAACAATGAAAGGTGTGGGAGGGCAGAGAGGGGTGAAGCAGAGAGGCGGCAGAAAGGATGAGAGGGGAGAAGGTAAGAGCAGAGAAGAGAAGAAGGGAAGTAGAAAGAAGAGCAGGTGAGTGAGAGGAGAGGGGGAGAATGAGTGACATTCAACTAGAGTTCATGAATAATATAAGGGGAGACAAGAATGAAGCGCTGTGCGATAACACAACGACTGCATTTCCATGCACACACGCACATGCGCACGCACGTACACACAGGAAGGGCTTTGTGTTTGCCGTTCAGCTGCTTAGCAGGCAGCGCTGCTCTCCTGCCTCTCTGCAGTCCCTTTGACTGGGGAACGAGGGAGCAGGGGAAAAGAGGGAGGGAATAAACAGAGCAAGATAGAAGAGAGGTAGTGACTCACACTCATGTACACGCTGTTTCAATGTAGACACACACACACACACACACACACACACACACACACACACACACACACACACACACACACACACTCTAATTGGGTCCATTTGCTCCATATCGTACCAGAACATGATTAGGTCACACATCCAGCCAGCCACGGTGTCTTAAAATATGTATCAACATTCTATATATATAATAAAGGTACCTGCATGCGGCCCAAAGAGGAGGTCTCTCCTAATGTTAAATGTGTGTCTGCATTCTGGATCATTAGTGCTGGTGGGAGTTGGAGAGACTGGGTGAAGGGAGTGTGAGAGAGAGTGGTTGTGAGGTCCTTGCAGCTATACCCACCTAGTATGAAACCTTTCATACACACATACACACACACACACCACACACACACACACACACACACACACACACACACACACACACACACACACACACACACACACACACACACACACACACACCACACACCACACACCACACACCACACACACATTCCCTCTGTTTCTTCCACACTAAGCTGTGAATTAGAAGTGGCATTTCTCTGCAACAGCCTTTTCCCACTGTGTCAGTTTTCATACACTTCTACACTGCAGCCCAAGTACAACCAGTATGTGTTCCAGGCCAGCTTGGTGCTGGCTGAAACTCATACACACAAACACCCGCTCATGCATGCATGCACACACACACACACACACACACACACACACACACACACACACACACACACACACACACACACACACACACACACACACACACACACACACACACCCCCCTCTGATACACCATCTGCAGCAAACAATCACGTGAGCTGTGTGGCTGGATTGTGTGACTTGTGTGTGTGTGTGTGTGTGTGTGTGTGTGTGTGTGTGTGTGTGTGTGTGTGCTAGTGTAATTAATACAGAAAAAAAGCTGTCCAAGGACAAGAGGGAGAGAGAGATGGACAGACAGAAAAATAGTAATAACGATTTAAAGATGACAACTGACTAATACCATGCTTTTCCTACCTTCCCCTATTCATCCACATTTATCTCTCCTCCCTCCTTCCCCCTCTTTCCAGAATATTCTGAGAAAAACCCTCTTGGTGGAAAAGCTGGGATAACACAAATCCCTGCTCACAGAGAACTGTAATCACATTTTTATAATTGTCATATTTGCAGATAGGAAAAGCACACCCAAATCCTGTTTAATAGCTGGGAAAGCAGCTCAGTGGTGTGTAGTGTGTGTGTGTGTGTGTGTGTGTGTGTGTGTGTGTGTCTTTGACTAACTTATGTCCCCAGGCTATTGTGCACAGCACATATACGCCTGGAATAACAACTACTCAAACCTGGCCTTCATGGGAGTGAATATTAGTCATTAGTTTTATTTCAACGAATCACATGGCTGAGAGGCGTGGCTCTGAATCAAAAACGTGTGATGCACAAACACTGGGGGGAAATGCTGTGGGAGAAGATGGATGCTAGGTAAAGCGGCTGGCAGTTTATCCCGGTCTTTCTATTGAGTAAACAAAGGCCAAGCTTGACACGTTGGTCCACCAGACCTTCCGAGCATTTGGTGTCTGGGAACAAGATTACTATAGACTCCACTCACACACTGCTCAAAACAAAAGCAAGAAAGACAGGAGTGGCCAGAGGAGGCAGTTGATTGTCTCCAGATTCATCCTGTGTGTGTTCTGCATGTCTACTGCATGTATATGCCAGTATGAGTACATCACCCCCCACCTAGGCTAGGCTAGGCTTTGCTATGCTTTGCTAGATCTGTGTAAAGTATAGATATATCTCAGATGATCTTATCCTCTCTAAATTACCATTTACATTGGACATTTAAAAAAAAAAGAAAAAAGAATGAAATGAGTCATGAAATTTCAATTAATTATCATTATTATACCACTTCACTGTGTGCAATTTCATTCTACTACAAAAGGCTCAGCAGCCCATGCAA
Source organism: Argentina silus (assembly GCF_951799395.1). Taxonomy (NCBI): domain Eukaryota; kingdom Metazoa; phylum Chordata; class Actinopteri; order Argentiniformes; family Argentinidae; genus Argentina; species Argentina silus. Next base: position 39,917,791 of record NC_139653.1, read on the forward strand.
ATCTACATTATGACAGTGCTCTTTACATGAATCAACGCAATACTGAGCTAGACAATAGCACTATAACCTGCAGGGCACCCTTTGTACTATGCTAGAGTAGGATATGCTAGGCTATGCTACGCTAGCAGTGCTCTCTCATTAGCGAACCTGCTTCGGTGAGGGGTTTGTTAGTGCTGCTAGCCTTGGTTCCCAGCCTGCTCCAAGGTTCTATCCCTCCTAGAGGACATGAGGATGGTTGGGGGGGAGGTAGGGGAGGCAGGTGGGGGTTGGTAGCGGTGGTTGGAGCTAGCCATAATTGCTCTTCATGCTCCAACTCTGGTGTGTTCCAGGTTGGCGTGATCCCAGGTGGCGTGTAGTTGGCGTGTGCTGTGAGCCGTGTAACAAGGGGGGAAGATACAGTTTCTGTGTGTGTGTGTGTGTGTGTGTGTGTGTGTGTGTGTGTGTGTGTGTGTGTGTGTGCGTCTTTTCACCCTGGTCTGAGCAGTACGGTAGTGGGTTGGGGGGACTGCTGTGGTACCTCTCAAACACACCCCCATTCAAATATATAATGCAACTAGCCTCCTCTCTTCTCTGCATGCATACAGTTTGTTCTCAGATCAAGAGACAGGAGAGAGAAGAAAGAGATGTGGAGAGAGAGAGCGAGAGAGAGAGAGAGAGAGAAAGACTCTCCTCTACCTCTCTGTACGACAATGCTCTCAGTCTCCTCTGTTGCTACCCTGTCCTCTCCCTCGCCTCCTCTCCAATGGTAATATGTGCTCACACAATATTGGCAGTGCATCCTTTCATCTGACAGCCCTTACAAATTCATTGTGTCAGCTGTGACTGGGGAGGGGAGTGCACACTCTCGATTTGCAGACAAAATAAAAACAATAGAGTCAGACCTTGCATCTGGATCTAGCTGTCTCTCTCTCTTAGGACATCAGTTACTCACAGCACGGTGTGTGTGTGTGTGTGTGTGTGTGTGTGTGTGTGTGTGTGTGTGTGTGTGTGTGTGTTACTGCAAAGGAACACATAGCCCTCTTGAGTGTATGTGCTGCCGCCTGTCTTCTGTGACATGGGTTTGGGTGTGAGAGGTGAGACGTGTGCTGATGAGAAAGGGGGAGAGGTGAGATGTCTACCTGAGCGAGGTGTGTGTTGTTGGAGGAGGGCAGGGGGTTGGACACCATTGGGCCAAAGATGTCCTCATCGCTGATTGGTGCGGCACTGCTGGAGACACTTCCACCGCTTGCAGCCCCGCCTCCCAGTGCATCTGAGAGAGAGAGAGAGAGAGAGAAAGAGAGAGAGAGAAAGTGAGTGAGTGAGAGATGGAAAGGATTTAATTTAAAATCCACTTTACTGGGTCAATACATAACAATGCATTTCAAAGACACCTAACCAGAGGACATCATCATCTTCCCTGCAAAGAAAATAAGTTACACATCCAGCACCAGACCATGGGCATCATCAACATCACACAATACATTTTGCAGGAAAGAGTCAGAGTGAGTGAGTGAGTGAGTGAGTGAGTGAGTGAGTGAGTGAGTGAGTGAGTGAGTGAGTGAGTGAGTGGGCAGCAAGAGACAGAGAGACAGAGAGACAGAGAGAGAGAGACAGAGAGAGAGAGAGAGAGAGGGGGGGGGGGGGAGATTAAGTATTGTCCTGTAGACACTACCGTATTGATTGGGTGTAAAATGTCATCCACACGGCCCACTGCTGCCAAGCACGGTCTAGTGTGTGAATATAATGTACGCCACATGGTTATTTATAATATGCTATACTATCCCTTTCATTTCTCTTCCTCAGATGTAGGCAGACATTTTGGGCATATTATTTGTCATTTTGGATTTCAGCATTCTCTAGGGCAAGAAATATAAACTTCATGTAGATGCCAGTACACACAGTGTTAGGTTCAAAACCATTTCAATGCAGTCAACTCTAAGATGGAAGAATTTTACAGAATTCAGTTGAATTCAATGCCTGAATTCATCGTTTTCTATGTGGATTTTTGGAAGCACACACTTGAGTCCAAGAAGCAGTAAGAAAGAGAGAGTACTGTGAAAGGAGCAGTGGCTCAAACTACAGTGGCATTGTCAGCCTGGAATACAGCTACTCTCTATGAAGGATGGGTGAGAGAACGAGAGAAAGAAACAGAGAGAGAGGGGCGGGGGGGGGGGGGGGGGGGCAGAGCAATGTGATGGACGACAGGGAGATGTGAAACGGCACAGTGGCATATATAATACTCTGGAAATACATCCATAATTGAGACCCTTAAGTGTGAACAGAATCTAGGCATCAAAAGAGAGTACAAGGAAAAGCATTTACAGATTGACAGCAGACAGAGAGAGGGAGAGAAATGACCCCCCCCCCCAGACCCCCACACATGCAGACAGAACCACACACACACACACACACACACACACACACACACACACACGCATCTCTGTCAATAGCATAGTCACTCACCCATCACAGTCAGCCTCTATCATCTGACTGTGTATTTGTGAGATGGCCACTTTGGGACGGGGGGCTTGCAGGCTAAGATTGCATTAGTAAGATGTATGGTTCCGTCCCTTCAGACAGCCCTCTAAACACCTACCTTCTTGGTCTAGTTCACTAAGGTAGCACTGCTGAAATTAGGATCTGGGATGTGTTGTCCTTACCGAGGCCTAGCAGGTCGATGGCCGGCTCGGTGCTCCTCTTGGGACTGGCTCTCGAGTCTGTCTGGAGCCCCTCCCTCTTCTAGGGACACAGGAAACAACAGGGAGAGCAGAGGGTCAACCCACAGTCTACGTCTTACACGTGCGGAGTTACGAGTTCAGCAGCAGCAGGAAGCATATTTACACAATAGTTTCACATAGAGTAGTTACTCCACAGGCACCAACACTAGGGATTCCCAAGAAAATGTCACCTCACGGGTCATCATTGGCCATCAAGGCTGGCTCTAAATGATGATTAGCTATCAGGGCTGCCTCTTGTTGGACAATGGCTGTCAAGGCTGGTTGAATATGGTGATTGGCTGTCAGGACTGGCTCTTGCTTGTGATTGGTTGTTATGGCTGCTCTAGGTTGTGATGGCTGTGGTCTGTGTGGGGCTGACAGGGTTAGTTGTGGTTGAAAGGTGAATACCTCATCAGGAGTGATCCCTGCAATAAATAACTCCAGCAACTGAGGCAAACAGAGTCAGGGCCGCCATCTGTCAACATCCTGCAAGGTACACCACATACAAACCCTGTCTCACACCATTAATATCACAGACCAGCACAGAGTAAGTCCAGTTGAGACCAGCACAGAACAGTCCAGTTGAGACCAGCACAAACTACAGACAGCAGCAGAGATCTGTACAAAATCCCAAAGCCTAACTCAATTGCCAACAGACCAGCTAAAAGCAACACACTGCGAAAAGCAAGACCAAAAACAGATCACACCAGCAAACATCCAAGAAAATGAGTACAGTAAAGATCTGCCAAGACCAGAAAGCACCCCACAAACTAGACCAGCACAGACCAGCAGACCCTCACAGACCACAAACAAGCTGCAAAGAGCAACAAAACCACAAGAAGCTTTGGACAATAACAGCTCAGTACACACCTGCTAACTAAAGCACACTTCCTCACACATCAAAGATCATCATAGTGTACAGACACTACCCATCACAGACGCAACTGCTGATAAAGCTAACCATCACAAATTAGCTCCCTGACACTATGAGGTTCCTTGTCTTTGGAGGGAACGAAGAGAAAGTAGGAGAAAAACAAACAGCTTGTGAGGGCAGCCCGGCTGTCACATTGAGATGTCACCACCGAGTCTGACAGCTGCCTTATTAACACTATAAAAGAGAATAACAAAGCTGCCACTGACTGGATGGCTGTCAGACAGACAGACAGACAGACAGTAGAGAGAGAGAAAGAAAGAGAGAAAGGGAGAGAGAGAGAGGGATGACTGGAGGGAAGGAGGGAGAGGGGAGAGTATTGAAAGAACTTTCCTCTGATAACACCATCAAGAAAGCAGCTACATTGATGCCCACACTCAAGGGTGAAATACCCGAGGATCCCAACCTTCTACATCTTCCCCAATGTACACAAGCCATTCACTGACACGCCTAGGGGAGACTCTTCCATAACAGAAAAATCTCCCTTTATGTTGACTATCATGTTAAGCCTATTGTTGCCAACCTTAGATTGATTGATAACCTTGGTATCATTTGATGTCCAATCTCTTTACACTGTTATTCCCCATGACATTGGAATTTAACACTGTGTTAATGTTTTTTTATACCAGAGTATCTCCTGATCTACCTTGCCAGTTCTTGGCCTCCCTCATGCATTTAGTACTGACAAGCACAGCCTTGGGCATCCGTAGCAAATTTTGCCAATCTCCATCTGGGCTATATCTAAAAGTTCTGTATTTTGGATGAGACATGCAATCCATTCTTCAAACCCATCGTATTGTACAAAAGTTTAATTCATGACGTGTTCCTGCTGTTCCAAGCAGATTTGCACATCCTTACCCTATTCCATAATTTCCTCAACAGGACACCTGCAATTCACCAATCAATACAGCGAGAATTTCCAGGAGTTCCTGGATATGAAAGTCACAAAAGAAGGTCATCTCTTGACCACTGGCTTGCACAATATTTGGCGCCCTTGCAGCTTCTTCTGCGAGCACCGCATCGCTATCCGGACGGCAGACCATTTTCTAGAGAAGGTGTCTGAGAAGGTAACCTGAGTTGTGGTACCTATGGAGACAAAACCAAACACCGCCTTCAAAGAGAACACTACTGCATCCATAGAAAAAGACTATTCAGTTGTCCTCTGACTTCCTCCTCCCATATATTGACTCAATGTCACTATCATTTAGATTTTTTATAAATACCCCATGGAAGTTATTGACCTGATGATGACTTTGAGAAACATGATTTTAGTTCAGTTTATTTTATTTTAGTTTAGTTTAGTTTAGTTTAGTTTATTATGATCCCCATTAGCTGTTGCTCCTGCAGCAGCTACTCTTCCTGGGGTCCACACATAACATAAAACACATGACAAAGTACAGAACAGTAACAGACAAATTATAGATAAAAATAACACAGATTAACACAAAAACACATATCCAATTAAAATAAAAATAATCATGCATTCTCAGAAACCAAGAAACATTAAAAGCCAGAGAATGACTCACAGACGAGAGGCGCTGTGATGTTTTATTGTTTTTTTTAATGTTTTTTTAAAACTGGTCTTGCCATTTGCTTGAGTAATCAGTGTTGGCAAATTATTCCATGTTAACATGGCTCTATACAGTACATTACTATGCGCTGCATAACATGTTTTTGGTTTAGGTACTGTGAAGAAACCCATAGTTGCATGTCTGGTGGGATATGCATGTCTGTGAAGTGTATGTAAGTTGATTATACAAACAATGAGAATTTGTTAACACACAAATATTTCTCATGAAGAGAGACCTGTACTGTAACCAAGAAAGACTACCACGCATTATGTTGATGGTAGCTCTATATGTGCAGTGAAGGGCTAGGCATGCTGCTCTGTTTTGAGTCAGTTGTAGCTTTGCTACATCTTTTTTTGCTACTATTATTTAATGTTTATCTTTAGTTTCAACCACAGGGTTAAATCTATCTATCTATTATATACAGTATATATGTATGTACATATATACATACTGAACACTTTATTAGGAACACTATACTAATACTAGGTAGGGCCTCCCTTTGCTCTCAAAACAGTAAAGGTGTTTTCTAAGATGTTGGAAACATTCCTTTGAGATTCTGGTCGATGATGACATAATTGCATCACACAATTCCTGCAGATTTTTCAGGTGCATTTTCAAGCTGTGAATCTCCCATTCTACCACATTCCCTGCACCATTACAAAATAACAAAAAAGATGCAGTGTTTTCAGATCTCGAATAATGCAAAGAAAACAAGTTCATATTCAACAACACAATACTAATGTTTTAACTTAGGAAGAGTTCAGAAATCAATATTTGGTGGAATAAACCTGATTTACAATCACAGCTTTCATGCGTCTTGGCATGCTCTCCACCAGTCTGTCACATTGCTGTTGGGTGACTTTATGCCACTCCTGGTGCAAACATTCAAGCAGCTCAGCTTTGTTTGATGGCTTGTGACCATCCATCTTCCTCTTGATCACATTCCAGAGGTTTTCAAAGGGGTTCAGGTCCGGAGATTGGGCTGGCCATGACAGGGTCTTGATCTGGTGGTCCTCCATCCACACCTTGATTGACCTGGCTGTGTGGCATGGAGCATTGTTCTGCTGGAAAAAACAATCCTCAGAGTTGAGGAACATTGTCAGAGCAGAAGGAAGCAAGTTTCTTTCCAGGACAACTTTGTACGTGGCTTGATTCATGCGTCCTTCACAAAGACAAATCTGCCCGATTCCAGCCTTGCTGAAGCACCCCCAAATCATCACCGATCCTCCACCAAATTTCACAGTAGGTGCAAGACACTGTGGCTTGTAGGCCTCTCCAGGTCTCCGTCTAACCATTAGACGACCAGGTGTTGGGCAAAGCTGAAAATTGGACTCATCCGAGAAGATGACCTTAGTCTAGTCCTCTATGATCCAATCCTGATGGTCTTTTGCAAACCTCAGCCTGGCTCTTCTTTGCTTCTCGTTGATGAAGGGCTTTTTTCTAGCTTTGCACGACTTCAGCCCTGCCCCTAGGAGCCTGTTTCGAACCGTCCTCGCCGTGCACTTCACCCCAGCTGCCGTTTGCCATTCTTTTTGTAGGTCACTTGATCATCCTATGGTTGTTGAGTGACATTCGAATGAGTTGGCGGTCATCCCGGTGAGTGGAGAGTCGTTTTCGCCCTCTGCCGGTCTGTAGATTTGTTGTCCCTAATGTCTGCTGCTTGACCTTGTTCTTATGAACCGCCGTCTTTGAAAATTTTAAGGATGGAAGCAACCTGACGCTCACTGTATCCCTCTGCCAGTAAAGCCAGAATTGAACCCTTCTTTTCCTCACTCAAAACTTTTCTTTTCAACTCTTTTGGCATGGTCAATAGATATTTTTTTTATTCCAATTACTTTTGAGGTACTACTAGCACTGTTTTTGCCATCCAGCTGGTCCTATTGCAAGAGGATAGTGATGACCACAGCAGTGTTTTTTATACTTTTCCTCATTAAATAAGATTTGGTTCAGGTGTGCCTGTATTGGAATTCAACAGACACTGGAATGGAATGGCTACCATACATGTAGAGATGCTGATTTAAGAAAAATAAATTCCAGAGCTGTATATATACACATACACACACACATATATATAAATATACATATACACACATACAGTACCAGTCAAAAGTTTGGACACACCTTCTTATTCAATGGTTTTTCTTTATTTTTTACTATTTTCTACATTGTAGATTAATATTGAAGACATCAAAACTATGAAGGAACACATATGGAATTATGTAGTAAACAAAAAAGTGTTAAACAAACCAGAATATGTTTTATATTTTAGATTCTTCAAAGTTTTGCACACTCTTGGCAAGTTTGTGTCCAAACTTTTGACTGGTACTGTATATACACATATACATACATATACACACACACAGATATACACTCACCGGCCACTTTATTAGATACACCTGTTCAACTGCTCATTAATGCAAATATCTAATCAGCCAATCACATGGCAGCAACTCAGTGCATTTAGGCAAGTAGACATGGTCAAGACGACCTGCTGAAGTTCAAACCGAGCATCAGAATGGGGAAGAAAGGTGATTGAAGTGACTTTGAACATGGCACGGTTGTTGGTGCCAGACGGGCTGGTCTGAGTACTTCAGAAACTGCTGATCTACTGGGATTTTCACGCACAACAATCTCTAGGATTTACAGAGAATGGTTCGAAAAAGAGAAAATATCCAGTGAGAGGCAGTTCTGTGGGCGAAAATGCCTTGTTGATGCCAGAGGAGAATGGCCAGACTGGTTCGAGATGATAGAAAGGCAACAGTAACTCAAATAACCACTCGTTACAATCAAGGTATGCAGAAGACCATCTCTGAACGCACAACACGTCGAACCTTGAAGCAGATGGGCTACAGCAGCAGAAGACCACACCGGGTGCCACTCCTGTCAGCTAAGAACAGGTAACTGAGGCTACAATTCTCACAGGCTCACCAAAATTGGACAATAGAAGATTGGAAAAATGTTGCCTGGTCTGATGAGTCTCGATTTCTGCTTCGACATTCAGATGGTAGGGTCAGAATTTGGCGTAAACAACATGAAAGTATGGATCCATCCTGCCTTGTATCAACGGTTCAGGCTGGTGGTGGTGGTGTAATGGTGTGGGGGATATTTTCTTGGCACACTTTGGGCCCCTTAGTACCAATTGAGCATTGTTTAAACGCCACAGCCTACCTGAGTATTGTTGCTGACCATGTCCATCCCTTTATCACCACAATATACCCATCTTCTGATGGCTACTTCCAGCAGGATAACGTGCCATGTCACAAAGCTCATCATCATCATCTCAAACTGTTTTCTTGAACATGACAATGAGTTCACTGTACGCCAATGGCCTCCACAGTCACCAGATCTCAATCCAATAGAGCACCTTTGGGATGTGGTGGAACGGGAGATTCGCATCATGGATGTGCAGCCGACAAATCTGCAGCAACTGCGTGATGCTATCATGTCAATATGGACCAAAATCAAGGTCGTGAGACCAAAATGTCATGTTTTTAATCTATGATAAATAAAATCTTAAATTCTTCACATTGAGAGAGTGTCACACCTCTTCTAGGAAAACATCAATTCATTCATCAAGATTCATTCATCAACATCACTCATCAAGAAATAAATGGTTTTGGGAAAAACACATTTTTGCTAGCCCATAGCTCCTTTAGTCCTTTACCTGCAACCTCTGTCAATTTTACTATTGAGGCTGGCTTGTCATGTAGGTATGTGTGTATGTGTGTGTTTCCTCAGTCTGTCAGAAGCTTTTAAAGTCAGGCCGCAGCAGTTCTGCACCATTCACCACAGTAACAATCTGTCACCTACAAACTTGACTACTAAGACACACACAGACACAGACACAGACACAGACACAGACACACACACACACACACACACACACACACACACACACACACACACACACACACACACACACACACACACACACACCTTCCTTCTAAGAGGTTTGCCACAGAGGGAAGATCCTAAGCTGCCACACAGGAGCATTTTCTCCCACAGAGCTAAATTCATCTGACAGTCATGGAAAAGTCTCTAAGTCCAAATGCTACGCGCACACACACACGCACACACGTGTATCAGACCCCTTCACTTTATCCACATTTTGTTATGTTACAGCCTTATTCTAAAATGGATTAATTAATTTTTTTCCCTCATCAATCTACACACAAACCCCATAATGACTAAGTCAAAACACGTTTTTAGAAATGTTTGCTAATTTATTAAAAATAAAAATCTGAAATATCACATTTACATAAGTATTCAGACCTTTGTTGAAGCACCTTTGGCAGCGATTACAGCCTCAAGTCTTCTTGGGTATGACGCTACAAGCTTGGCACATCTGTATTTGAGGAGTTTCTCCCATTCTTCTCTGCAGATCCACTCAAGCTCTGTCAGGTTGGATGGGTAGCTTCGGTGCACAGCTATTTTCAGGTTTCTCCAGAGATGTTCGATAGGGTTCAAGTCCGGGCTCTGGCTGGGCCACAAGGATTATTCAGAGACTTGTCCAGAGGCCACTCCTGCGTTGTCTTGGCTGTGTGCTTAGGGTCGTCCTGTTGGAAGGTGAACTTTTGCCCCAGTCTGAGGTCCTGAGTGCTCTGGAGCAGGTTTTCATCAAGGATCTCTCTGTACTTTGCTCCGTTCATCTTTCCCTCGATCCTGACTAGTCTCCCAGTCCCTGCTGCTGAAAAACATCCCCACAGCATGATGCTGCCACCACCATGCTTCACCGTAGGGATGGTATTGACCAGGTGATGAGCGGTGCCTGGTTTCCTCCAGACATGACGCTTGGCATTAAGGCCATAGAGTTCAATCTCGGTTTCATCAGACCAGAGAATCTTGTTTCTCATGGTCTGAGAGTCCTTTAAAACTCCAAGCAGGCTGTCATGTGTTTTTTACTGAGGAGTGGCTTCCGTCTGGCCACTCTACCATAAAGGCCTGATTGGTGGAGTGCTTCAGAGATGGTTGTCCTTCTGGAAGGTTCTCCCATCTCCACAGAGAAACTCTGGAGCTCTGTCAGAGTGACCATTGGGTTCTTGATCACCTCCCTGGTGATGGTCCTTCTCCCCCTATTGCTCAGTTGGCCGGCCGGCCAGCTCTAGGAAGAGTCTTGGTGGTTCCAAACTTCTTCTATTTAAGAATGATGGAGGCTACTGTGTTCTTGGGGACCTTCAATACTGCAGAATTTTGTCAACTTTGGGACCTTATATAGACAGGTGTGTGTCGTTCCAAATCATGTCCAATCAATTGAATTTACCACAGGTGGACTCCAATCAAGTTGTAGAAACATCTCAAGCATGATGAATGGAAACAGGATGCACCTGAGCTCAATTTCAAGTGTCATAGCAAAGGGTCTGAATACTTTTGTAAACTTGTGTTCGTTTTTTATTTTTAATAAATTAGCAAAAATTTCTAAAAACCTGTTTTGGTTTTGTCATTATGGGGTATTGTGTGTAGATTGATGAGGAAAACATTTAATTGAATCAATTTTAGAATAAGGCTGTAACATAACAAAATGTGGAAAAAGTGAAGGGGTCTGAATACTTCCCGAATGCACTGTACTTTTCACTGACTCTAGATGGTTTGGGAAAGGTCAGGGGTGATGTTTGGGTGTTGAGGCATGACGGCACAGCCCAGCCCAGGAAAAGAATAATCGAATCAATGTCTCCCACAGACACACACAGTTACAGAACTGATGAGAAGACCATTGAAGAATGGTAGTCAATCCAACCTGTGTGTGTGTGTGTTGTTTGAGAGCTCTAAACTGAAGTCTGCACATTTCCCTATTAACAATACCAAAATCAATGGAACCCAAATGTAGAGAGTGTTTATAGAGTTGGGCTTGTGGAACTGTGTCTTTACATGTATGTGTGTGTGTGTGTGTGTGTGTGTGTGTGTGTGTGTGTGTGTGAGAATCATACATTTTCACAAACAAAGAGAGAGAGTAGTAATGATAATACCACTTAAACCCTCCTTAGCATCTAACTGGAGCTAATGAGAGCAGTAGAGATGCAGCTTACAACATCTAGATGGAAATCACATTAGCCAACAGTTACAGCAGTTACCTTCTAATACACCAGCAGTTACAACATTCATATGTTAGCTTCTAATACACCAGCAGTTACAACATTCATATGTTAGCTTCTAATACACCAGCAGTTACAACATTCATGTTACCTTCTAATACACCAGCAGTTAGATCTCTCTCAAACACTTCCCTTCTCTTTCTTCATTGGCTATTCCCAAATCAAATCATCCGTGATTGGCTCAAAAGGCATTGTTTGATGCTAGTGAATGCAGCCCTGTTTTGTTTTTATTACAAAACACAATTCAGACACTTTGCATTACTTTGCATAAAGTAATTGGATTTATGACTTCTTACACCCCATTCCATTTAGACCGCACAGAGGGGGTGGGGGGTCACTGAAAACTTCAATATAACCCTGAATAGGAGAGTCTTTGGTGTGTGTGTGTGTGTGTCTGTGTGTGTGTGTCTGTGTGGTTAGAGTAGAGAATTAATGTGCGCGTGAGTGTAAGATGCCATCTCTCCCTAGCTAACTTCAGCATTAGCACAAAAGGCAGATACGTGGCTGTCTGCCTGGAAGCGATAAAGTTTTAATTAGGGTTTTTTACACAAAAGGCTTTCAAATGCTTATCTCTGTGCCTTCCCAGAGAACGCAGTAATTCGTCTTTGAGTCAGTCATCAATCAAAGACTGATTCTAACACAGCTAGCGTTAGCATTCAGAGGCTGAATGGGCCTTCTTACCGCAGGAGTAGTCTGCATGCACGCAGGCACTGAAGAGATGCTAAACCTTACCTGTTTTGGGTACATCTTTATCTCACTTATCATTACTCATGATTCATTTATGGTTTGTCATCCCGGCAGCATCAGAATGAATTCAGAGGTGTTCAGAAACATCTTCTCTGCTCACTTACAAAACATTTTTCTCCAGATATCATTCACCATAAACCTTTTGTTTATAATGTTTAGTATTGCTCTTGTTGTGAAGCACTTTGCGACATTTGTCGATGTAAAAAAGTGCTCTACAAATACATTTGATTGATTGATTGATTGATTGATTGATTGGCTAGGTGGAATTTTCACCAACTTTATTACACTTAATAGAAGTCCATACTGTAGGGGTCAGGAGCTAATGCTAGCATTAATTTGGGATTGGACATAGGCCAACATATTCTCTGAGAGGACACATTTGGAGTAGATGCCGGAGCAGAGTCTCCTAACTGCTGGTGTATTAGAAGGTAACATGAATGTTGTGTTGTAACTGCTGGTGTATTAGAAGCTAACATATGAATGTTGTAACTGCTGGTGTATTAGAAGGTAACATGAATGTTGTAACTGCTGGTGTATTAGAAGGTAACATGAATGTTGTAACTGCTGGTGTATTAGAAGCTAACATATGAATGTTGTAACTGCTGGTGTATTAGAAGGTAACATGAATGTTGTAACTGCTGGTGTATTAGAAGGTAACATATGAATGTTGTAACTGCTGGTGTATTAGAAGCTAACATATGAATGTTGTAACTGCTGGTGTATTAGAAGCTAACATATGAATGTTGTAACTGCTGGTGTATTAGAAGCTAACATATGAATGTTGTAACTGCTGGTGTATTAGAAGCTAACATATGAATGTTGTAACTGCTGGTGTATTAGAAGGTAACATGAATGTTGTAACTGCTGGTGTATTAGAAGCTAACATATGAATGTTGTAACTGCTGGTGTATTAGAAAGTAACATATGAATGTTGTAACTGCTGGTGTATTAGAAGGTAACTGCTGTAACTGTTGGCTAATGTGATTTCCATCTAGATGTTGTAAGCTGCATCTCTACTGCTCTCATTAGCTCCAGTTAGATGCTAAGGAGGGTTTAAGTGGTATTATCATTACTACTCTCTCTCTTTGTTTGTGAAACTGTATGATTCTCACACTCTTTCTCTCTCACACACACACACGCACACGCACACGCACACACTGTATCTGTGGAGATGAAAAGCTGTTTGAAATGAGAAGCTGTGTGCGCACAGGGAACAACCATGGGGGAAGGGTGTATGTATGAGCATGTTCTTGGGAAACTGTCTCAGCTGATTCTCTTCCGCCAGTTGTGTAAATCCAGCCTATTGATTAGCCTGCCTGTGGCTACACTATCGATCCAAGGGTTGCTAGAACCTTACAGACAACTTGTGTGTAAGCTTGTGATGTGTGTGTGTGTGTGTGTGTGTATAATGTGTGTGTGCGTGTAAGATGGGGTATGGTAGTTGTTAGTCACAGGATGCTGTGCTGTGTGTAGGTGTGTGTGTGATGGGGTTGTTAGTCACAGGATGCTGATCCTTTGGGTTCCCTTCACACCATTGCATCGTCCAATGATAGCATCCTGAAGCCTGTGTGTGTGTGCCTGTGTATTCATCTACCTCTCAAAGCCCATCCCCGTCCAGATGTGCTGTGCACCTCTTCCTGATATTTCACCCACCAAAATCAGCAGACACACGCACACACACGCACACATGCACACACTTCCCTCAAACAAAGGCACTGCCACTTTCACTTTTGGGAAAAGCACTTTTTCTCCTTGATAATTTATTCATGGCCTAAAAAGAAAAAGAAAACATACACCACTTCACTCTGATGGGAGGACGACGTCTTAGTGGGGAGGGAGAGTGAGAGAGAGGGGGGGGGGGCAGTGACAATAGAGGAGACAGTGAGGGGACTGGAAATAGAGATAGACAGAGTGAAACAATCAACAAGACAGACTATGACAGAGAGAGGTAGAGCTTACCTGTAACCACCCATTCCCTACAAGCTGTCTCTCCCCACTGCAACACGCGCCTGCCGTGTGTGCGTGCGTGCACGCCTGCGTACGTGCGTATGTCATTGTGAAACATCAGTCCTGATCTCATGACCTTGTTCTGGGACCCTCCTATATCTTGATAGAAAAGTTCTCTAACAATATATAGGCTGGGCTTGCAGCCAAAACACGGCATTCAAAAAGAGATACCAGAACATTCAGACTGTGATTAAACTGTTTCCAATGCTAGCCAGTAGCCACAAAGTATGGCTACACAAGATTGAACAAGATTACTTGTTGTTTATCATTCCTTGTTGAGACCAGGCTTTCCTAGTTCAGAAAACCTGGGGAAATCCTTTGCAGAAAGTAGCTACTAAGGGTGGAAACCAGTTTGAAATGAGTGACGCCTTGCCACACGTCAAACCAATCAAATATCTTGCTTGGGAGGAGCTAACCCTTAAAAAAAAAAAAACTGAATTCAGTTTTTTCTTCTTCCATTTTCTTAAATTTTGCAAGCTACGTAGCATAGGCAACAACTCTCTGAAAGAGACCCGGTCAGAAAAAGACGATTCACATAACAACAAGCATGTGGGGGGGAAGGTTCTTGGAATGTAACATCAATGAAATTGCAAGCTTGTTCTCACAGTGTCCAAGCAAAAATCTCCAGACCTCCAAAAGAGGTGTGAGAACAATGTGATTTGGAGGTACAGTATGGCTATGCAAGTCTAATCATTCCACAATTTGACAAAATTAAGGCAAGGCCTAGCAGCCCAAACTCTGCTTTCAAAAATACCAACACATTCAGCAAGACTGATTTATCTGTTTCCAATGTTAGCCTAAGATATACATTCCCAGTGCCCTGGGACTGTGGGACAGTGAAGCATTTTCTTCTATACTCCAAAAGTTTGGATCTGAAATCAAATAATTACTATCAGGTTAAAGGTTTATTTCTGCATATTGTTGTACATGTTGGTTTCACCAATCAGAAATTACCACACTTTTTATACATTGTCCCCCTATTGCAGGGCACCAAAAGTAATGGGACAGATTCATATATGTCCAAATTAAGCCCTCATGTTTAGTATTTGGTTGACAATCCAAGTCTGCAGCCCATTGACCCTGATGATGCTCTGCCAGGCCTGTATTGCAGCCATCTTCAGTTGTTGTTGAGGTCTTTTTGCCTAAAATCTTATTAGGAAATTAATGTTTAATTGGATTTCAATCTGGAGATTGACTTGGCCAGTCAACAGCTTCCCACTTTCTGGCCCTGAAAAACTCCCTATTTGCGATGCCAGTACAGTATGTTTTGGATCATTGTCTTACAGTATGATGAAGTGCCAATGAATTTGGAAGCATTTGCTTGTACTCGAGCAGACAACATGTTTCTGTACACTTCAGAACACATTCTGCTGCTGCCATCAGCAGTTTCATTATCAATTAAGACAAGTTAGCCAATTCTAGTGCCAGCTATACATGCCCAAACCATAACAACCCCTCCGCCATGTTTCAGAGATGCTGGTATGGTGTGGTATGCTGTCAATCTTGATCCTTCTTTTCCAAATATTCCTCTTGCAATCACTCTCGTACAAGATAATATTTGTCTTATCTGTCCACAAGACCTTTTTCCAGACCTCTTCAGGCTTTTTAGGTACTTTCAACCTGACCATCCTTTTTTAGCTAGTTTTAGTTTATAACTGACTCATTCATGCCTACCTCTAGGAGAGTGTTCCTGATCTGTGAGACAGAATTAATTAATCATGGTGAGCATTCTTCTGTCATCCACTGTAGAAGTCTTCCTTGGCCTACCAGCACGTTTGCGATTGGTCCAGCAACTATAGTAGCTTAGTATTATCACCCTAGAGGATATAAGCTACGGTATATTTCATCTAATCTACGGTAAGGCAAAAGTAAAACAACATAGTCGGGGGTTGCACTTCACTGCATCGATACCTAATCCATATCTCACCACCATCTCATACGGTGCTGCATCTACCCACTATCCCCCTGTGTCTCACAGCCATCTAGGGCTACATGTTCTCCCCTAGTTGCCACGGGGATGTGTTTCTGATTAATTTCAGATTCAGCCTAATAATGGCTTCCTTGACTTTCATTGACACCTCTTTAGTCTTCATGTTGACATCAAAGGCAGACTCCAAAGGCAAACGCAACGTCTAGAGTCAATACTAGACATTGACAGCTTTCTTATGCCTGCACAAATTATGTGATGGAACACACCTGACTTACCAGAAACATTTATCAAGTCCCATTATTTTTGGTGCCCTGAAATAGGGGAACTATGTATAAATAATGTTGTCATTTCTTACCCAGGGGATAAAAGAGAGACGGGAGTGTATGGAAGGGTTTGGCAGAGAGAGGAAAAGACTGATGGAAAGGCTTGTGTGATGGAGAGAAAGGCCTACAAAGTAAAAGAGGGAGGAGAGAGAGAGAGAGAGAGCGATAGGAGAAGACAGGAGCTGGGCTGTTGTGTATGTGTGTGTAGTATGTGTGTGTGTTCTTATGTGATAAGCACAAGATAGCAATACCGACCTTCACTGACAAAGAGAGAGGGAGAGGTGTGTGTGTGTGTGTGTGTGTGTGTGTGTGTTTTCACTAACGAAGAAAGAGAGTCTTAATGATAATACTACTTAAATCTAACTGGAGCTAATGAGAACAGTAGAGATGCAGCTTACAACATCTAGATAGAAATCACATTCGCCAACAGTTACAGCAGTTACCTTCTAATACACCAGCAGTTACAACATTCATGTTACCTTCTAATACACCAGCAGTTACAACATTCATGTTACCTTCTAATACACCAGCAGTTACAACATTCATGTTACCTTCTAATACACCAGCAGTTACAACATTCATATGTTAGCTTCTAATACACCAGCAGTTACAACATTCATATGTTACTTTCTAATACACCAGCAGTCAGGAAACTCAGCATCTACTCCAAATATGTAATCTCAGAGAATATAGAGCCTGACCCAAGTAAATTTCATTTCAAATTATTTTGTGGTATTTCATACCGTCTACCTTTAACCAAACAAAATCTTTATCTTATGTGCAGCATCCAGGCATATATGTTACTGCATCAAGAACATTTTCTACCAGCAATACCACATGCTCCAGCAACTATAGTAGCTTAGTATTATCACCCTAGAGGATATAAGCTACGGTATATTTCATCTAATCTACGGTAAGGCAAAAGTAAAACAACA
>NC_139653.1:39937519-39940555 GCF_951799395.1 Argentina silus
CAACACAGCACACTGACACAGCACAGCACAGCCAGACAGATTTTAATGTAACACCGGGTGGCACGGCACAAAATTAACCTCCTGTGGGTTCTTCTCAGCAGCCTGTGAGGAGGGAGAGGAGGCAGAGGGAAGAGCTGCATCAGAGGACTTCTGTAGACAGAGAAAAATAGATAGAAAGAGAAAGAGATTGATTGGCGAAAGGATTTATAAGCAAGGGACGAGACCAGCATGGGCCAAAGACACTCAAAGACTAGACCAGTTCTGCTGTTACATTTACATTTAAATTTACATTTATGGCATTTAGCAGACGCCTTTATCCAAAGCGACTTACAAGTCAAGTAAGTGAATCATCTATCCATCAGTCATCATATGAAAAAGTAATCTATGGTAGGACAAGGGGCTATTGGCAGTCACAATGCTAGAAGAAGGAATTTTTTTTATTTATTTATTTATTTAATTTATTTACAGGAGAGAAACTTGCACAGGGGGGTAGTGGGGATGAAGAGGTCTTTAGGAGGGACAGTTAAGATGTAGCCTGAAGAGATGGGTCTTCAATCTATGGCGGAAGATAGGTAGTGACTCTGCAGTCATGACACCAGCAGGGCGCCATGACAGTGAAAAGCTGTGACCGAGTAGTGTGGCTGCTGCATCCACGTAGAGGCTGCTGTGACTGGAGGACCAATGTTGGCCCGACATTGACCTCTGTGTGTGTGTGTGTGTGTGTGTGTGTGTGTGTGTGTGTGTGTGTGTGTGTGTGTGTGTGTGTGTGTGTGTGTGTGTCTTTCTGTATGGGCAAAGTGCCTGTATCTGATCACATGGATGACAGTTCCTCTCAGCCCCATATCCCCCCTGAGACAAAGAGCCACAGAGAGAGAGAGGGAGAGATGGAGAGAGAAAGATAGAGAGATGGAGGGATGGAGACATTAGGGAAGGAAGGACAGAGTGTAGAGACAGGCAGTGGGCACCTCTACCAAAAGATCTTTCATCAGATTAACGATGGCTGGTTCTCTCAGTATTCAATACTGTAGCTAAGCATTATTAGCCTCTCCAGGCTAATCCCCCATGTCCAGAAACAACAACCAACACACTACCTCACTGAAATGTTTGTAGATCTGAAAGGATTGGTTAAAAGCAAGATGGTGACAATTCTACCTAGCCTATCAGAGGGCAAGGTTGAGCTAGTACAATCTTGCTTATACTCTACCTATCCAATCCTTTCAAATCTACACAAGTGTCTAGTATTTGTTTCTTGATGGGGCCTAATTGAGACACGCTATGCTACCCTACACTAAGATAAGCTAAACTAGCTCCAAACAAGAAGCCCTCCCCCTCAAGTGCATTTTAGACCATCGCAAAACACACCTTGTACTCATTAACATCGGTGCATGGAGCAGGCAGAGTGTATTCAGAGAAAGAGAAAAGGCATTGCATCACTTTCCAAATCTGAAATCTTTCCAAACCCCCCTCCCTCTCTAAACTACCTGAGGGAGAACACACACAGAGCACATCTCATTCTGTCTTAAAGGGAGTTGAAAAGTCTTCATCTCTCTCTCTCTCTCCCTCCCTCCCTGTTAGTCAGCAAACCTTCTCTCACGCTTCTGGTTGAAGAGAGAGATCTGGGAGAGATCCGAATTCGCAGATTTTCCCCTCATCTCTTCTCCATCTCTCTCTGACATGACCTACCACTGATAAGCCAAATAAGCTCTTGAAATTGCCTGGCTTAATTGTGAGGTCCGTTGAAAGCTTTGCTAACATAATGTGACACACACACTTACCATGTCGCCCATGGCAGAAAAATGGCACTGGTGTAAGGTAGTTTCTCTGGGTCTCCCTGCAAAGTCGAAATTCAGGCCCCTCCCTCACTCCAAAAATGTAATAAAATGTAATGCGTCAGCCACTCAATCACAAAGTAAGTTTAATTTGAAAGTTTATAAACATCAGCTAAAGACTGTATAGATAGTACAGTGCACAATGAAACAATCCCTAGTAAGACAGTCTGTTGAAGGTAATCTTTATTATTTGGCATTAAAAGATGCACTTAACACTAAAATTTCTGTCCAAGCTGAGACAGAAAGACAGAGAGCACGAGCAGCTAGGACAGCTCATTGTGCAGGCTTAGGCATAAGGAATAGTAGATTCTAAAACATTCATTGGTTGCTGATTAGTAGACTATGCTGTTGCTTCAACACATTGGGGAAGTAGACTAGACTCAGTTTACAATCTGTTCAAAATTACCTTTGAATTTTCACCTTTACTGAACAAGTGAATAAATTAGTGCAGCCAACCAACCGCCTACATGGCAGCATTTCAACAACCATGTATCAGCTGCATCAAACATAAAACAACAAAAAATTAGAAAATGAAGGCAAATAAACATTTCACCATTAAAGCATAGCCTAGAAGCCCTAATTTCAGCACCACAGAATCTGATCTCTGCCACATAGAAGTCGCAATTTCAGAACTGGACAGTGATCATAAATTAAATTAAATGTAATCAAATTAAATCAGCCTATTCGCACATGAGACTCCCAGTCTCCTGATGTAGTCCCCCTGTCTTGTTACTTTGTATACTTGTAGCCTATGCACTGTGTTGCCTTGCATTTCTTTGTGCAAATGTTTTAACCAAGAAAAAAACATGGAGGATGAGGTAGAAATGTATATATGAGCTAGAGGTTTGTAGGTCCAGGTTGCAGACCCGATTGTTTCCCATTCAGAGTAGAGGATGGCATGGGGAGGAATATTATGTTCCCCTGCCCTGTTGCCCATGTCCCTATCCAGTCCCAATCACACTACAACCTAAATTACTGACTCGATTAAATGTTCTCCCTTTTTTGCGGGGGGCTTGATTGCCAATGAACAATGGGCTCATGCATGGACTGTTACATTAAATGTGCTCATACCCACAATCCAGTATTGTTACCGAAGTGATGGACGTTGGCTTTTACAAAAGGCTACTATTCTCTCTCACAAAGAACACACACAGACACACTCACAAAGAGAGATACACATGCACAATCCACAGATTTCACACACAGA
>NC_139653.1:39940755-39975755 GCF_951799395.1 Argentina silus
TTGTCCCGGATGAAGAACTCCACGGCTCTGAGGTTAGGGGTTCAGGAACAACACCGCACAGGCACATGCACCTTGCTCCAGTGGCATTATTGGATTTGCACCTTCATGAAACTTTGATTACGACACAATAGCACGGCTACTGAAAAAAGGATAACCTGGGTGAAGAATGGAGGGAGACGATGGGAGGAAGAGAGGGTGGAGGGTAAGGTTGAGAGTGGGGAATAGGAGAAAGGGACAAATGGGGGAGAGAGAAAGAGGGAGGAGAGAAGACGGAAATGAAAAAGAGTGGCTAATGGAGGAGAGGTGGGAGTAAACAAGGATAGTGAAGTACAGGAATAGGGGGAGGGGAGGGGTACATGGAGGATGTAGGGGAGGGGGTTTTGAAGAGCTACTGAATCTAACTACAGACAAACAACAAGACTAAGGGAAGAGCATGGAAATATAGTGTGTATAGGGAGACAGAGAATCTATTTGGGCACTGCTCCTGTAGGCATATCTTTATTCATGCTGGAATTGACATGAGGCGAGTCAGAGGCCAGTGACTGAAGGAGGGAGGGAGAAGGAGAGGAAGAGAGAGAGAGAGAGAGAGAGAGAGAGAACAAAGTAAATATAAAGCTTGTTTGTATTCTAATTTAAATCTTAACTTAAATGTATATTTGACATTTGAAGGGATTGAATTGAAGAAAATTAATCCTTATTCTGAGGTTGCTATTTGTTGGTTGGTTGTGTGAGGATGTTGATATTTCATATGATATTTGAAAAGGGATAGAGTATATCAAAAAGGGAAAGGGAAGGGCGGGATGAAGCTAGCTAGTTGTAGAATGTTTTGACAAATGCACTTAGACAGTACAGACCGCTATCGTAACTTAATGATGTATGTAAGTATGCTTGCTAGCTGGATTATCAACATTACTATCAACATTGTGGTATGTGATACTGCTAGCTAGAAATCTAGTCATAACTTATTTAAAGTATTTTCTCAAGGTCAAACACACAAAGGATGGAAAGTCACTGCATTGTATAACTAGTTTCTCCACATCTTCTCTCAACTGTCTGATCTGAGCTATTATATCCACCAGTATCAAAATATTGTATTTCTACCATCTGGCTTGGTGCTACTGTCAGAACTAGCGTAGCAGACTTCAAAAGAGTAAAGATGAACACTCCAAAGGATTCTCAATGCCAGATGATGTAAGATCTTTGAGAGGAATTTTAAGCACCCTGACAGTTTAAATCTGAGGTTTTCAGCCGGAATAGGAACAGCTGTTGTTTCAACCACACAGCTGTCCTGTCCTGTTCATCACAACTACAGGCAGTTCAAATGCAATGCTGCCACTCAGCATAACAGTCTCTGTTAATTAGTGGTTACACTAATTGTAGTGAGAACCCTGTTGGATAGAATTGATCTTGATTAAATACATCAACAAACACATATTTCTCACACACAATACAGGTTAAAAAAAAATGAAAAAACACACACACACACACACACACACACACACACACACACACACACACACACACACACACACACATACACACACACACACACATACACACACACATACACACATACACACACATACACACACACACAGAGGATACTGATCGGTCTGTGGTCGTCTAAAGTTGTCTGGGAGGTGGGCTTCATACAGCTGTCTGGCCTTGGTGTTCCCCATATCCTGTACACTCTACAGACAGAGAAACAGAGTGGGAGAGGGGGGGATATGAATAATGCAGTATTTAACACAAACAGAATATGTTGAAACTGATAAAACTCACACTGCCAGAGCTTTGAAATACTGCATTTACATTCTACTCATTTAGGCCTAGCTCTTGGGAGTGACACACACACACACACACGCACGCATGCACGCACGCACGCACGCACGCACGCACGCACGCACACACGCACACACACACGCAAGTGAACATGAGGTTGATGGATTTGATCGGAAGAGGAGTGAACGATCTGCAGATGGAATAATTACCGATCAGGAATTAATTAGCCATTAAAACAGCAATTTACATTCTGAGAGAGCCTCACACACTCTACAGTCACAAATAGCCTCACACACTCTACAGTCACTTTGCAAAGCCTTGAATAAACCAGAGATACAATCTCTTAGTTCTCAAACACACACTTTTGACTCTCTCTTACAAGCAAACTTACACTCACATCACATATAGGAATCCCTCACAAAGGATATGTGTATTTTACACACACGCGCACACACACACACACACACACACACACACACACACACACACACACACACACACACTTACCTGGATCTGTTCCTGGGTCCATTGGTCTAGGTTGACAGACTTGACACGGGAGATGTGGACTCCCAGGTTGCGGTGGATGCCAGCACAGCGGATACACATGAAGACCCCCAGGTTCCATGAGGCCCACCTGGGACCTGCGGAGAACATGTACACAGACATTTATTTATCTGGTGCTCACTCAATACACTGGGTCTGGTTTCAACAGTGGCACTGGAAGTTCCTCTGTCCATCATGACTAACCAGCTATGGCCACTATGTGATGTGACTATCAGAAAGACAGTCAGCATGGAAGACACACACACAGTTTTCAGAGGCTCTCTCAGCTACAGGTCATCAGACAGTGGTTGTCAATCTGTGAGAGAAGTGCCATGATGACATGTCACATAGCCTACTGTAAGTGAGATGTAATCAAGACACTAGGCCTACACCAAGGGAATGCAAGCGGTCTAACTTACGGTTCTAGCTATATGGTCGCTGATGGTTGTGCCGACAAGTTTACATTTTCTGAATTGGACTGCGGGTGTACACACAACATTTCCTCGTTCAGTGCTAATGCAGTATTAACACATTATATCAAAGTAGTACTGATGCAGTATTAATACAGCACTACTGTTGCCAACTGTGCTATGAGCTCTACTGCTCCTGTCAACACCACACACACACACAGACACACAGACACACACACACACAGATACACACACAGACACACACCTAGACTAAACACACACCATCCGTCAGCCAGCCCACCATGCTCAATCATGGTGATAAGCCGCCCATGCCATGCAGTGCATGCTGGGAGAGATTAGTCACAGAGTCAGAGATAGCAGGGATCATTTACCTCGACCGTTACGTGTGTTAGCCACCTGACATAAAGTAGTGGAGTACAATCTGACAACACACACCAACAGGCCAACACACGGTTCAACCATAAACAAACCACAGACAGACCAATCAGACCACACACTTACTACACACCCACAATACTGTTGCTGCTACTGACCTGACTGGAACCAAATACACAAACACACACACACACACACACACACAGACAGACAGACACACACAGACACACACACACAGACAGACATACACAGACACACACAGACACCAGCGCCCGTCTGTCCTCAGGTTGATGGTTGGGGCCTTAATTTCATGCTTGGCTGCTCACCTCCCCAAGTTGGAGAGCTCCCCTGTCACTCAGCCAGGCTCTGGGGCATCGTGTGTGTATGTGTGTGTGTGTGTGTGTGTGTGTGTGTGTGTGTGTGTGTGTGACAGCGGGGGAGACAGAGAGACTAGTGGAAGGACTTCAGGGTAGCAGGTGGTTGATGAGGTGAGTTAGGCCTAGTTAAAAGACAGTGACACAGAGGCCCTACAGATTGTGTCCTTGCCTTGCCAGAAGTGTGGACATCAAGTCATTCACAAAGTGGAAAAAGGCCCCCCCACCCCCCTAATCAAATGCTCATCTGATCCTAGATCTATGGTCCAGATGGCACCTAGATGTGTGTAATACTCTAGTGCTCCCTGGTGCTCACTGGCAGGAGTGTAGGTTGGAGTTACAGGTTTAGCATCCAGGAGAAGTGGTTTTGTCAACTAGTCCCAGGCCCATCCCTTTTATTGTCCCCCACGACGAAATCGGGGAAGGGACTTTGGATCAGTGTCTGTGTGATCGTATGTCATATCTCAGACACCACTGGGATAATCTTGACAAAGCATGGGTGAATGATGGGTCTTGCCATAGAGATCTGGCATTTACAAAATTACACTTAGTGGCCTAAGGGTTGTTATAGCAAATAACTAAAATTCTGAAATTAGACTGATTCGCCCAAGGGTTGCTATAGCAAACAACTGAAGTTCTGAAATTACACTGATTGGCCGTGGGGGACAAGATGTTTACTGTAGACTTGTTTCATTTGTTCTCATGTTAAAACACTGGGTAGGTGAAGTCCAACAGGCCTACTTGGTAGGATATCCAACAGGCCTACTTGGTAGGATATCCAACAGGCCTACTTGGTAGGATATCCAACAGGCCTACTTGGTAGGATATCCAACAGGCCTACTTGGTAGGATATCCAACAGGCCTACTTGGTAGGATATCCAACATATTACACTTATCCTGTATATCAGTAGTAGGAGACGGGAAAAGAAGAGAAAGCAATGAATGAAGTAATGACTGAATGAATAATTAATTAAGCTAATTAATTAATTAATTCACTTTTTACTGGGACTTTATTACATTTTTTGTGCTTGGTTAAAACAATTCCCATAGCTAACAACATTCTAACTAAATCTACGGCTATGTATAAGGTTAAGTGGATGACCAGAAAAAAATGTGGTGAAAATGAATCAATACATAAAATGTAAACTATGTTTATCGAACAAAATAAATAAGATTATGCCATGACAACATTTGCAAGCAAAGGTACATCTGCTATTAATTCCCAGACTCTGTGAATTTAAAGAGCTTGTGGCTTCACCTGCTGGTGATGGGAGGAACTGCAGTGGGGACACTGAAAGGTCATGAAGAACCTGCCTCACATGTAGGCCTTATTCAATGGCGTAGACCTTGAAGTAGACCTTCAAATAAGGTCGGCTTCAGACTATGACCGGCTTAGCCCGTCTCTGCGACTGGTGCACTGGGCACTGCCAGTTGGCCTGGCGCTGACATGCTTGCCTTCTCTTCACACAGCAAGCAGAGAGGGCGAGGGTCAGAGACAGTCAGGGGGGCAGCTACCAAAGAGAGGTCAGCACAGCCCTCAGTGCCCATCTGGCCATCTCACTAAAGCTCCCTGTGACAACACAGAGGAGAGTGTGCCAGCCAGCGCCCCTGCCCAGGACATGCCATTCCAAATGACACTACAAGGCATAGCAGCACCACAGTCCCAGCACAAGAGTAGGATAGCTCAAGGCCAAACATGGTATCTGTTACAAGCAAGCTGTTAAGAGAGTTAGCAAATATTCAAACAGACTGGTATCCCAAAAAAAATGGAATTACAGCTGAGCAGCTCAGGTGAGTCACCACACTGCAGTTGACAAAGCTGGGCCAACATACCAGTCTACCCACCAACCATGTCAGGCCAGTCGCACGCACGCACGGATGCACAAACGCACCCAAGTGAGAGAAGATAAGGACATGGAGCTGAAATATAGGGAGGACAAAATGTGACACGGAATGAAGAGACACTTAACCTAGTCATTAGCCTTTTGTCAATTGTTAGGAACACAACTACTTGAGTCCTCTCCTCCGTCCTCCACCACTCACATCCTCAAAAAGCATGTAAAGGGAGGAAGCTAGATCTTCATATGACAAAAGGCTATTGATTTGATAGAATAAAGGAGGAGGATAAAGGGAGAGGGTGTGGTTACATATGAATTCTGGCATCCTCATTATCCGCGTGTGATGCATTGTATCTGGAGTGGCAGCGCTAATATAGGAACTGTCCCTATTTGTGCCTTGCCAAGTGAGCCATTGGAAATCCTGCCACTCACATTGCATTCATTTGTCATTGTGTTATTATTACAGTCCTAATCACTTTTAATGTACAAAAGTTCTGTTAGCTCATCAGATGGCACACAATTAATGTGGGGCTGTTGTGTTGTAGGCACAACTAAGAGTGAGAGGGTGTGTGTGTGTGTGTGTGTGTGTGTGTGTGTACTATTAGTAGAGTGAGCTCTATGATGTAACCTGTGAGTCACATACAAGGCTGGTCAAGGACAGCCTATCAGAGGGTTGCCCTTCCAGTCATGTGTAAACATGCCTCTGGTGTGTGTGCCTGTGTGTGTTAGAGAGAGAGAGAGAGAGAGAGAGAGAGAGAGAGAGAGTGAAATATGTTTGTGTTTGCTTGTATTTGCACACAAGATAGACAGCAAATGAGAGAGAGAAAGAGAGGGGGCTGCAGGCCCTTTACTCAGTGATGTCTGTCTAAGCTCTGACTAGAGCCTGACAAGACAGTCAGCCCAGCATGTAGAAAGACTGCTGAAGAAAACTATCAATATTCCTTCTCCCAATTCTGATCTGAAAAGGGCTGGATAAATGAGAGCTAGCCTAGGCTACATGGCGCAGCTGGAAACCTGAGTAGTGGAAAGCCATTGGAAGCCATTGAAATGGGAACAGGAGAGGAAGCCATTGAAATGGGAACAGGAGAGGAAGCCATTGAAATGGGAACACAGCTTAGCCCTATCTCTCTTGGCCATGGAAGGCAAGGCAATGAAGGAGCCTGGGGTAATTTATTTTTCCTTTTGTCATTGTGTGGCAAGAGAAACCAGAGCCTTGGCAGGGAGGAAGAGATGGAGCGAGAGACGGGAGGGGTGACAGTGTGGAAAGAGAAGATAAGCAACACCTCAAATAGTAATGCCTCCCTGTATCTCAGCCTGCCTCTTTCTCCTTCCATTCTCTCACCCACAACAGTAAAGTCACTCAACTGACATACTGACTGAGTCTCTCTCTCTCTCTCTCTCTCTCTCTCTCTCTCTCTCTCTCTCTCTCTCTCTCTCTCTCTCTCTCTCTCTCTCTCTCTCTCTCTCTCTCTCTCTCTCTATCTATCTATCTATCTATATATATATATATATAGCAGGAATACACAGGGTGCAGAGAACATGGCAAAGAAAAAGGAGTGGTCACTCATCATTAGTCCACTTGACCCTGTCAAGGTTTCCTTAGGGTGTGTCTTTGTAACACATTGGCATAACAACACTTGTACAGGGAATATACTACATGTTGCATTTCGATTGAAGAAAAGCTTGAGTGAAAGAACACACACATAATCACACCTTCTGTTCAATTGTATTGTGAGCCTTGCCAACATTTGTGTCATTGCCACAAACAAAGTACATACACAGCTGATTCATCCAGGAGTGTGGCAGTTTTGTCAAAGTCTGTTCGTTTTGTTTTGTCTGTTGCAGTCATGAGATGTAGATCACACAACTTGAGACAGGTGCACACCACCACTTCATACCTGCACATGCAAGCCGCTATTTCACCTGCTTCACATTGCAAAGCTGAAGGCATTGTAACCTGTGTCCCTCTTACCACCAATAGGCTACAGTATATTAATCAATATACCTTAACAGCACCTGCCAATCCAGGAGCCAACATTCAGTCACGAGAGAGAGTCCGTCCTAATCATTGGACTCACTTGACAACATAATCACCTCGAGGACATGAGCTTATTAGAGCCCATTGATATGAAGTAGGGACACATTAGGATGTTTGATGCTCAACTTGCGTGAGCAAAAAATAAGGTGTCACCCATGCATTGCAACATGACTGGTGAAAACGGGGATCTTGGAAACGAACGAGGGTAGCTGAATGCCAGTAAAAACGTCATCATGATGACGAAAGAGGCATTTAATCACAAGTGAGGTGGGTCAGAGAGGCGCGCTCACGTAGAGACAATACTAGTAGTGGCATTGAATGAGCCACAGCATCTATACCTCTCAGCGTTCAGTGCACAATATTCGATTCACCTTGTGTAAAGGCAACGATGCTGGACTGGAGAGAACGATTATAGTGACAATATAAGACAGCGCGCCGACAACGTGTTTTCCACTCTTAAATAAATGATGGAGTCAAGGACATGACATCGATACGATTACTGTAGCACCACCGCTGAGTTTCATCACGCTATTCCTTATCCTCTCCAACGAGGTAGCGCTAAGTTAGCAAGCCTATACCACAGCACTTTTAGGTTCTCTGCTTATTATATACACACCAACAATAGCGGGAATGACAGGTAACATGCACTACTGCTATTTAGCTAATTCTATCAGTTTAACTTGTTTAAATTCCTGAATATTGCTGACATTCGCAGACACGTTTTAGTAGTAGTAAGGGTCGCTCACAGACACTGTAATTCCAGCGGCCAACTGCTTACCTTTCGCCTCGCAGTCGGCACAATACTTGTTGTCATCCTCTCGGAGCATTTTGGATAGAATGACCTGATGCTGCTCATTCAGTTTCTGGGCTTTTTCTCTCTCCGACCGAGTCGTCATTGCTCCACAAGTTATTGTATCGGTCCCAAAGGAAATACAAACACTAGCCTATCTACCCTAACCAACAGTCTCTATTCAAAAGGTGTTACAGTTGCCCAGCTCCATACAACTGTATTACTCGCAAGTCCAGCCAAGCTCAATATGGTGTCGAATCGAACCAAACCATCTGTGTTTCGCTCGCAGCAACGACTGGGACATAAAACATCCGGATCGAATTAATTAAATAAAAGCTCAAGCTATAAGAGCTTTTCTTACTTAAAGCTACAATCAGCCATTTCTGCATTCATGAGCCACTACCATATCTGTAAACAATGGATCAAATGTATTTTCACAAGTAGCTCTAAGAACTTGTCATGACATCCCATGAGGGTTCTTTCAACACGAATTTAGTAATACATTTGTGACAGTACAATAAGGAGTTGGAGACTTTTATTTTGATAGAATTGCAATTAGTGCTGCTACATACTGCTAGCTTAATGCGGCTCTGCAGACAGAGGGTTTACCTTGCAATCACAGCCAATCGCAGTATCTCCATTGGAGCAGCTGACAGGGATCCTTTCAACGCCTTGATTCCAATCGGTAAATGCTAAATAGGATCAATGTGTGTGTGTGTGTGTGTGTGTGTGTGTGTGTGTGTATACAATGCCTTGAAAAATTATTCAGACCCCTTAACTTTTTCCACATTTTGTTGTTATAGACTCAATTTAAAATTGATTAAATTGAAAGAATTTGCCATCAATCCACACACAATACCCCAGAATGACAAAGCAAAAACACGTTTTTTGAAATTTCACTAAATTTATTAAAATTGAAATACAGAAATACCTCATGTACATAAGTATTCAGATCCTTTGCTATGACACTTAAAATTAGCTAAAATGCAAAATTGTCATCAACAAATCACTCAATAAGTTGAATTGAGTCCATCTTAATGGTCCTCTGTGCACTCACTGCAATGTAAGTTGCTTTGGATAAAAGCGTCAGCTAAATGGCATATATATATATATATATATATATATATATATATATATATATATATATATATATATATATATATATATATATATATATATATATATATATATATATATATATATTAATGCAAGGATAATAGTTCATGTCATTTTGGAATTAATATCTTTGTTTTTATAGGGTCTCTGATTTGCATAGGAATCAATTGAACACTGTGTAGATTGGGATGTCACTACCAACTCAGATTTTTGTAAGTTTCACCAGGCCTCAGGTCGCATTCCTGAGCAGTTTTGTTCCTCTCCATTTGCTCAGTTTCTAATGACAACCTGATCCACACAGTGTGCAACTGATTCCTATGCAAATAAGAGACCCTATAAAAACAAAGATATTAATACCAAAATGACATGAACTATCATCCTTGCATTAAGATGGACTCAGTTCAATTTACTGAGTAATTTGTTGATGACATTTTTGCATTTTAGCAAATTTTAAGTGTCATAGCAATGGGTCTGAATCAATGTTCCCTCTAATTTTTCATGTGTCTGGGCATATACACAAGCTCCCTGAGCACACTGAGGACCACTGCAACATCAGATGTGCACGCTGTGGCCACACACCAGTATCACACCTGTTCAAAACCTTGGATCATAGCAAGTTACATGGCTTATTAAAATAATCAAATTACAGCAGCAATTTTCATTAGTTTACTTTTAATATAAGCGATTTGGCCCACTTAAAATGAAAAAGACAAAAATCTTGTTGTTCATGAGATGTATAGTATGTTATATGTTATATGTGAGAGTCCTGCTTTGGCCATGGGAAGAGTCCTGCTTTGGCCATGGGAAGAGTCCTGCTTTGGCCTGGCTGTGGTCCAGTTGTGGCCTGGCTGAGGGTCCTGTTCTGGAAAAAAAAAGAGACATATACACCTTTCAGACATAACATTTTGTTCACATTAAAACATTCACATTTGGTCAATGACATGTGCTGTAGCTTGTGATAGTGTAAATTCTTGTAACTCTTTGTCTGTAAAATATCTAATTACACAGTTTTTTTATTAGCATTTCTACTACCCATAAACTATCTAGTAGTAACAGCATTTAATGATTAATATCCATAAATAAAAAATCTTAATAAATGTCACTAGAATATGCACACATTTTGACTTTAATTTTACCTTATTTTTCACGTCTGTCCTTCTCACTTCAATGGTTGTACACTTTGTCCAGGTTGATGGCTTCGTCTGCTTCTTGCTTTGACTTTATGCGCATCAGCTGGTCCAAATGTGCCACTTCAAGACGATTTCTGGATGCTGTTTTGATATGATTCATTAAACTAAATCCTCTTTCACAATCTGCACTGGAAGCTTGAAATGTAGCACAAATATGCTGCGCTACGCAGCAACTGGCGGCAAATTCAAATGTGCGTAACGCAGCAACCGGCGGTAGATGCAATGCTGCGTAGCGCAGCATCCGGCACAAATGGGTTAACTCCGCCGCATTGTTGTTAGCTAGCTAACCTGCATGGTGCGTATGGGCAGGGCACATATGCAAGCACTATCAATGCTATGATTGGCTGCGTAGCGTAAGTAAACCGTATCGTATCATTGGCTGGACACCTGTCACTCACTGTGTTACATTGAAAAATGGTACAAAAAACACATTATTGGTCTAATTAATTAGATTAGATTAGGTCTAATATTAGATATTAATTAATACGTTTATGGTGAATTTTATTTTATGCGCTGCATAGATTTTCTTGTGCGCTGAGAATGTGCGAGCAGTGCGCGATTGCACAGGCGCGCAGTTTAGAGGGAACATTGGTCTGAATACTTATGTACATGAGGTATTTCTGTATTTAAATTTTAACAAAGTTATTGAAATGTCTAAAAACCTGTTTTCGCTTTGTAGTTCTGGTGTATTGTGTGTGGATTGATGGCAAATTCTTATAATTTAATCCTTTTTAAATTGAGTCTTGTGGTGGATGTCTAGGATTTACCCCCTCTGTACTTCAGCTCTTCGGAGGTAAGAATCAAGAAATAAGTCCTGAGTAGCCACAATATCTGAGTCCGGTATTTATTGCTTGCAAACAAGAAACAGGAGCCTAACAGCAGCCCAGCGTAAATATGGGGGTCTGTTTAGCGCAAATCTGAAGAGGCGATTATCAGGGTTGTCTTTTACACAGATTAAACATAATGGTAGGCGCCGCCAAGGCTATCACCGACAAGCTTGTGCTTACGTGAGAGGGGGCGGGAGAGAATGAACAATGGGGAGACTTTCTGACTGATCAGTCGGCGCTTTCTTACTGATCAATCGGCGTTCAACACTTCACACTTATCCATCTTCCTGTCGGCAAGATGGGACTGTTCCTTTGTTCTTTCTCTCCCCCCACTACTCCCTCCGAAACTAACCCTATTGTAAGGGTTAGGGTTACGGTAAGGGTACTATTTAACCCTATTGTAAGGGTTAGGGTTAAGGTAAGGGTACTATTTAACCCTATTGTAAGGGTTAGGGTTACGGTAAGGGTACTATTTAGCCCTATTGTAAGGGTTAGGGTTACGGTAAGGGTACTATTTAACCCTATTGTAAGGGTTAGGGTTAAGGTAAGGGTACTATTTAGCCCTATTGTAAGGGTTAGGGTTACGGTAAGGGTACTATTTAACCTTATTGTAAGGGTTAGGGTTAAGGTAAGGGTACTATTTAGCCCTATTGTAAGGGTTAGGGTTACGGTAAGGGTACTATTTAACCCTATTGTAAGGGTTAGGGTTACGGTAAGGGTACTATTTAGCCACTGGTGACGAGCTACATGACATGATAGAGATATTGTTTTTAGTTTTAATTTGTATTTTTAGTAAACTATCGCTAGCAAAAGTATTTTCCCATCATTTCACACTATCTTCAACCTCATCAATCAACAGACAGTAAATTACTTTGCTTGCATGAAAGACACATTGTTGCACATTTAATGTTAAATGACAAAGGGAAAGTAGAGTCAGCTGTATTATACAGATAGACATGGGCACAAGCAAAATAGCAACAGTTATTCCCATCGAAACACTAAAAAATAGAATAGATCCCATAATGTAGGATTCATGTTTTCAGAAAAACAGCATCAGAGGAAGTCATTAGAGACATGTTAATAAAAACTGATTTGGCAGCTAAAAATTTAGAAAAAATGCCTTCTGTTTGTAAATACAAATTATAAAAACATGCAATTAAAATAAATTAATGAAGTCCTTCATATAGATTACAGTACATGTAGTAATTGTTCCAGATGAATTTCACATGTTTTCACAATACAGTCAAAAAACTCAATCCCCAGTAAAAAGTTGTTTGAAAGTTACCCCATGATCATCGTGAATAAACAAAGAATATTGATATACTCTTTTTTTACAACCAGTTTCTGGTATGATGACACACATCGTCCACTATCAGACCATAAAATGTTGCACACAGTAATTTTGTTATCACAGATTGATTTAGAATTTAACATTGTTATAGATATGACTGGGGTTCCCACATCTTCTGACAACATATTTCAATATAGAAAATAATATACTTTATTCTAACAATATCAAAATATGTTGACTGAAAATGTCACATCATGCTTTAATATTGGTAAAGTATGATATTTTCATGGAGAAAGTGGCATGCACTTCTTTTCTAAGTTGTTTGAGCACAAACCTTCACTTCATTCACTCAAAACATGTCAATATAAAACATCTTTTAGATTTTCCCACAATAGACAACCTTCCATTCATAATACCTCAAATCTGTTTTAATAAAATTATTATCCAAATTATTCCATGCACAATCACTGGGTAAATCATGTATGGCAACCAGCATGAAAGATTATTCACCAAATCCATTTGACCACTTATAGGAGTTTACAAAGAAGATGAAACTGGCCATACTGGCTTGGGCCCCAAATAAATAACATACTCCATCCTCATGAGAGCACTCTATAACAATAAGGCATTTGGCCTCTAGGTGTCAGTGGTAAATACTTTTGTATCATAATTATTTCCATCCTTAAATCTTGCAACAAGAAAAAGGTTTCTAGCTACAGTACAGGCCCGGTGCCAGAACCATCACCTTGGAAGGGCCATTGATTTTGTTTTAGTTTTTTTGGGGGCGGGGGAGGGGGAGGGGGGGGGTTACGTTGCTTAAGCACTGAATAGATAGACATACTATATGGACTTACAGTAAATACAAATATGAGATTAAACATTCAAACACGCCCCCGGAATATCAACAAAAACATTTTTTTCTTAACTTTTGATTGGGTGAGCAAGACGCACGTTTGGGTGGGTTGGACCCACCCTTGCCTGCCCACGGCCACCGCCGCCTTGCTACAGTATGAGAACTTTGGCAGTTTCCTTCATGTCCAACAGACCGACTGTTCTGCTTCCTTTCTAAGAAGATTCCCCTCATTGTTTCACCAAAACAATTAGTTTGTTTTTGTGATAAAAGGGGCCCACAAGGTTCTAGGGCATTATTGATGTGATTAAAGATAGTCATTACTCCAAAGTCAAAGTATGGCTGACATTAGACCACTTTTGAGGTTTGTAAAAGTTCAACAAAGTTAGATTTTTTGACAGGACTATCACATTGAAGCTATACAGAATACAACATAATGATACCCAGTGGGTCAACTTCCTGCTTATAAACATCTAGAATAAGAGAAAGCTTGGCAGATTTGTCAGAAGCCTTGGCAGATTTTAATTCTGGTGTTGATTTTGTAAACAGGAAGTCTCCCTGTGGTGTGTCTACCTTCCAGTTGAGCACACTCACAAGAAAAGAAGGATAGCCCTTGCTGGCTTTAGTACTGTAAACATTTGGGGATAATGGAGTGTGTAATGCCTGATCTAACCTGCAAATTTCCTCTTACAGTAGTAAACACACATCCCTGTGGTCCCAAATCAAATATTTTCTATGCCGTAGTTGCCAATTGTGATCAGTCGGTTTAGAATTTAGAAAACTCTGGTTAATAAGGAATATTTACAGCACATTTTTTCCTGACTTTTGTCTTCCGAGGGGTTAATGTTTCACATACTAGATGGTGTATCAACAGCCAACAGACAAACAAACTCAGTTTGTCAATATTTCTCCTCACTATCTTTCTTATGAGCTCACAATGACTTCAACCTTGTGATAGTTCCATTTGGAAACAAAACACACTCTTACCACAAATTAGACATTGGTCAGAAATCAGTTTCAGAAGATAAAAGTCTTAAGACTTAGAAAACTCTAAATATGATGTACCACCGTACAAACCAACACCGTATTTCACCTCAATAATTTTAGCTATGGCACCTTTCTTTAAGAGGTGAAATGATTGGTGAACTCTTCAGGTATGAAGGAGTCAATTCAGTATCGTGTCAGCAGCCATATCGTTACCATAGAGAAAGGAGAAAGGGGACAACATTTACAGAGTTCACAGGACAGACTCGATGGCTTCTGGGGTCTCCGTGTGGTCTCCTGAGGTTTGGTGCGTGACGAGCGGGGAAGTCTCCTCCTCTGCCTGGGTATTGGCCACCGCCTCCACCCGGACCTCCGCCAGCTCCTGGGTCTCCTGCTGCTGTTTCTTCATTTCCTGCTGGTTGATGTGGTGGAGGATCCCTGCCCCCAGAGCATCTCCCTCCACGTTCACCACTGTGGTGGTGCGGTCCCTGTGCCCACAAACACACGTTACACAAGAATGTGTTGGCACCGCTACATGCACACAGGCACTATTAATACTGTATACATTATATTGTATGTCTTGAAACATAACCACAGTTGGTATGTACAGCACATCTATTTCTGTATACTGTGGGTCTACTGAAGGTTTATGCTACAGGAGGTGTAGTACAGTATATGGTAATAGAATGCAACAGCCTGGTCTTGAATTTACCCAATGTATACAGTATTTGTGTTTTAATCTGTTTGTCTGAAAATCAATAAATTGTGTGTGTTCAGTTTATGTCAGTATGCAAATATGTGTGTGTTTAGTCTATAGTGTGTCACTCTTTGTATGTGTAAACATACAGTATGGAAGGGTGTGTGTGCGTGCGTGCGTGCGTGCGTGCGTCCAGGCGGGTGGGCGGGCGTCCGTGCGGGCGGGCGTGCGTGCGGGCGGTGTGAATGTGTGCGTGCGTTACTCACACAATCCAGTCAACAGCAAGCATGAGCGACAGGTCGTTGGTGGGCAAGCCGATGGCCTCTAGGATGATGGCGATGGTGATGATGCCACCAGCTGGAATACCCGCTGCACCAACGCTGGACGCAGTGGCTGTCACACTGTGGCGACACAACACAACATACAGCAAAGATCAGGGGAACATTACAGACACACACCTACCTCCATCAAACTAATGCAGGGGAAAGCTAGATAACGGTAGACTTTACTACTCAACTCATTTAGGTATGTGTGATATATTGTACCATAACATAACCATAACAATAATCTTGCTTTCCATCTCAACATCAGACCAGAGATGTTGGTTTAGAATGAAAAAAGTGTTCCCAAATCTGTTGCTAATGGGACAGGTATAGCAGATGTCTAAGTTATCACCATATTAGCTCTGAATCAGGACAAGTGGTACTTGTATTTCTTAGTGGTAAAGCAAGTTCCAGTACCACTCATCCTGATTCAGGGCCTTCACTCAACCCTAGGTAACAGAGAAAGTTTTGCAGGCAGATATACTGTACAGTGAGGCTGTACACTATCTTGTCCCTTCTAACCCTAACCTTTTACCCAACACCAGGCACCACACATCTAGACTTCATTCTTCACGGTTCATGCTCAACTGCTGATTCTTCAAGATACTCCTCATCACCATAATGTCAGGAGACCAGCATCAGAAACTGAACTATGTAACCGTTCCCCCACTCACAGGATGGTGAAGATCTGCCCAGCGTTAAGATCTGCGTTGTTGAGCTGGGCGATGAAGACGGCGGCAATACATTGGAAGATGGCGGCCCCATCCATGTTGACAGTGGCACCGATGGGCAGAATGAAGCGGCTGATACGTTTGTCCACGCCATTGTTCTCCTCCACACACTTCATCATGGAGGGCAGGGTCGCCGAGCTGAGGAGAAAGAGAGAGAAGCAGGGTGAGAGAAAGAGAGAGAATGGGGGAAAGAGCAGTGGGGTGAGAGAGAAGAGTACAGAGGGGAGGTAGAGAGAAGGAGAGACAGAAGGTGTGAGGAAGAGAGAGGCTATAGAGAGATTTCATTTACAGATCTGTATCTATATGTATCAGTTAATTAATAACAAGTTAATTTACTATTGGCCTTATTCTTAAACATCAGTATTTCTCTAACCCTGGGGTCTGTGGCCTACATGTGCCATACTGAGCTGTGTGTTTCTTCTTATGGGGGTACTTTCTTGTCCTTTTCTGTGTGTTTACCCACTCTTCTCTCAGTGTCGATGTTGACCATGTTGAGAGGGAACAGGTTTAATAAGCACACATAAACTAAACGGCCCAAACATGTTGCTCGTCTTTAAAGCCCCACTCAATGATTTTGACATACTGGGACACCACCAAATGTAAATGATGGAGCAAATATATCATTTTTACCTGCAAATAGCAATAGGTTTTAATTACATATCTGTAGTGCAAGGAGTACAACAAACGGTTTAGTGGAAGAGTCAAGCCACTGACAGCTACCTCAAGAAAAAGCATGACTGATCTGCAACTCCAACTACAACAAACACGCCCATACAGAGTTAAAACCCCTACAAAAAGTCCTTGCAGCCCCTGGATTAAGAGTTAAGTCCAGAGTCTGTAGATTGACGTTGGTAGAAATTGGCCAAAGGTTTAGGTTACAGCAGAGACTCTGAGGGAAAGCCTGGTACCTAATACAGGGTTCAGAATGGCAGGATTGAGTAATAAGGTTGCATTGGCTTTCTTTCTAATTGTACATTCACTGATTTGTTTGTTAGCGGGCTTGAGCTGTTGGTCTGTGCTGAGAAGTGGTTGGTTTTGTGAGCATTGGCTGTAAATTCGGTTGACACCATGCTTTTGAGGCAACATCACTATATCACAACATCACAGACTGTGCATTAATTTGTCTTTTTGGTGAAAAATAACATTAATTCATTCAACATCACAAAGGCATTCTCTCTCCGAAAAGGCTAAAAATCCTGTTGCTTTGTTGCATGGCAAAAATAAAAATGTATTGAACTCAAAGCATTTGTCAATGTAGGAATTAGTTTTATAGAAGTCCTGAATGAAAATCCCCATATTTATCATCTTGTAGAGATAAAATGAATAATTATATCAGCACAACGATATACCTCACAACGAGTAGACCCTATAAACACTTTTGGAGACTGGTCGGACTGGTAGTTAATGAACGGTAAATAGACTCTTTCATCTCTCTCTCTTTCCACAACACACTAATAACCAACAACAATTAGCAATAATTGAATAACCACCACCACCAGTTTTACCTGAAGCTCATTAAGCCTGAGTGTATTGTGATGTAATGGTGCTTTATCTGAAGTAAGTTATGCCTGATGATGTTACACTGTCCTCTGAAGCAGATGTAGCCTAACTGTATTGTAATGTAACTGTTTTACTGTGATGTGATGTTGTACCTGGAGCAGGTGTAGCCTGACTGTATTGTGATGTAACTGTTTTACTGTGACGTGATGTTGTACCTGGAGCAGGTGTAGCCTGACTGTATTGTGATGTAACTGTTTTACTGTGACGTGATGTTGTACCTGGAGCAGGTGTAGCCTGACTGTATTGTGATGTAACTGTTTTACTGTGACGTGATGTTGTACCTGGAGCAGGTGTAGCCTGACTGTATTGTGATGTAACTGTTTTACTGTGACCTGATGTTGTACCTGGAGCAGGTGTAGCCTGACTGTATTGTGATGTAACTGTTTTACTGTGACCTGATGTTTTACCTGGAGCAGGTGTAGCCTGACTGTATTGTGATGTAACTGTTTTACTGTGACCTGATGTTGTACCTGGAGCAGGTGTAGCCTGACTGTATTGTAATGTAACTGTTTTACTGTGACCTGATGTTGTACCTGGAGCAGGTGTAGCCTGACTGTATTGTGATGTAACTGTTTTACTGTGACGTGATGTTGTACCTGGAGCAGGTGGCGAAGGCGGTGGTGAAGGGTGTAATGAGGCCAGCCAGGAAGCTGAATGGGTTCTTGCGGGTGAAGCCAAAGTAGATGAGGGGTAAAACGATGCCCCCATGGATAATGTGGCCCAGGATGCAGGCAAAGATGTATTTCCCTAGACTGGTGACCAGCAGAACCACATCCTCCATCTCCACGATCTTACTTCCCACCAGGAACATGATGCCGAAGGGAACATACCTGAGAGGTAAACACGAGGAGGAATGCTAAAGTGTCAAAAACCATCTGAGTAGTCAGCTCCCGAGTCTGAAGCAGGTCTCTTATTTCTGTACCAAACGTATACAGTACATATCTATGTATTGCATGTCAAATAATATAATGGGCCAGTTTCCCAGACCTAGATTAAAGGATGGGTTCAGATTTTTTTTCAACCAGGTCTATATTTTTGATGTAAATGGCAAGTTATAGAAAGGTACAGACACTGTTTGTGATTTCGCTTGGCTGTGAGAAACGTACTGGCACCAGTGCCGTCCTCATTAGACTACAATGGAAAAAATAGAGGCAAACTGGAAACTGAACAAAAGCACTCAAATATGTCCACAAAATATGTCCTCAATTTTGTCCTCAATCTAAAGACCTGCATCACTATACTGGGTACTACATTAGTTTAAAATACTTATTTTTAGTGCTTTTGAACCTAGACTAGAAATTATCTACATAGAGAGTTGCCATTATACATTTTTAGTCCAAGAGTTGTTTTAATCTCTGTCCGGGAAACTAGCCAAAACAATTAAGCCTACGTGCTTTAAAAAGTCTTAATAAGACTGTGTGGATTATGGCATTTTATTTGTAAAGCGCTTTTCATTTGATCAATCTCAAAAGTGCATAGAACTGATCTGGGTGTTTATCACATATAGGCTCGTACTTACCACATGATCCATGATACCAGCACCATGGTGGCTTCATTGAAGGCATTGAAGAAGCGGATGAGCTCCTCGCCCTCTGCACCCAGCTTTCTCAGTGCCACCCCGAACACCATGGCGAACAGGACCAGACCCAGGATGTTCATGCCATCTGTGTCTGTACCAATGGGGACCTACGACCCAACAGAACCATATCACAACAATATTGGAACATCATCTGAACAATACCAGAGCCATTTCAAATACAACCATAAATGACCCCAATCTCATTGTGACCTCCAAGAGGGCTGGAAGAGATAACCAGGGAGAAGCCAGATCAGGTATTAGTCGGGTGACCACACGTCCAGCAAAGAGACAGGGGACATGAGTGATGAGTATCGGAGGGGGCAGGTCTAGTCCGTTGTTGAATCCTCCTCTTGTTCCAATCTGTCAGACAGTGATGCCTGGCTCATTATTTGGCACAGATGGCACTTTTCCATGAGAGTCCCAGTCCCACTCCAGACTTTTTTTTGGGCTCAAGCACTGGTGTTTTTTTTTGGTGCATTGTATTTCCACCACCCGGGTGGACTACTGAAACCAGCATGACTACTTGAAACTAAAACAATAAATCTGTCAACAATTTTCACATTTTTCTCCAGCAAATTTCTTAGAAACATGACTTTGAATCTAGCAAAGGAGTGTGGTTGAATGTGCAGCATTTATTTTGTTTGGAAAGCTAGCCAGGTGAGCCAGTCACATAAAACAAATGTTGAAACAGATGCCCCCCAGATGTACAGTATATATATATAAGTCTAGAAAGTGAAATAATACCGGCTGGGCTGATAAATAAATAAATAAAAGTCTATGAAGTGATTTGATAAGACATATTCCCAACCTTTCCAAGCAGGCAGTCCTTTTTACTGACACAGAGAGTTGATTTACTAATGATCTTGTAACATCAGTATTTCCCTAAATTCTGCTGTAGATTGGAAACCCATCTCTTCAGGCTACATCTTAACTGTCCCTCCTAAAGACCTCTTCATCCCCACTACCCACCTGTACAAGTTTCTCTCTTGTAAAAAAAAAAAAAAAGGAATTCTTCCTTCTTCTAGCATTGTGACTGCTGTGGTGGAAGTCTAGGATTTACCACTCTGTACTTTAGCTCTTCGGAGGTAAGAATCAAGAAACAAGTTCTGAGTAGCCACAATATCTGAGTCCGGTATTTATTGTTTGCAAACAAGAGACAAGAGCGTAACAGTAGCCCAGTGTAGATTTGGGGGTCCGTTCAGAGCAAGGCTGAAGAGACAATGATAAGGTTCGTCTTTTATACAGTTTAAACATAATGCCAGGCGCCGCCAAGGCTATCGGCTGATGGGCTTGTGCTTACATGAGAAAGGGCGGGAGAGAATGAACAATGGGGAGACTCTCACTGATCAATCAGCGCTTTCTTACTGATTAATCGCCATTCAACATTTCACACCTATCGGCAGGATGCGCCTGTCCCCCCATTATTGCTCTCTCTCATCACTCCCTCAGAGATCACCGCTGTTCATATGGTAAATCATACAGTGCTTCTCAGAACAATGGCTATAGAACTTTAGAGGTGTGGCAAGAGAAAATGTAATCACAGGAGTTACACAAGTTGTATCAGTCATATGAAAGGGTATAACCTGAAAATAGTTTTATGAATGTATTTTCCATAACACTGCCAATAGCCCCTGGTCCTACCATAGATTACTTTTTCTTATGATGACTGATGGATAGATGATTCACTTACTTAAACAAATGTATTTGTTGTAAGTCGCTTTGGATAAAGGCATCTGCTAAATGCCATGAATGTAATGTCTGAACACATCCATGTGTTTGATTTCTGTGTGTTAGTTCTCACGTACGTTCTGGTTATCAGTGTGTTTAGTTGCTTCACTCAGTGTCCATATTGACCCTATTATTATGCTCTTCCAAACAGATGGCCAAATAACAGACTGAGCAAAAATGCTGTTCACAAACTTCCTGGTTTAACAGTCTGTCTATTTGACCTACTGTACTACTATTCCACCCCATTGAATTTAGATCTGTCTGGTTTTGTACAGGATATCAGAGCCATGGAAATAAAATGTCCTGTATAGGTATTCATTCATAGCCACTCCAACCATTTTCAATAGAATGATACCAGAGGGTTTGGCACAGAAGAATCGCTACTTCTGTTTTAGAATAATGGCCTGCAGTGGAACGGGTAGTTCTTACAAGCAATGCTGTGATATATACTGTATATTAATAATGATGTAAAAATTAGGTTATGTGTTCCAATAACCTGGCCTGAGTGATGTTATTATGGTGTGACTGATGTCACAGTCTGTCTGTCTGGTACTGTACCTTCTGATAAATGGTGGTTCCATTGGTGTCATTTCCCACAGCGACCATCTTGTAGTCGGTTGCATACTGTGACAAACAGAGGGAGAGATAAAAAATATATTATGATTTGGAAGCAAATTATTATTTCATAAACAATTAACTAATTATATTTTAGTGCTTTATGTCATTAGCATTTGCATGCTATTTTCGGGAGGGAACTAGAAAGACAAAAATAAAGCTAAAATAACTAAACTGTCTTTTTCTACATTCTAGAGCTTCTTCCCTATTTTTCCCATCATTTTCTATGTTGTTAAATTCCCTAAATACAAATAACAGGTGCCAACACCTTTTTGTAAACCAGACCCAACATCTCTCATCTATGGTATGCCAGTTTGCAAAGTCTTTCTCTATGCTAATAAAGTTAGTCATTTAAGTCAGAACGGAGTGTTCCTAGTGGGCTCTGTGCCAGCACAGCAACAAAGCCGCCTTAGAGCTGTGCTGGAGAGGATCTGGCAGACTACACTCACTGACAATAACAGTGACCTCCTCTCTCCCCTCCACCATTGAATCCCAGGTCTCTCTCAGAAACCCCCATGTGAGATGGGAACCCCCACTACTGCTTACCCCCTGCCTGCCACTCACTCAACACAACACACAATCAACACTGTGGGCAACAAACACACACACACACACACACGCGTGCGCACACACACACACACACACACACACACACACACACACACACACACACACACACACACACACACACACACACACACACACACACACACACACACACACACCTC
This sequence comes from Argentina silus, assembly GCF_951799395.1. Classification (NCBI taxonomy): domain Eukaryota; kingdom Metazoa; phylum Chordata; class Actinopteri; order Argentiniformes; family Argentinidae; genus Argentina; species Argentina silus. Next base: position 39,963,146 of record NC_139653.1, read on the forward strand.
CGGTACACCAGGGTATGAGAATGATGGCAATCAGACTAGCAATCTGATGTTTAGGTATATGTGATATGTTTTCCTTTCCTAATCCTTTTTGATTTCCTGTTCTTCACAGATAGTGTTCAGTTGTAGTATAATTCACTCCAATCTCTTTGGTTATGGGACAGACTTTATCAAATCAAGTGTGGGGACCCGCAGCTCCACATGTCAAACATACTGGGACCAACAGGCTGGAAGGCTTAGGAGGCAGACTAGCAGCCGAGCATAGGAGCACTAAAAATGGGGTAGAATGGGTCTGGCAGCTGTGGAGAGCTGGAGAGTGTGGGAGCGAACCCTGGACGGCCTAATCCTCATAGAGTTCTCAACCACGCTGGATTCAGATGACAGAGGCTGCGCCCAGAGTGTCTCACATGGTGCTGACTGCCTGAGACATCTTTTGGGCAGAATGTCAGCTTGTGTAAATCTCCCTCTCTCTTTTCTTGGATTAATCCCCTTTTGGACCTCATCCAGGCAGTTTTCTCTCTATGTAGCCCTTTGAGCCCATAGGGAAAGAGGGGAAACCCTACCACTGCAGTGCACTCGCTGGCCCCACTGGACTTCCAAAGCTCTCTAGATTGAGCTCAATAGCTAGTTTTGACTTGATTACTCACTGGTTTGGGTCTGGATGAGGTCACTGAGTGTATGTATATGTGCCTGTGTGCGTCCCTCCCCTAACCCTGAACCCTCCTGACCCTCTTTAAGCCTTAGCAGACACTCACATAATTCTAGGAAACGGGACCAGGCAGCCACCAGGCCGTGTTAAAGAGCAACGAGCCGAGACAGGTTGCTAGGCTCTTTGGAATGGAATGGTTTCCCTATGGTAACGGTTGGCGAGGGGAAGGTAAGAGGCATGAGGGATGAGAGGGAGGGCAGCAGACTCTTTACTCTGGGAGTCTCTTCATTAGAGAAGCCATGAAGCTGTGAATACTAAGGCCAGGATTTATAGTGGGTAAAAATGAAGAGCGGAGTGTGTTGGGGTGTGGAGGTTGGGGTGTGGGGGTGTGGGTGAGGGTGGGGGGTGATTCTCTAAATAACTCTGATGAACTGTAGGAAGGAATGGAGAGATAAATAGAAATATTGGGACTTACAGAGCGGAAGGCCGCAGACACTAGGTTTGCTGGGAACAAATTCCTGTAGGAGAAAACAAAAACCAGAGAAACGATTAACAATTTAATAGAAAACAAATCAGCTTTGGAAGGTATAGCCATAATACTGTGGAACAACCTCAACTACAAGGCCGTGCACAAGATCTGAAAAACCCAAACACAACATTACACAACATCAACAAAATTCTAGACTGAAGAGTGGAATGGTAAAAACATGTCCTTGTCAGTGTCATTCTGTGAGATTTCCTAGGATTCAACTCAAAATGTATTCTCATTTGAGTGAAATTGGGAGCTAGGCAGCTGTGTTGAAGTTCATAATTAACAAAAAACAAACAGGTTCAGATATAGGGTTCAGATTTAAACTGCCACAAAGCAACCCTGATGTAATAATTAACTACAGAACTGCAAACTTACCACAAATTCCCAACAACAAAGATTCACTATATTCTGCATTTGGTTCTATGGCTTTTGGATATTAAGACTTTTTTCCATGTTAACCATACAGCCTATGTTATATCCTGAAAATGCTGGCCTCTCACTTTTTTAGGAATCTGATTACTCCTTTGCATAAAAACATAGCATACCCCACTTTTATTCTCCATTGAACACTCAGTGAACCCTTACTCAGTCCCTATTTAACCTCCTCATTTGCATCATATGACAAGGGTAAGAACCTGGATTACCCAGAGCAACCATCACCAGCAACAGCCAACATGATTTTTTATTCTATAAGCCCCTTGCACTGTGAGCTGATTTTAAAAGTTATGATTATATAACAAAATTACCCCATTTATCAAAGAGGCTAAGAAAGGCACTAATCATTTAAATACTGTTTTTAATGAGGCAGCATAGAGTGACATTTCTTTCACCGAAAACACACAGCTTCAAGTTGCACTCTTGAATAGGACACAGAAACCATCTGGAGAAACCAGGTGTGTGCACTCTTTTACTAACTAGTGACATTGTGTTGGACATTAGACACAGTTAGTAGGGCAGGTCTACCTTGTAAAAACATTTATTTATGATCTCAATTAGATCATCTCTGTAAATTGATTAAACTAAGTGCCAGAGAGAAAGAAAAAAACAGCTGGACTGTGGAAGAAAACGTATTTTTTGTGTGTCATACATTCTCATATTTATAAAATGTTCAATAGTTCACAGATACTTCAGGAATGATAAAATAAAATATTGTCACAGATTAGAGACAGTGTTCAGTCGTGTGCACAGTGGCACGTTTACTGTTTGCGACACATGTGAACAGTGCCAGCTGTGCGACTGTATGGGCTGCAGACGTGTTTTCTTGTTCTGAATGACTCCTGTTTTAACAGCTGTCAATTTTCTCTCAGACCCACAGACAGGCAACCGCACAAAGTAGTCTGTGAGAACCTCACGTTATATGGGTTGCATGTATCTTGCATTGAAGAGGACCCTCTCTTTGTCTCTCTAATTTTCTTTCCATATATTTAGGTCTACAACATTATGAGTGAACGATAAAATATTTTATTTTTCTTTCTTCTGCTGCCATAAAAAAAGCGTCATGATGCATGAAGCAGGCTTTCCCTTTTTTCTTAGTGCCATGTAATTAAAAGCTGGTTCGTGGAGTAGGCATGCGTCGGAGCTCTCATGTGTTTCACCTGACCCATAAACTATTGCGCCTGAGGATATGATATATCCACATATAGTGCACTGATCTATACCCACTGTGTCATCTCGCCAATGCTTTCATTCCTTTCTAGAGCGTTCACATTTTCACCAAGAATTGCCGTAATAATAAACAACTGGAACATTATGATCCCATTACCTTGCAAGATCTAAAAACGAGTCAGTGGTGTCCTTATCTTTACTGACGCTCTCCAGTCCCAGATTATTTGTGTTCAGAGCCCCGGCGCCGACACCGGGTTTAATAATGAACCCGAGAGCTACGCCAATTGCTGAGGCAATGAGAGTGGTCACCAGAAAGTAGGAGACCGCAATTCCTCCAAGTTTCCCCAATGAGCGGGTGTCCAGGCTGGCGGCACCCGAGATAAGACTGCACACGACCAGGGGAAGGATGATCATCTTCAGCATCCTCAGTAGCATCTCTCCGGGAAAGGCGAAATAAGTCATCTGCGCCCGGGTTAGGTCCATATTCCGGACCATCATTCCAAGCCCTACGCCGACCAGAACCCCGGACACCGTCAATATCACCAACATATTCCTGTTCATAAACACAATAAACGTGTCTTTAAAGCTTTTCTTTTCACTCATCTCACAGGTTTTGTCGGAGGGAATGGAGTTGGCCACTGTGTGCCCGTTACTTTCGTTTTTCTTCTCCATTTCGTGCAGCAATTGTATAAAGATAGGAATACAGGGAGAGTGTGAGAACTGCCCGTTCCTTGGACCAGCGTGGGTGCGCTCACAAATGTGTAGGCTTCAGATAAGGCTGCTGCCTGGGTTGTTCGTGGTGGCAAACGCAACGTGTTTCTCCGCCAATGGTGAGAGAGCTGCTATAACAGAAAATATCAGGGCATGCGCACTTACCCTAATACTTTAGGCCTATAGTACCAATACCAAATGATGCAACACTGGGGAAAATTGCTAGGGTGTGCAAATGAACATTTCAGTTTATACGTGTTGAGAGGGGAAATCACAGAAAAAGTGACGTAATTATAGCACACTCTGGCATCATATTATTAGACCTAAATACATTAACCATGACACATTCGTTATGAATAGGCTAACATGTGTCCAATGTGATGTCAATCGTATGGACATGAAATGTTCGCAAAGCATATGGTCTAATTAAGTATATTATGTTTTATGTGGGAGACGGGGTGTATGTCTAGTCTTCATTGTAATCGGTGAAAGTGCTCCATACATTAAAATACATCAGTACAAGGCACCCCAAGTAACTCCAAGACACGACCATTCTTTAATAACCCCCAAATATATGTGCTTTATATGGCCGATGAGACATCACCGAAATACTTTCTTCCAAAAATAACACGCGCAGCTGCCAAAGTGGAGACACGGGGTTTACGTACCCCACGCTCCTCGCACCATGGCAATCCATTCAACATTGCGCACTAGCCCTGTATGGAGTAATTGTATGCAGCTTGAATAGCTTATTCGGGTATACATTGTAATTCTAAGAGTCATGTGTACTTGACATTGCAGAAATGTTATCCTAAGTATCCAAGTGTGACTGATGAAATGTGATCTTTCATAATCATATTCTGAATGTGAATCTTGCACACTGTAACAATGGTAATGCGCAGTAGTAGCCGAGTACCAATAGATCAATTACATTTACCCCAAAGATGGCTTATTCTTTACATTTAGGTTACACAACCCAACACTTGTGGATGGATAGAAGTGATACAGCTCATACAGATTGCATGGAGGGGGAAGTTACCAACACCTGGATCTATACTGTCAACAAGAGGGCGCCATTGCATAGCTAAATGGCCTACCTTCAAGATTATTATTGCCATAATAGGAAACTCCACTTTCAACTAAGACAATTAAGGTAATGCATATATTAAAACAACAAGAATGTTGTAACTCAATGCTACAACTCAAGAGAGCTTCCTTTCATTTGTATGTAGTAAAATGTTGCAAGTCTGATAGATTAATTCAATATGTAAACATTTCCTAAGCAAATGTTCGCTCTGCATATTCAAGATTCAAAGTGTTTATTATCATGTGCACAGTAGAAAACATGTTTCCCTGTACAACGAAATTCTTGCTTTGCTGTCCGCAGAATGCCAACCAATGTAAAATATACAATACAAAAGAATATACAATATATACTAAACAAATGTACAAGACAGCAAAATTTAAGGCATAAAATAAAAATAGCAGCAATAATAATAATAAACAGTGCAAACGTAGCAGTGCAATTATGCAAACTGGTTATGAGGTAGTAAGGTTATATTAGTCTTAATCTCCTATGGGTTGTTTAGGAGCCTGGTGGCAGTGGGAAAGAAGGAGTTCTTCAGTCTGGTGGTCCTGCATTTAACACTTCTGTACCTCCGGCCTGAGGGTAGAAGTGTGAACAGTCCGTGCTGGCGGTGGGTGGGGTCCTTGAGGATGGAGGCTCTCCTGTGGACTCTGCGGTGGTAGATGCTCTGCAGGGAGGGCAGTGGAGTCCTGGTGATTTTCTCAGCGGTCTTCTGATATGTTGTGTCTTGTTTGTTACTTAAATGTTTATGGCAAGCTTTCTTTGAAAAAAGCCCAGCCGAAACGTTAGTATAGGCTGGTCTTAAGTGTTGCTATCAATAAATGGCTACTTAAAAGCAAAGAAAAGCTTGCATGCTTCTTGTGTCTGCACCCATATATTGTATATACCCATGTATTGTATAACCCCCTACTGTATATTCAGCTAAGCGTCTCTCAGCAGACCTTTTGGGTAAGAATTGCAGCTCAACTCAAGGTTTTGCTTGGAGAGGAACTTTGACTACATGATATGTTACTTAAAATGTTTCAAATGTTTTCTGTAGGCTAAGAAGTTAGTCATTTTGTCTTCCAGGTTGTTCACAGGCAGTGACATAATAGACAGACCATGCTTTGAGGATTGACCTGGAATGAGGTGTGTACACTTCTCCTGCTTCTACAGCCTATCTGTGCACACTACTCTACATACCTGTAAACACTCACACACACACTCTCTCAAACACACACACACACACACACACACACACACACACACGGCTCTATTTGTGATTGTTCTCATACTGCTATTGCATCTGTAACAATATGTGTCATTGTCATCCCCCTTCCAACTTCCTGTTGTGTGTGTGGCTGAGGACTGACATCGTAGAGCCCAAATAGAGTCAGCCAAGTACAGGGTTGTGGACAAAATGCCAGAAAACACAACTGTTCCCCCTCCTCTCTCCTGTGAGAACTCCTCTCTCCTGTGGTGGAACTGTGTAGTACATTGTGATCTCTCCTCAGTTAAGTTACAACCAAGACAGTCAAATACATCTAAGCATAGACTAAAAATAGATCACTCCAGTGAATGCAAAACTATACAATTGATGCTCCCACAATAGGTTCACAATAAGCCCAGCATTAGAGACATGCAAGCCTAGCCTATTAGAATAGAGTTATACTATTACTAAACTCATGTAAACTAACTAAAAGCCAATACACCCATTTTTCTTCTGGGTTGACATATCCTATGCATGGTAGTAGGCCTGGCCTGCTAACTATAACTTGAACATTCTGGAAACTAAATGGTAAAAATGTAAAGCCCCACTCAGTGATTTCTGGATAGGCGTCACCAACAAAACATAAACAATGGAGCATACATTATCACAATGTAAATATTCCTTGATTTCTATGACATATCTGTAGCTCAATGAATTACATTCCAGGGGAGTAGCATTTTTTAAATATGATTTGAATCTATACATCATCACAAAGCACCCTAAAAACAACATAAACAATTGAGTAATCGGATCTTGTGGTTTTAGCTATAATAAAGTAAAGCGGTTAATCTAGGCTACATTCAGTGACGTTTTCAGAAGTCATTCATCATAATCAAGTGGCATATTTCATTATTTGACATTTTGGAAAATATTGCTGACAGTGGCTTTAAATTGCACGCGGTTAAAAAACTTCTGATGATGCTCGCGTTGCCTCGCGACTATTGGCCGTCGATTCGACGTGGGCGGGGCACGACGCTGTGACTCGGGCTGTGAGTCAACGCACGACCTGTCCATCAAAAGAAATGTCTTGCGCTTTTCATGCTGGCCTCAGCTGTCGATTCCGCTTGCCTGCTCCATGACTTCGCGTCGCCTAAATTTGTGACATTATACCGAGAGGACATTTATACAGCAGCCTAGGCCTAGCGACTTGGCTCTGTTATAAAGTGTACAGATAGCTTCTACACTTAGCTTTATAGTTATTGATTGTCGTCGCTCATGAATTGTTTTTGATTACTTTGTCACCGTACTGGACGGATCCACCATAGTGGGTGAGTTTATCTGAGTTTATCTGAAACTTGTTTTATCCTTTGCAGTCTCTCTCTCTCTCTCTCTCTCTCTCTCTGTCTCTCTCTGTCTCTCACGCTCTGTGTGACCGCGCGCGCGCTCGTACTTGTGTTCAACTGTGCGTGCGTGTTTGTGCAAGCTCTCAGTTATTTAATAAACAGTATGAGTAGGCTAGGATCTGTTACAAACAAGCAGTAAGTTTACAGAGATCATGCAGCAAGCAAAATTGCACGCTTAGTTCTGTGGTTTTAGAAAATATTGAATCGGTCCGAATTATGCAGGTAAAGCTTCTGTAAAGCTGTTGGTCAGTGTTCTCTGCCCCGGGAAAAGGAGGACACATTTGCAGCTTCTGTATTATATAACCTAGTTCTTTAAGCCCGCAGAAACTAGCACTATCTGACTGATATGTCCTTGCTCTGCTGCCATAGTATTTGACAGCCAGCCCTCTTGTACGGTGTGGCTGAGTCAGCCCATCTATGCCTGCGCTGTTGCAGTAAAGACCTACTGCGCGCTCGCGCGCGTGTGTGTGTGCATATGTGTGTGTAGTTGTGTGTAGGTGTATGTGCTTGATAAAGAGTGAGCATGCATGTGACCTATATTACACACACACACACACACACACACACACACACACACACACACACACACACACACACACACACACACACAGACATTAAAGTCCTACACTCTTAACTTCCTGCCTAAAGTAAGACAATAATGCAGGTGGTGCTTTAGTCTGGCCTGAATGGTCTGTTGCTATCAAATGGGCCAGGGTTTGTCAATGGAGGATTAAACCAGCACTTCTAATTTAGCTGTTAATCCAGATTAAGGTGCCGTGTGTTACTCTGTGTCCCCAGCCGAGAGCTCACAGTGACCGGGGGTCATCTGCCGCCACATGAACGGTCATTGGTCTGAATCATTCAAATCTACTGGTTGTGACCACATTGACTGTCAATGGAGATGTCGCAATTCACCATATCCACCATGGTTCTGTGATTGGACTGTGATGATTGAGGTGACACTATCTCCAGAGTCAGACACTATATCAGAGTCTTTTAGCAAATTCATATCTCTTTTCTACCTTCCTTGAGGTATTGCAGTCACTGATTTTACCACTGGATCATTGGTCATTCAGCTATCCAGTCATGGCACTCTAATGAAGAGAGGAAGGAAGGAGTGTCACAAGTCTAACAGTAAGTGGGTATGGTTGCATTTCACCTCAGATTGAGTTTAAATTACATTTTCACAATGCAGGGTTAGTCTAATCCTAACCCTATATTTTGTGCAGAAATGTCATTCACATGGAAATTCACCTGCTAGGCACTTAGGACGAATGAAGAGAGAGTGTGTACTTCACATTTTCTTGGTCATGATAGCATAAAGTGGTGTAGCCTATAGCCTAGCGGTCAGAGAGGCCGGCCAGCAATCGGTGCGTCGCTGGTTCGATCCCCACCGGATGTGAGCTGGTGACTGGAGGGTTGCTGGCATCATATATAAGGTGCCTACCACAGATGTTGTGCCGTTGAGCAAGGCACTTAAATGCTAACTGCTCCAGGGGTGCTAACTATGACTGGCCCAGAGCTCTTCTCCCTGGTGTGTGTTGTCTCGGGGGGGTGCAGAAAATACCACATTCCAAACAGTTTATTGATGATTGATTGGCAAATAAAACACAGTTTGTTTGTTGTTTTGTTTAAATACAGGAGGTGTAATCCCAGATTAGTGTTGTACTGTATAGGCTGATAGATGGAGTACTCTACCCCCACTTCAAATAGGCTCTAGTGAAGCCTGTAATTGCCTTTGGCTGCTGTTTTTAGTATTTGGGATATCTTGGAATTAGGCTAGACTCTTGCTTCTAACAATAGAAATGTATTGTATTACTATTTACCATTCATGTTTGTGGGCTGTCTCTTGAGTCTTTTTTTCTTCACGTGTTTACACTGTTCTGTGGGTTCTGTGTATTGTCATGGTTGTCTGACTGCACAGTTGCTCATAAGAACGCTAATGATGTCCTTTGCTACCTTAGCATTAAAACAGGAGACTGAATAAGGTGTTATCTTGTTTAAACCAAACCTTAAAGGGGGGAGGAGGACCAAAGATAATATCACCTCACAGGTCTTTGCTGTCCACAAACACTGTGCATTCACCAATAGACCAGCTCTGGCTGAACCTCTCACTGTATGTCAATGCACCACTAGGTCTGGCTGAGCCTAGTACTGTATGTCAATGCACCACTAGGTCTGGCTGAGCCTAGTACTGTATGTCAATGCACCACTAGGTCTGGCTGAGCCTAGTACTGTATGTCAATGCACCACTAGGTCTGGCTGAGCCTAGTACTGTATGTCAATGCACCACTAGGTCTGGCTGAGCCTAGTACTGTATGTCAAAGCATTTACATTGAGTGGAGTGTAAACCATCACCGTAACCCTCAGGCTCTGACCTCCTTTTCATTACTCACAGGAAGCACTTTTTTTCTCCCCTTTCTCTTTTTTTATGTTGTTACTGGCTGAAATCTCGCCTGGGTGTGTGTGTGTGTGTGTGTGTGTGTGTGTGTGTGTGTGTGTGTGTGTGTGTGTGTGTGTGTGTGTGTGTGTGTGTGTGTGTGAGAGGGAGAGAGAGAGAGAGAGAGCAACTGACACACACACACACACACACACACACACACACACACACACACACACACACACACACACAAATACAGGGATCGGATGTCAGAAGAGCAAATGCCTCCCCACAGTAACCAACAGAGCAGAAGCATTAATATTGAATAGGCCCACCGTCAGAGAGAGAGAGAGAGAGAGAGAGAGAGAATGAGTGTGAGTGTGTGATGGACAGGGGAGAAAGAGTGGCTTTTCAAAGAAGACCCCTTTCTGAGGAGGATCAGCACCTGGACACAAACACTCACTGACATACAGTACAGCAGGGTTGTACACAATGAATGCTACTGTATGCACTGTATTGATATACCTTATTGTATGACATAGTGTTGTTCAGCATTGCAGGTTCAATAGCATAACCAGTGTTCAGTGCTATGAGATATGTTCAGTACTTCAGGGATGAACACCTTTAAACACATTTAGAGAAACTGTCCTTAATAGCGTTGCCTCCTGCCCTCTGGCTGGGATGGCCATGGTCTTAGGTATGATCAACTTGTTAGCTTCCCCCGCCCAACTGAGTGATTCACTCACACCATTGCACTGCAGCCTGTACTGTGTGGTCCATGTTACATTAGAAATCATGCTGGAATCCCCCCTCCCACGCTGTCTCTCTTCTACTGACGAAGAAAATACTCTTTTGAATGCTATAGTCAGTCACATAGGAGAGATTAGGGGAATCCCAGTCACTTAGTGGAAAAGGAGGTAAGTCTGAAACTGGCAACCCAAGCCTGGAGAGGAGAGAGACACTGGGAAAGAGAGAGAGGGAGGAGAGAGGAGGTATTGGCAACCCAAAATGGAGGTTTGGCTCACAGCTATTATTATGTTGTTTGTAGTAAATGGTATTTTTGCTCAGCAGGAGTTCATGGAGGGAGTGTGCGTGCGTGCGTGCGTGCGTGCGTGCGTGCGTGCGTGAGAAAGAGGGAGAGAGAGGGAGATTGAGGTTGTGTATGTGCCTCTGTGCATGTGTTATAATCCTCTGTGCATGTGTTAAAATCCTCTGTGTATGGACCACCTCATGGGCTCAATTACTGTGATTCTGTCTTCTACCACTGTGGGTCTAATCAATGTTAGTTTCATGCTTTGTTTCTTGGCTCCTGGCCCCTCTCTGTTTCCTGCCAGGCTCCTTCACTGTTGCCCTCCTGGTGTGTACAATTTGAGCTCAGGAGGATTTCTGATGAGTAAGCAACCAGAAATGTGTCCATCTGCACTCACTGTAAGAGCAAGGAGGTGATGGTGACTAAAATGTCTACCTATTTAGTCCTCTCAAGGTGTCAAAAGGACCACAAGGCAGTATACACAGTATAAACTGTGAATCTGAAGGCTGTAACAAGTGTGTAAGAGAGGTGTGTGTGTGTGTGTGTGTGTGTGTGTGTGTGTGTGTGTGTGTGTGTGTGTGTGTGTGTGTGTGTGTGTGTGTGTGTGAGTGAGTGAGTGTGTGTGTATGTGCATGTGTGTGTCTGTTTCGGTGTTTCTGTGTCTGTGTGTGTGTGTGTGTGTGTGTGTGTGAGTGAGTGTGTGTGTATGTGCATGTGTGTGTCTGTTTCTGTGTTTCTGTGTCTGTGTGTGTGTGTGTGTGTGTCTGTGTGTGTGTGTGTGTGTGTGTGTGCGCATATGTGTGTGTGTGTGCATGTAAAGCACGGCAAGTTTGCAGAAGCTCTTGGCTGGATTATTGTGCTGCGGATTGTTCTACTCAATAATTCATATGGACGCTTGGTGTGGGGGGCTGGGGGGGGGGCAGTGAACGTGTCCCCCGGGCCTTCTAGCTAACAGAGAGGCTGGGCTTGGCTACATGGGCCTGTGTGGTCTTATGTTACCGTATGTGGCGTTAATGTGGTTCATTTTGTTTGGGGATGAGGTTGTGTTTTGGGATCTGTGTTGTGTTCTTTTGTGTGTAGTTTGTGCTGTTCCCTGTGCTGTTGTCACCCTGGTTCCAGATCTGTATGTGCTTTAGAGCTCCTATGTATTTGCCATGCCAAACATGTTGGCACAGGAGACGGCACCTCCAGATCTGGAGCCAGGCTAGTATGTTGTGCCCTAGTAGTTCTAACCTTCAGTGTGCCATACAGCTTCCCCACACCTCTGCTCTCTGACATTGTGGGGACGAGGAGGGATATAGGGTCCCAGGGTCATCCTCTCATTTGCCCTCAGTGACCTCTTACCTTGGCACTCTACTCTCAGTAGTGGTAACAGTAGGCCAAGAGACATGCGGTTTTTGTGTCTTTTATTTTGCTATTATCAAGTAGTGTGTGCGTTAGTGCACTGAATCCAGAGGGTATACATAGAGCTAGCTCCTACTGCAGTTCCCATTCATGAGGGTTGTCCCAAACTAGACTGCTCAGATTTGCTAATATTTGCGCATGTGTCAATGCCCAGTTGGAAGCTGAAATGATTTGCAGATCTGTGAATCTGCACAGCGCTTAACTAAGCCTCTTGAAGCAAGCAGCTCTGAGGCTGGCTGCCATGTTTTTATATTTGATCTACTTTGGAGGGTAAAAGTCCTGTGGTTTGAAGAGTTGTGGTGTTTCGAAGGAGCCCAATCCATCGTGCAATCTTTTGTTTGTTTTGGTTGAGGGATGTTCAAATAAAGTATTTGTGTTTCAGATTTGGTTTGGTTCTTTTCTGTGGAATAAAACAAGATTAAGTTCAACTAAACATTTGGTTCTGCCTGTTTTTGGTCCAGTTATTGCCCCAACACTTGTTTTTTGTCCTCTTACTTTATGGCAACGCCGAGACTATTTTCCTGCAATAATTAACAACTGTAACTTATATTTATGTTTTGGATATAGGTTTTTGAGCCCTTTATCAAACTGTGGGTGTCTGATCATGTTTATGGGATAGAATA
>NC_139653.1:39978255-39983255 GCF_951799395.1 Argentina silus
GGATATGGTGGGGAGGCTGGAGGGGGTATTGTAAAGGGGGAGATAGGGTTTAGAGTGGAATTGTGGAGTGGGTATGCCTCCGCAACTAAGATCCTCACTCCCCACCGTTCTATGATGTAATTTATTTGACTCTCTTTCACTCTGAATAGATACAGAAGGAGGGTGACCATAAACATGGAAGAAGGGTGGAAGAAGGGTATTGTGGTGGCTGCTGGTTTTCTACAGAGAGAGTAGAATCCATGCTGGCCACAGTGGAGAGTGCAGAGTGGAAGTGTCTGAGGCCGGCTGGTATGATTAATGATCTAGTTGACCTCCAGTCATACATTCTCCCTGGCTGAAACCTCGATGCCCAGACAGAAACACAGACAAACGCTGCACTGTATTACTGCCTGTAGGCCTACCACTCGCTCAGAATACTTGGAAGGGTTTCCGACAAAAACACCAACATAATGATGGGAAAAAAAACAGGAAAATAAGAGGACAAATAGAAATGGTCAAGGTATTTGTAGAAACGTTGTTTCATTTTCAGAACAAGAGCTTTCTGTGCACCAGTGTGAGGTATGATACATTTAGCTGTATCTTTTATGTTACATTTGTCTTTTAAATGGTTGCTTAAATGTGAAATATACAAGATCAGATACACTGAAAGTATGTCATTCTCTCTTTAGCATGCTTTGTATTGAAACAACCAGTAAAGGGAGTCGAAAAAATTGAAAAAATGCTTGCCGATTACCTTAGTTGAAGGAACGACATTCTCCTACTGGGTTTCTTTGTTTTTTTCTTTCTATTTCCTCACATAGAGGGCTAGAGTGTCCAGTCCTCTACGAGGCTTTTGTGAGCAGGAACTTTGGAATGTGTTACACTCACCAGTTTGTAATGACCAATATGTAAAAGGAGGGGTGGGAAAGGGAGAGATGGGCAGAGGCAGAGGCAGAGTGAGGTAGAGAGAGGTAGAGAAAGGGAGACATGGGCATAGGCAGAGGCAGAGTGAGGTAGAGAGAGGTAGAGAGAGGTAGAGAAAGGGAGACATGGGCATAGGCAGAGGCAGAGTGAGGTAGAGAGAGGTAGAGAAAGGTAGAGAAGAAAGTGAGAGAGAGACAGACGGAGAGCGGTAGAGAAAGGGAGAGGAGGTTTCACAAGGTGTGTTGTGTTTACTCTCTCTCTCTCTCTCTCATGTGCGTCTGACGCCTCCTCACAATGGTCAGGTGACTTACAGGAAATTATAGTTTTGTTCTCTTTCTCTCTCTCTTTTTTTCTCTCTTACCCTCTCCCTCCTCTCTCTCTCTTTCTCTCTCTCATACAGGCAGTTAAACAGAACAAATGCAGCATACTTATTCTGCGCTCTTTAACACTTAGAAGTCTAAGAGCAGTCTCAGGCATTCTTTTACCCTGCGATTCCTCCTTTTTAACTTTATGGTAGTTAAACTATGTCTGTGCTACAACCATGTGTGTTCTCCTTTCATACAAGATCATCTCTTGCTAGTATAGTATGTTGCTCTGTTTTTGTCCTCTTTGAAATGTGCTCCTCATAAAGGCGATTATGAAGTGTTTGAAGTTGTTCTCTAGCGTGAGCCAGGAGAAACCAAATGAAAAAGAAAAAAAAAAGGGGGGGGGGTGATAAATGGAGGGCTGTCATAGAGGGAGTCAACTTCCTAAAACCACCGCCATTACTATCCTGCTCTCTATCCAGTGTGTGTGTGTGTGTGTGTGTGTGTGTGTGTGTGTGTGTGTGTGTGTGTGTGTGTGTGTGTGAGTGTGAGTGAGCGAGTGAGTGAGAGAGAGTGAGAGAGCGATTGTGTGAGAGAGAGTGAGTATGTGGTGTATGAGGGATCTCTACTCTATACTCTGTGTTAAATCAATATTGTTCAGCATTATAACCATGACAACGGCTTTCAACAAAGCAGTTGTACTCAAAGCAGAACTTTTTTTTCTCCTGGCTATCCGGAGAGCAGGCAACCGTGTTTAGTGATCCTGTGCAAGGCCAAGTGAATCACGCTACTGTAGCCACTGTTTGAGAGAGGTCAGTAACTTGTTTTCTATGTCAGACCAGGAGAGGAGAGGAGAGACGGGCGGGGAGATGGAGTCTTGGGGGCAAGAGTATTAATGTGGGTATCTGGAGAGGGGGGCGGAGGAAGAAAGAGGGGAGTCAGGGGAGTGACAGAGGAAGAGTGTGAGTAAACTGGCGGCTCAATGGAGAGAGGAATGGACAGGGATGGACGGATCAAGAGAGGGTTGAAGGGAAAGAAAGAGAGCGGGTTGGTCGAGACACAGTGGGAAAGAGAGCTGCTGGATGTGTTAGCTCAGTCCTCTGTCTGTGTTTAGGTGTCTTGCCACTACTCTCCAGTGCCCAGAAGTGCCCCTTGGCACAGGCCTCTCAGGACACACCACACAAAAGATAAACACAAGCCAGGGTCAGGTTCCAGAGCGTAGCCTTACCCTCTCTATCCTCTAACAAACCTTTAGAAAATACAAACAGTTACCAGGCCTTACATTCATTTATCAACAGGAATACTGTAAGAAATCAGCTAAATCCATGAATGTGAGAGACAAATTAGACTAGCCTTAGCCCGATAACATTTATTTCATTCTAAAATGTCAGGTTTTCTTTAGTTCTATGTTAATACTATGCAACCATAGCTTTGCTGTGTCCTCACACAACCTATCTATCCCCTGCATGATTGTCCTGTGTGTGTGTGTGTGTGTGTGTGTGTGTGTGTGTGTGTGTGTGTGTGTGTGTGTGTGTGTGTGTGTGTGTGTGTGTCTAACCTCAAGCCCCCCTGCTGTTGGGGAGGGGGTGGTGATGGTTAATGAGCCAAATTAAGTAATGAGAAGGAGAGGCTTGCCAACCGGCCCACTCTGGAGTATGGAATAGTGTGTGTGTGTGTGTGTGCGCGTGCGTGCGTGCGTGTGTTTAAGTAGTAAATTGGGCATGCTTTAGAGTGATAGGGAGGGGATATGAGGCAGGAGAGGCATGGTTTGGTGAGAGTGAGGGAATGGGGGTGGGGCAGGGGGGTAAGAGAGGAATGGAGGGAGTGGGGGGTTCGCTTTGGTCATTCGGGCTGATGCCAGGGTGGAGAGAGAGAGAGGGCTGTGATTACGAGGTTTGTATAGTAAATATATATAGTAAGTACGTTTGTATAGTATGATCAGTCAGGCTGGGGGATGTTAAATCATACTGGACTGTTCTCACTGTATATAATGTTTCCGATGTATATTTTATTTTATTCTGTTATTCTATTGTCACTTTATTTTGTTGTTGTTATTTGTGATGTGAGCTGCTGTAACTCCTTAATTTCCCCTCTGGGATCAATAAAGTACCTCTCTATCTATCTATGTATCTCTCTATTTTTTTCTTGTGTCATCCTCCAACAGCAATGATCTGAAAATGCAGCCTTGATGAATAACAATTTATGGCTGCAACTAATGATTATTTTGTTCCTGATTAAACTGTAGATTGTTTTATCGTTTTACTTGTTTACTATACAGAGTATGAGACCTCCCAACATAGCTAGTTATGTAGCTAGATTGCAGAAATGCATGGGGGCGGGGGGGGGGGCAGCTACTGTTTTATCTGACAACTTCACTAGTCACAGAAGCATACTCTGTCATTAAATGCTCCCTTTCAACGTGTGAGAGCAATTTTGCCATTATTATAATTTAGCAATAGCTGCTTAGCTACATAGCTAGCTATATAGCTAGTCAGCTAGCATCATCACTTGATGTCACTTACAGTGCTGTGCTGTCAAGTTCTCACATGGCTCCGGGATGCTTCCTTTTCAAGTGTTTGTGAATGCAGTTGTACTGCTGTGGTATGCCATTTGGGCATAGTGAACAAAGCACCATATTATTTGCTTTCTGCCTTAAAGTATTCCCACACTGGGTCAGGGTTTTTTGGAGGAACCCTCCATCTTCAAAACAAATTGTTGGGTCGGTCATAAATATGCAATACATAATCAACGTCATTGTTTATATCCACTAATCATTGCAGCTCTAATCCAGTTGTCATAGTCCCCTCTCCACCATCTACACACACACACACACACACACACACAGACAAACACACACACACACACACACACACACACACACACACACACACACAACCACACACACACACACACACACACACACAACCACACACACACACACACAACCACACACACACACACACACATGACCATGTACTTAATTATTCTAGAAAATTAAACTGTTGATCAGTCCCTCGTGACTCATGCTTTTTCATTTGAGAGTCTTCTTTATCTCTATTTCTGTCTCAGATGTCAACAGGCGTGTGTGTGTGTGTGTGTGTGTGTGTATGTGTGTGTGTGTGTGTGTGTGTGTGTGTGTGTGTGTATGTGTGTGTCTGTGTGTCTGTGTGTCTGTGTGTCTGTGTGTGTGTACTATAGGTACTGGAGGTACTGTATATAACCTAATGATAAACTTTTATTCATGCACCTCTCCTGTGGAAGGGGTGGGAGAGAGAAAGTGAGAGAGTTTGAGTGTAATAAGAGGGATAGAGTGAGAGCGAGGATGACAGGAGGAAGGGAGAGCAAGCGAGAGATAGAGATGAGAGAAACAGAGAGAAACAGAGGACTGGGTTGGAGCTGTGTGTGCTGTAGGCGTGGGCATTGAGAGGAGAGAAGAGGAGTGGGAGAGGAGAGGAGAGGAGAGGGAGAGGAGAGGAGAAGAGAGGAGAGGAGAGGAGAGGAGAGGAGAGGAGAGGAGAGGAGAGGGGAGCCCTGCAGCCGGCGCTGCCTCAGCCCTGCCCTCGCTGTTCACTGAGCCATTTCCTGTTTTTGACCTGAAATCTTTATTTAGACCCATCCCTCTGCGCGCTACAGTAGGCTCTGCCACTCATTCATGACCAAAACAGAGGCAGAGAAGAACATAGCCCCCAGGCACTTGCATTGACTGTCTGTATATCTCAAATTCTGTTTCTAAAATTAGGTTTGTGATTGTAGCGTCATTTTCGCTAAAAAACTCAGGATCCTAGTCATACT
>NC_139653.1:39988255-40073255 GCF_951799395.1 Argentina silus
TCTCTGTCTCTCTCTCCCTTGCTGTCTCTGTTAACCCTCTCTCTTTTATATCTGTTCTCTCTCAATCTCTACCTTCCTCTCTTGGTTTAAGCTGGACTGTGTTGACTAGATAGTGTGTTGTGGGGGAGTGTATTGGACGGTCTGGTCTTCATGTGTGCAGCTGGGTGCATGACCAGAATTGTGTTAGTAGCAGAAGTATAAAAACGAGTTGTGATTGTGTGTGTGTGTGTCTGTCTGTGTGTGTGTGTGTGTGTGTGTGTGTGTGTCTGTCTGTCTGTCTGTGTGTGTGTGTGTGTGTGTGTGTGTGTGTGTGTGTGTGTGTGTGTGGGTGGGTGTGTGGGCATGTGTGTGTGTTTGTCCGTAGTGTCTGTACCCTGAGGACCTGAAATAGCCCAGTGCGGAGGAGAGGGGGAGGGGTGGCGGGAGCTCAGGCATGGAAACCAGCGTGTCCAGTTACAGGATCATAATATCACTGCAAACCTTATCCACCAGTCACCACTGCACTGCGCTGTACAACAGACACACACACAGACAATGCTACAGTATGAGTGTCACAAGTATCACTCATTGACCACTTATTGATCAAATATGTATCTTACTGAGGGCCCTGAGTTTTTTCTGACCTCATGACCTGACCATGAGTAAAACACAGGGCACCCTAGTGTAGACTATAACTTGGGCCTGGAGTTATTTAATTTTACATGTTTGTATCACTAGTGTTTAGTTTATTGCAAGTGGCTGAGTTTAGGAGAAGTAGATAGTGTTTTATGAACAGGTTGTTGTCTGTCTCAGTGCAACCTTGAATCAGGTTCATTACCACCATTTTACACATTCCGATAAAGAATTGTGTGTGAGTGTGACAAAAAGTAAATGTTTACACTCTTGTTTACACATGCAAGGATTCAAACGTCATAGATTAGCCAATGTGCTATCAGCATTTCAGAGTGAGAGTATTTGCCACCTTATTATGGCTAATAGAAGAAGAAGAAGAAGAAGAAGAAGAAGAAGAAGAAGAAGAAGAAGAAGAAGAAGAAGAAGAAGAAGAAGAAGAAGAAGAAGAAGTAGTAGTAGTAGTAGTAGTAGTAGTAGAAGTACTAGTAGTAGTAGTAGTAGTAGTAGAAGTACTAGTAGTAGTAGTAGAAGTAGTAGTAGTAGTAGTAGTAATATAATTTATTCTGTACTTTGTCTAGTTGTGTTTGTTATATTGTGTATAGTAATGTGTATCTAAGGAGTTCTGGAATCAGGCAGGGTTATTGACCTTCACTTTCTTTGAATGACCTCTCAACAAATGACCTCAACAACACAGTCCATGGACCAGGGGGGATAGAGAATGGAGAAAAGTAGAGGATGAGAAGGAGAAGAGGAGGACAATTAAGAGGAATGTGAAGGGTGGGGCAGCAGTGGTATGTTAGTCTTGTGCAGTGTGTGTGTACGTGTGAGTGTGTGTGTGTGTGTGTGTGTGTGTGTGTACGTGTGAGTATGTGAGTGTGAGTGTGTGTGTACGTGTACGTGTGTACATGTGAGTGTGAGTGTGCTTGTGGTGTGTACACTCCCCAACGTGAGTCAGTCACTCCAACATGCACAGCTGCTGTGGCACTCAAACACATACTCTCAAACTCCTCTCTCCCGCACACTCTAAAACTTCTCTCAAACATACAGGCTCCAGCTTCTCTCAAACATACAGGCTCCAGCTTCTCTCAAACATACAGGCTCCAGCTTCTCTCAAACATACAGGCTCCAGCTTCTCTCAAACATACAGGCTCCAGCTTCCCTCAAACTTCTCTCAAACACACACACTCAAACTTCTCTCAAACATACAGGCTCAAGCTTCTCTCAAACACACTGTTATCACTCCACTCAGACAATAACCATAGCTCACACACACTGACCCTCAATGAAATTGAACTGACTAGTTTTTAGAAAGCAACTATGGCCGTGTTATTCAAAAAATAGATTTAATTAAATTAATTAATCAGTGTTCCACAAATACTTACAGTAAGTAGTACATATGTTTTAGGCAAATCTGAAGATGAGACTCTGAGACTTGACCTGTTTTTCTGTCTTGTAAAGTGCTCTGGTCAAAGATGGAGCTTGCTCCGCCAACCCTAGTTACAGCTCCACACTAAAGAGCAAAAACATTTTTTCCCCTCTCACTTAAAATCTTAGTCCGCCTCCCTCTCTTTTCTCCCTCCCTCCTCCTCCACCTCTCCTCCCCCTCTTTGTCGTCTCTTTGGGTGGATTCCCAGCTGACTGTGTTTGTCATGGTAACGGGCGTCGTGGTGACTGGCCCAGCCGCTTGCACTTCCCATGTGTGTGTTTCTGCGTGTGTATGTAGGCGCATGCGTTGTGTGTTCGCAGACGGGGCTGGGTGCGTGAGCTTGTCAACCTGGATTACATTCAAATACACTGAACTGCCTGCCTCTTTCCTTCTCTCTCTCTCTTGCTTTTTCTCTCTCACTCTCTCTTTCCTTCTCTCTCTCTCTTCTTTTTCTCTCTCTCTCTCTTTTCATTCACTCAACTCTATCTTTCTCACTCCACCCTCTGTCTGTCTATCTGTCTTCTTGCTCTCGCTATCTTGCTCACTTGTCCCCCCCCCCCCCCCCCGTCTCTCTCTCTCTCACTCTGCTACTGAGGCCCTTTTCATGGAAATGAGGAGAGGCCTCAGGAGGATGTCTCCTTTCTTTTTTCATTTTTTTTTTTCATTTCTTTCTCCATCTTCTCAGATTACAGTGAAAGATCATTGTTTCTCCACAACTTGTTTCGTCCCGTCTTCAGCTCTGTTATATATTCAACATTCAATACTTTCAGCTCTTCAGAATCCAATGATTATCCCAGGGCTGCCATAATTACTGTACTATTTACACATACATAGAGGTAAAGGAGACAGAAAACCTGTAATAACACATGCACACTTAATAGTATAGCCTAGTGTCTGGTTCTAAATCACTTGCCAAGGTAAAGTAACAATATAGTGTCTTGTATAAAAACATGGCTGTACTCTATATGTGGCTCCAGGGATACTGTTCCCCCTTCTCTACCCTTGTCCACTCTTAATCACAGATTTTTCAGGACTGGAAAGGTGAAAGCAATGGTGATAGCTGGGTGAGACATTCACTCCAACCTTTTTGGTGGTAAGAGATCAGTGAGGGGGGAGTGAACAAGGGCACAGGGAGGTTAGGGCTTTGTGGAATGAAATGCAGCCCTTTGGCGTGTGTCTGACTGTCTGCCTGCCTTCCCCCTCCTTCCCGCCCCCTTCCTTAGAGTGACTCTCTGCTCTGTTCCAATATGGCTGCCGTTGGGAAGAGAGACTGTAAATCTGGCCTATGGTGGAACACGCTGTTACATAATCTTTAGTGTGTGTGTGTTGGCCTGTTCAACGCTCAAACTCTCTTGTACTGTTCTGGGTTTGGGCTTTCAGACTTTTAACCCCACATTTCTGATAGTGGATCTTGTTTGTTGTTTCTTCCTACCTTTTGAGCTACATTTATCAACAAAGAGATATGGAGAGTCTGTGATATTGTATTGTACCCTAGCTGTAATTTCTGTGGTGAACTTTGTCATGTACAACTCTGTAACCAGTATGTAATTACTCACACATGGTTATTGCAGATAAGCAATGTTATACAGTGACTGAGTTATACTGATAGGACATTTGCCAAATTGGTTCATATGGAATTTACTCCATGGTATTTATCAAAGCCTTGTTTTTTTGTTTTAGGTTTTTGCCTGTCTGCAGAACAGTAGTCCTAAATGCTGGTGTGTTTGCTGTAGTGTTTGTAGTTTGTATGGGTCTTGCGAAGAGCAAGCGACTATTGCATAATGTCACCTCTCAAGTGTCTCCACATATTCTACCTCATGTTTTCAGCAACCAAATAAAACATTATAGTAATACAGTAGCATTGTTATTCTCTTCAACATTAGAAAATGAAAGATAAATAGAAAAACAACAATAATTGGACAACGACCCTTTGTTATGTCGTAATGTCAAGATTTGTTCTTACATTTGTGTGTTCTGAGCAAATGCTTAATTTTTGTTTCCATTTTATTTAAATTAGATGGTTAATAAAGGTTTTTAAATTGAATTTGAATTGAAATGTACTCCTTCCTTGTGTTCCAGATATATGTTTGGTAAAGGGGCAAAGCGGAAACTGGACGAGGATGAAGAGGGGCTGGAAGGCAAAGCGCTGGCGCCGGGGGTGACCATGGCAGCGGCCGAGGGCCTGTCCAAGGTGTCCTACACCCTGCAGCGGCAGACCATCTTCAACATCTCCCTTATGAAGCTTTATAACCACCGGCCTCTCAGCGAGCCCAGCTTGGAGAGACGCGTGCTCATCAACAACATGCTCCGCCGCATCCAGGAGGAGCTCAAACAGGAGGGCTCGCTCCGGCCCCTCCTCCTGCCCCCTTCGCCCCCACCAGATGACCTAATGGACGAGGGCTTCCGCGAGGCCCCACCTACTTTGGGAGTGTTGTCAATGGTGGCTGCCACGCCCCTGACCCAGCAGTCACCAGTGTTGTCGGCGCCTCCCTCGCCCCTCCACTCGTCTATGGCCCCCTGTCAGTCCGGTCCTGCCCCCCTGGAAACCTGCCTCACGCCCGCCTCTCTATTGGAGGAGGACGGCGATGCCTCCTATTGCACTTCGCCCCCACCCACACCTCCTCTCTCTCCTCCTCCTCCTCCCCCCTCCCCCCTCCAAAACCAGGTGTCCCCCAGGGTCCCTGCGCCTTCTATATCCAGAGACAGTTTCTCATCAACCCTGAATGACATGGAGGAGTTCTTCTCCCCCTCAGCCACACCAAGGACAGCAGCAACAGCAGCTAATACTATTACTACCTCCCCCACCTCAGCTCTCACTCAGCCCCCCTTGCCCCTCACCCTCTCCCTGACTACCCCGGCCCCCTCCAAAGACTGCAACAGGACAGAGGGCCCTAAAACTGATGGACTGGTGTCTTTAACGGACACCCGCAGTGCTATGTCTGTGACAGCTGAGGTCAGACTTTTGGACACTCTCCCTCCACCTCCCCCTAGTGGCCTGGATATAAATTCCTCCTCTTCCTCCCCTCCGTCTTCCTCATCGGGCTTCCTCACGGACCTAGCCTTGGATGATATCCTGTTTGCGGACATTGACACCTCCATGTATGACTTTGACCCCTGCACGACCTCGGCCTCTGCCACTGGGGGCGGGCTCTCCAAACTGTCGCCTGTGGTGACTGCAGACGACCTCCTCAAATCACTGTCTTCCCCTTACAGTGGCCCCACCCCCCAGGTCTCACCTAACCAGCCTTTCAAAATTGACCTGACTGAACTGGACCACATTATGGAGGTCCTGGTGGGCTCTTGACTTTGGACACTTACAACCGCAACTACAAAGGCGCTAAGCAAATGACGTTGTCAGTTTGAGAACTGGTGAAATATTAATATGGGTCTTTTTAGTTTTGTTTTGTACAGTTTTCAAAGATCGGTAATTGTAAACATCGACGGTGATGTCATCCAGTACTACTACACAACACTGTGCATGCCCTGTGCTCGCCTTTCCAAACGAAAGAAAAGAACAATGAAGAAATCAAGGATCACACACACACACACACACATATACAAACACTGGCTTTCAGCAGATTTGAGTGCCTTCATCATGTACGACCACTAGCTCAATTCCTGTCCTTATATCTGTTATTGTCTCCCTTTTCACTGAAAAAAGACAAATATTCTGGAAAGCTCACTCCTGGAAAAATCTCTATTTATCTGATTATCTGATATGCTTATTGATTATTACTGATATCATGGATATCAAATAATTATTTTACTGATTATATTTAACTTACAGCAGGTGTTACTTTTTATTTATAAAGCACAAACCTTTTAACAAGGAATCTTTGTTTTACCAGTGTGCTATAGTATGTATTAAGTTGATTTTTTTACGCTTTAGGAAATGCTTTGAAAAGTATGAATTAGTATTTTTGGCTGTTGTCCCATGTACGTAATAGGGCCTTATAGGGACTGCCCCAACTTCCAGATCCAATTGCTAACTTGAGTTTGAAAAAGTTTGTAAGTTTGTACACATTGTGTTGATGGGACAGTTTCTAATTGTGTTTGTTATTTCGAGGACTACTGTGCTGGATGTTGTTTTGCATAGACTTAGTCTATTTGGTCCAGGTTTCACACTTCACCAAGTTTCAAATTAGCTTATTTTGTTTACATCTGAACTGGCAATAAGTACGCTAACTCACGCCTAGACAGCTTCACAGTTAGAAGGTCAAAAGAAGTCCTAAAAGGATAAATTCAGATTTTGTTTAAACATATATAGATCTAGATTTTTATGTAAATGCAATGCTGTAGAAGGGTACAGACACTTTTCTTTTTTGTGTGCATTAGCTTGGTTTTGAGGAAATTACCCCACCAGAGATACCCCTATTGCTTGGGGCAATTAAGCAACCATGAACAAAGCGCCGATATACGTCCTATTTGAAACTACAAAGCTCAGAGTAGTGTCTTTAGATGTTGTACATATGAAATTGTGTCTTTTTTTTTATTATTATTTTTTAAACTCTTTTGCCTAATTGTCCCTAGCACTTCCATTGTACCCTGATGATGGGCTAAATGTATCAAAACCAAGCAAATTTACTAAAAAGTGTCTCTACCTTCTACAGTATGCCAAAAATGTTTGGTTTGATATTGGTTAAAATCCAAACTTGTCTTTCAAGAACATGTTAACCTAACTATAAACTCCTCACTTTTGATTTATTGAAAATGAATGCAAGGTTTGCTGTTTGATTGTTTCTTTACCAACTGTCAATACAGCTTAAAACCAACTGTCACATGTTGTACTAGGAAAAGTGTATTGAAAACACTACCCTGATGCACAGCAAGTGCACTAAGGCTCACTATGCATGCTTTCATGCAAAAAAAGAAACGGTTAACTGCAAACCCCCCAACCCTGAAAGTGGCCAGACAGAGTTTTACAAATGTCTTTGCACATACATGTATGTATTTTCAAAATACCATATATATCATAATGTTTTGTCATCAACTCATGTTGCCAACTATTGCTTTGGCTACATGGCGTCTGTCTCTCCAATGGTACAGAAGTCTATTGTACTGTACATGCATGCAGGATAACAGTTCACAATTGTCGGAAATGGGCTATGAATTTAGTTTGTATCGTTTTGTGATTTTATTTAATTCAGTTTAATGCTATACCATGTATTGCTCATGTTTTACAGAAAGTCATCCATTTATGTTTATTATGGTAAAGCACTGTCTGCTTTCTTCCAAACTCAGTTAGGAACTGTCCTCTCATGGCTCCTGATTGAATTCACTCAACTGATGAAACGTGGAACTTACACCTCTCTATCTCTCCCATATTGCAATGCATAAACAAGAGGGTATCACAAAAGAGTCACAGAGACTACTAGCATCTCTGCTAACAGTCTGGACCCAGTGACATGGTTAAGGCCGCAAAAAGGGTTTCAGAGTGGAAGTGATGGATTAGCTTTCTCAGTGTATTACGATAACATAATACAGGGTGCTTGACTTCCAGGTTCTTCACAGATTTTTGTATTTTCCTGTCCCAAATCACACACTCCGAGCCAGAGGTGGTGTTTTAAGGGACCATTTGGATATCTCCTGTCCTTACTTGGAGGAAAAAGCTTACAGAGTACATAATGCTGTCCGTCACTAAAGACTTGAGTCAAATATGAGGGGGAAGGTCCTTGGGTGAACCCTATCAGCAAATAGCTGCACTGATGTCCTGATGCCCAAGCCCTGCTCATGTTTCCCTCATGCAGTCAAGACCTTGAAAAAACAGTGTCTCCTTCAAGAGCGGTCAAACTGTAATTTGTCTCTTTTGACCACAGTCATGGGGAAGAGTTAGTAACAATGTTTTTTGAACGCAATTACAAGTTGGATTGGACACCATAGCTTAATGTGCAAGCTAAGAGAAATGGGTTGATTTGTCAGGATTTGTCAACTTGGATTCTACATTTTTGTAGGATATCTTTGGGAATGGCTAACTAGAGACTTATTTACTGTTCTTAGCCTGTTTCACAGTGTTGCCATTCTAGATGGAAATGTACACACAGAACTCACACTGGGGGGGCAATGGTATTTCTAGCACACATCCAAATTGGTGTGAGTAAAAATGGTTTCTGGGAGAGAGACAAAGTGAGAGAGCCAAGCGGACAACATTTTTCAGCTCATAATTATGAATTGATAACTATTTGGATTTTGGAGTGATTGTTTTGTTATTGAAGTTATTTATTCTCGATTTTCCTGTGTAAATATATTTATTTTGATGTGAAGCTAACTTCTGGATTGTAAATGCGTGTACAGAATGTGTGGTAGGAATGTATTCCGCGGATAGGAATGTACCATGCGTATGGAATCTGGGTGGAAGCCATGTTTTTGACTGTAATGATATCTTGGTTTTAATTTTGTTTTTTGTTTCTTTATTTGGGGTTGCGTCTCCATCTGTGCGGGTTCAACACATGCCAACCCCTTATTTAATCTTGCTTCTTTGTGTTTTTATTTTCAGTTTTAGGGAAAGGTTTGTGCAGGAATACTAAACTCTCCAACTTATGTTAACAGATGTCAGACTCCAAAGCCTATTGTAGACCCTTGATGCCAAAAGTAATGTACACATTGAAGACTTCAAACACTCGGGTTTTGGTCAATGTTAGGAATTATGTTTTATAACAGTCTTCAACTCATTGTTACATGTAAGGTGGGTCTGGTCATATGAAGATGGCTGGGTGATGTGTGGGTGCTACTATTTGTCCACTGGGAAAGACTGTGTGCAGTTGAGGGAGAATTCCTCCTCTGCTGCCCCAAAAAAAGAAGGCTGTATTTTTCAGACCTTGGAGCTGTGCCTTTTTCTATGCAATATTACCAACATACTCGTCTGAGATGGATGAAAAGAAAGCATCAACTGATCACTGTATTGGCATCAAGGTGTGGACTGTAAAGCATATTATATAAAAGAAATGGACGGGTGTCTATGAATTTGAAACAGTCTTACTTTTGTAGTTTTATATTATACAATAAACTGTTAAAAAAAAAAAATGTGGTCCTTAATTTCTAATGGCATCATTTCTATATGCGTTATTAGAATACCCAATATACTGTATGTTCTGCATGACTGATCTTGTCTTGCAGAATGAACCCAAAGGTGCAAACACCATACATCTGGCATTCCAGGCAAGCTTGATAACAAAAATAATTCAAAAATACTCAATATAATTGAAAAAACAGGGCTGCTGTCAACATTTTGTATTTCTGCATCTCTTCCGAGTGTTCAGTTGAATACTGGTTAGTGGAAATTCAGCATGCATATAACTTTAGTACTCTCATTTGACACTTGTGTCATACATCACACACACACAAATTTCCAATTCATGACACCTACACAGACAGTATTCTCTTTTGTAAATAATTTTCTATAAGTACCAGCTAACATCTTGGCCGCTTTTCTACTTGATATCAACTCTATTCTCCTATTACAATTTAAGTCCTCTATCTTTGCCAACTTGCCGCTGTTTAAATCCATGACTCATGGTCCGCTAGCTAGACAGTGGCTATTTTTAGTTTTTGGGGCCACACAGCTGTGAAGGCAGGGGGCTGCTTGTGTGTCTCTGTGGCTTCCACTAGGTCGTGGCGAAAAAGGGCTAGTGCAGCTTAGTCACAATGCTGCCTCCTGGTCATTGAGATCACTATTATTCAGTTTCTTCAAATTGTATTTTGATTCTCTGCATGCATTCTACAATATGGGAAATTGCACATCTTTACTGTAAGTAAAACCCCTATTCATTCACATTTACATTTATGGCATTTAGCAGACGCCTTTATCCAAAGCGACTTACAACAAATACATTTGTTTAAGTAAGTGAATCATCTATCCAACAGTCATCATAAGACAAAGTAATCAATGCTCACACCAGGGGCCATAGGCAGTCGTAATGCCAGTAGGCTATTTTTTTTTTTTTTTTTTTATTAGCAGGAGAGAACTAGTACAGGGGGGGTAGCGGGGATGAAGAGGTCTCTAGGGTTGGGGTTAGGGTTAGTATAGGGGGGGTAGTGAGGGTGAAGCAGTCTTTAGGAGGGACTGTTAAGATGTACCCTGAAGGAATGGGTTTTCAATCTACAGCGGAAGATCGGAAGTGACTCTGCAGTCCTGACAGTAGAAGCTCATTCCACCAGCGGGGCGCCAGGACAGTGAAAGGCCGTGACCGAGTAGCGTGGCCACTGCATGCACGTAAAGGCGGCGGTGCCAGGCGGGCAGCCAAGGTGGACAAGTGGAGTTCGCAGGGGTTTGGGGGCTAACCATTGCTAACCAACCAGGGGTTTGGGGGCTAACCATTGCTTGCAAGTAGGGAGGGGCTGTTCCCTTTGCCGCCCAGTAGGCAAGCACCAGGGTCTTGAATTTGATGCGAGCTGCTACCCGGAGCCACTGGAGGGTGCGGAGGAGGGGCGTGACATGGGAGAATTTGGGGAAATTGAACACCAGACGAGCGGCAGCATTCTGGATGAGCTGCAGAGGCCTGATGGAGGAGGCGGAGAGTCTGGCCAAGAGTGCATTGCAGTAGTCAAGGCGGGAGATCACAAGTGTTTGGACCAAAAGTTGTGCTGCTTTCTGGGAGGAATGGACGTATCCTTCTGATGTTGTAGAGGAAGAATCTACAGGAGCATGCTGTCGCTGTGATGTTCGCCACACAGGATAAGTGGTTGTCAAGGATCACCCCAAGGTTTTTGGCTGTATGGGACGAGGTCACAGTAGAGTTCTCTACTGTGATGGAGAAGTCTTGGAGAGGGCAGGCTTTCCCCGGGAGGAAGAGCAGCTCAGTCTTGTCAAGGTTGAGCTTGAGGTGGTGGGCTGACATCCAAGCAGAAATGTCTGCAAGACATGCCGAGACACGTGTTGCCACCGGTCTGTAGTTATGAACAGCAGACGGGTCAAGAGCTGGTTTCTTGAGAAGAGGCTTGACTCTGGCTGTCTTGAAGGCAGCTGGGACAGATCCTGTGGATAGAGAGGAATTGATTAAGGTGGTAAGGAACGGAAGGAGGTCTTTGGAGATGGATATGAGAAAGGGGGAGGGGATAGGATCAAGGGGGCAGGTGGTTGCCCACTTGGATGTGAGCTTTAGAACATCATCAGGAGAGAGGGGGGAGAAATCTGATAAACCAGGGACTGGGTGTTGCACAGTGGGTTTTGGAGGAGAGGTAGCATTGTTGGTGAGAGGTAGAGGGAAGGAGCTGCTAATGTCATCAACCTTCTTTTCAAAATAGGTGACAAAGTCATCGGCAGACAGAGAGGAGGGAGGTGGGGGAGGAGGAGGGTTGAGGAGTGAGGAAAATATGGAGAACAGTTTCCTTGGGTCAGAGACAGAGGATTGAATTTTGGAATGGTAGTATAAGGCTTTAGCAGCTGATGCATATTCAAAATATGAAATGAGGAGGGACATGTACACACACACACACACACACACACACACACACACACACACACACACACACACACAGACACACACACACACACACACACACACACCGGGCCAGTAAAAGGTACTTGGACTCCCCAGGACGATCGACAGTCAGAACTGCTGAGCAGCTGCATTTTTAATTGGATTCTATTGGGTCTACATAGGGAATAAGGCAGACAGTCTGCTTTCTCTCTCTCTCTGTGAATGTGAGAGAGGGTGAGAAGATAGAGAGAGAGAGCAATACCTTTTGGAACTCTCTTTCAACCATTCAGAGGCCAGCATTATGAGCAAAATAACATTCAATCACCGTGTTTGTATGCGGTGGGCCGAGCATGAAGGAGCACACAGGTACTGTAGAGAGAGTATAGAGAGACACAATGAGAGAGCAAAGGAGGAGAGGAACAGAGAGCAAACACAGAACAAACCCATAGAGAAGGAAAGCTTGCAGCAGGAAAGCTTACACTCTACTCTCCCCCTCCTCCCTCTTGCTTCTCTGCACCCTCTCTCCCACTGCCTGCCTTGTCAGCTCAGCTTTGTGCAGATCTCTGAATAATCTGGTTTTCCTTCATCTGCACAGAGAACACAGACACGCCCACCACAAACCCTGTGCTCCACACATACACAC
Organism: Argentina silus; assembly: GCF_951799395.1. NCBI lineage: Eukaryota > Metazoa > Chordata > Actinopteri > Argentiniformes > Argentinidae > Argentina > Argentina silus. The sequence continues at coordinate 40,000,353 of NC_139653.1, forward strand.
ACACAAACTGCTACATATACATAATGTGACCCCTGACACTGTACTAGTACAGTGCTGCCCTCTGCTGGCTGGAGTCTCTTGACTCTAGATCATTGGGAGAAACTGTATCTGGAGCTCTCACTGATTTATATACCTTGTATATAGATCATTGGTCTCTATCTGAGTAATAACGCTGTAATTCCTATGTTAACATGAACATGTTACATGGTGAATGAGTGATTATGTGTAATAACATCTTTGTTGTTACCATGCATTCCAATGCAATTATCAAATAAAGTTGTATTTTGGTGTAACATGTAATGACAGTGTCAGTACACAGATATAGGAGAAACTGTATGAAGTGTTACCAAACAGTAACCAATATATGTGGTGATACTTTATGGAAACATACCTACACACACACAGACATGCATGTACATACGTGCACGGATGCCAACTGATTCCTCATCTACATACTCAATGCATAACAAATGAGGATCACTATCAACACAAACGTACGCCATTTTCACACATAGACTTGTGAACCAAGAGGTGAAAAAAGTAAAATAACTATTTTTGTATGCACACTGCCCTTCTGTTTGAATGAGGACTCAGTCTACTTGATTGAGCATGTGGCATGGTATGTACGGCAAGGCCAGAGAGCCAAGAGAGTCCGGACAGAGCGGTTCCAATGATAAGTGGACTGGGAGTGCTTTGCACCCAAGAAAGCTGCTTTACACCCAAGAAAGCGAACCCTCCAGAGATGTTCTCAGTTTGGTTCACTTAATTTAGAGCATTCACATATGCATGAAAATGTGGGCGAACCACTCTGAATTCACAAAACTGTGAATATACACTTAGAGTAGAACACACACCTACACTAAAAATTGTTGGACGAACCCTTGGTACCGCTATAGTTTTCTTTGTTTCAGATAGTGAGTATGTAGTGACATCTACAGGAGGGACTGTAAGTTCCGACCACCATTAATTATAATAAAGTGTGTGTGTGTGTGTGTGTGTGTGTGTGTGTGTGTGTGTGTGTGTGTGTGTGTGTGTGCGTGCGTGTGCGTGTGCGTGTGTGTGCGCTTGTGCACATTGATTCTGACAGGGTCATTGAGGGGCGGTTTACCGGACACAGGTATTCAAATCATGAATTAAATCACACTGTCATGGAGGATGGTTTTTAGTAATTAGGCTTCATGGAGGAACGAGAAACCGGTCCTGAGACCATTGGTAAATGGAGAGTGTATCTAGCCTACTGTTCCTCTTTCTTATTGGATTGCTACACGAAGGATTATGTTGTGTGTAGCCTACAGGATTACGAATAGGGACAGTGAACATTGTATATCGTAAACGTTGCCCTCGGCGATGAGTTTTTACGTTTCAAACCCGTGCTTTCACGTCACAATATTCTACTTAGCGAGCTCTCTCGGAACGCGCGGCAGCGGTTTCACACCTGCGTCAGTCTGTGGTGGTATATTCAAAGAAGCAACATTTTAGCACAACAATCCAAGAACAATGGCTGACGTCCTGCAATTGATTAAAATCGGAATTTCAATGAAAATGCAACCCAATAACGGGGCTGTGTTCTTCAAATCAGACGGAGCGAGATTTGGCCAAACCCGGACCATCAAACTGCTAACGGGGTCAAAGTACAACATTGAAGTTGTTATAAAGCCCGGGGCTGCAGAGGCCACGTAAGTATGATGAGATTTTCAGTCGTCGAAATGCTGTGATTTATTCATTATTTCATGCCACTCCAAAATCATCATTGGTTTAGACTGACAGCATTATTAGATTCACACGTAAAGCCTATACTGTCCGTCACTGCTTATAATTTCACACCATAACGTTCAGGTCTATTTGCAAATACAGTAGTGTGAGGATCGAGGAATAGCGTTAATATCGTCGACAAAATCAGGCCTCTTATCTCCCAATCTTGCCCTATATAGTCTGATCAATAAAAACGCTCTTATATATGTTATGTTGAGTTTGATGGCGGAGTTGGACATTCCAAGCGTTTCGTGAGAGCCATCGGATTGCCGGAGGGTGCAACTAGAAACAGAAGGCGCGTCCAGATTGTGTGGCTCAAATCCACCAGCGATTAGCACTCCATTTGTAACAGCGACTGGGACGATTGCAGCTCCTTTTGCGGTCTCATTTAGGTTATGATACAATTTGTAATTACCAGAGTAGGGGCAATTCCACGGTATGAGAATGACCCCGTGTCGTTTTTCACTTTCAAACAAATGCCAAACAAAAACCCTTGATAACAACGTTTAACAAACTATACAACTCTATGCATAAGGTGTACGTATAACAATTCCAATAGAAAATGTTTTTAAAAACACACATTTACTTTAAGAACTGTGTAGCTAAAAAATTGGTAACAGTATGACCTTAAAATCTCCCTGGGTTTTTATGTAACCACGTTTCCCCAAACCTCTTTTTCTTCATTATGCCAAAAGAAAATAGCCTACACTTTTGGCAGCAATAAACTGATTTGGAAAATGTTTAATACAAGTAGGCCTTTGTGTAGACACACACAGAGACACCTAATCTGCTCCTAGTTTGCCTCAGATATAGCCTCTGCAAAATTAAAACATTCTTTAGAAGAAGAAGAAGACTCTTTATTTGGCCATGCAGTCAATTCTCATCAATTGTAGGAATTTGACACATGCACACTCCTCCCGAGACAACACACACACACACCACACCCCCAAGGGAGAACAGAGCTCTGGGCTCTGGGCACAGGGCAGCCATATTCGGCGCCGCTGGAGCAGTTAGGGGTTAAGTGCCTTGCTCAAGGGCACAACAGCAGTGGTAGGAGCCTTAGATATGACGCCAGTAACCTTCCAGTTACCAGCTCACATCCGGCTCCCTCCTAGGGTGGGGATCAAACCAGCAAGCCCCCCTTTATTGTCTGCAACCGGTGTGGGAAGGATCCTAAGAATCCGACACACCATATGTGTCAGTGTGCTCTTTCATGATGAAGATAAATCCTTTGATGTCCTTTTTGTAGAAGTGTGCAACATGTATGTCATCATTCTTAATGGAAGTTACTTGCACTTCCATCTTTGTGTGATTTGCTCCCTTTGCTTTCCCCACTGTACTCAACAACAAAGAAGTCTCCATGTTTTGGAGATGAGGGTGTAGATGTGGTGCTTGGTGAGGATGTTGATGCAGTGGTTTGTAACTACTACTGTGTGATTTCCAACTGTTGTTCGGCTGTCCCGGTGTAAGAACTCTTTTGGTACCCTTTTAAGTTCCATATAGAACCCTCTGCGAAAAGGGTCCTACACGGAACCCCACAGCATTCTACATGGAACACAAAAGGGTTCCTCAAATGGCTCTCCTACAGGGACAGCCAAAGAACCACTTTAGGTTCTGTAGAACCTGTACAATAAGTGAATTCGTGAATTAGCCAATTCAATTTCAGTAATTCCATTACCGATTTGGTAACAGAATGACCAGTTTTTTCACTTATTGATTCATAAACTAAATCAATATCAGTAAAAACTCAAGGGGCACTCTCAATATTTCTAGATAGGCCTACACCAACCCACTTTATGATGTCCACTTTACAATACCTGGAAATCTTATGGTCTATCAATAGCTAATAATCAAGGCCTTGATTAGTTGTTTTCAACTGTGTATATAGCAAGCTGGAACACAAGCCTGCACATCCTGTGTGTCTCCAGGACCAGGATTAAGGAACAATTAGTAGAGGTGGATTCGGGAAAAACATTGATGAATTAACCTTGCCTGGGTTCAATAATGGTCATGTCATCATATGGTCGGTCATATCGATCTGGATTTGAACTGAGGTCTCTGCGGAGAGATCAAATGCAGGTGAAGTGTAGCGAGGATGGTTCGTTGTAGTACACTTCAGTAATAATGTAACCTTGCCTTAGACCTGAAGAGTTGTGTTTGGTCCCTGGGCCAATGCCAAGGCTTTATCTGAATGGGTTGAAACAGTCTTATGGACGCAGTTCAATACAGATCAGTCACAGTTCAATACCCACAGTCACAGTTCAATACCCACAGTCACAGTTCAATACAGATCAGTCACAGAGAATTTGTAAATAATAGAGGCATATCTAAGATAAGAGAGCTATAGTTTTGCAAACGCTGAAAATAACACAAATGACTTAAAACTCTTTTGTTGTGGTCCTGTCCTCAGTGCCATGAGTATAGGTGGAGTGACCTTCCCCATGGAGCAGACATCTAAAGACCCCCAGTCAGTGGTCTACACAGGGGTGTATGACACGGAGGGAGTGGCACACACCAAGAGTGGTGAGAGACAGCCTGTCCAAATAAGCATACAGGTAATAAACCAGTATATGGGTGAAAACCAGGTAATAAACCAGTATATGGGTGAAAACCAGGTAATAAACCAGTATATGGGTGAAAACCAGGTAAGAAACCAGTATATGGGTGAAAACCAGGTAATAAACCAGTATATGGGTGAAAACCAGGTAATAAACCAGTATATGGGTGACAACCAGGTAATAAACCAGTATATGGGTGAAAACCAGGTAAGAAACCAGTATATGGGTGAAAACCAGGTAAGAAACCAGTATATGGGTGACAAACACAAGTTACTCAAAGATAAAATGTGCAGCTAGAATTGTGTGAAAGGCACGGAGCACTAGGAAATCAGAATGTATCGCCCTCTTGACACTTATGTGTTATAATATTCAAAATAATATTCAATTCGATTTCAATTCAGTCAATTCAGGGAGTGATTTTAAAAAGCTTCTCTTTTTCAGTTTATTGAGAAATAATTGAGAATGAATGCCCTTTTTGAAATCATTCAATTGTAATTTAGTTCCTCAATTGACTGAATTAAATTCAACTGACCTGACCCCTGATTGGAATGAAGGTACTGTATGTGGTTAATCATCACATACACTGATTTTAGAGTGAGCTATCCCTTTAAAGCCCGACAGTGACTGTGTCTGTGTTTATCTCTCAGTTCACAGAGGCTGGCCTGTTTGAGACAATATGGCAGGTGAAGTACTACAACTATAAAAAGAGGGACCACTGCCAGTGGGGCAACAGCTTCAACATCATTGAATATGAGTGCAAGCCCAACGAGACACGCACACTGATGTGGGTCAAGAAGGAGATGTTCATCTGACAAATAAATGGAGCTTCAGAAGTTAACAAATGAGATTACATCATTGAGAAATAACTTTCTATTGATGTGAATCTTCCGAGCCAGCGAACATGTGGACTATTAAAGTCGCATTGTGGAAGATTTTGCCACTGGGTGTCCTCTTGAGCCAAAGGGGGTCCCCTAATAGGCAGAAATGATGTCCAGAAATTGCGTCATTGGTCAGAAAGGGGCACACCTCCCCATGTCCATGAGCATAACCTCTTTTTGCCAAAGTTTGTTAGCATAATTGTTGTCTGGTTTAATGAGGCAAGTAATTGATTGGTGTTATATCATAGGTGTATTATAACCACAGAGTCAACAGCAAAGATTTGATAATGTATAAAATTAGCAATTAAACTTCCACAGTGTACCTTTAAAGGCTCTGCATATCATGAAGAGGCCCTACTTTCTGTGGTACTGTTCTTTTGTGTCATCTGTTAAGACTCAGGTGTATTCAGTCACTGTGATGGCAGTATGTTCTTTGTAAGCCCTTTGAATGTGTGTCATATATATTACATATGTTAATATGGTGATGTAATGTTTGATATATATTTATAGTAAAGATTTTGCTTCAGTGTTTTTGTTTGGTGAATCCCATGTCTTGTATTTCTACCTCTACAGAGTACAAGCAAGCAGTAGGCTATAAGGGATACATGTGAGTGTTTATAAAGATTTGACAAAATATTTTGACTAATTATTGTATTGTTTAGACCTATTTATCATATTTGTGAACTGGGCTGGGCATACTTGTTTGTGATTTTTCTTATTTGTCTCTTTTATAATCTTGGTGAACCAATTATGCAAGAAATTGTCTAAAGATTGCTGCATTTTTGTAAAATGAAAACCATTATTTAGTTTGGTTTAAAACTAGCTTTTTACTACCAAATAACTACGATATATTTTGAACAAAATATCATTTATTTTGACATGCAAGGAAATTATTCAGCAGAATACTGTATGACAATCATGTTGCAATGTTGATGAACTATGAACTTTGATAACACTGTGAACTAGTTATGTTTTGTACTGTATTGCTAATCAACAATATTGTATTGTTAACCTTTAGTTGAGGTATTTGAATAGTAAATATCTTTGGGATGACTATGGTTTGCTTTTTTATTTAAAAATGAATGCAAAGAAACAGCATCAGTAGGTTTTAGATTACTAGCTGAGGAAGAAAGAAGTGGTAGGGTAGTGGAAGGATTTGGATCTCAAGTCAAATACATATGGGGTTTTTTCAAAGTACTGTAACATATGCTACGCAGCTGGGAGGTGACATGGACTGAGTTTTTGTTTTTGTTTAATCTATATGAATAATCTTATCAATTATTTAAGCGTGTGCACGATTTAATTAAATAAAAAGGTCTGCGTTCCTTAGTCTATTCACTGCAATTTTCGTTGTTTAACGTTATTGTAGGCCTATATATACTGTATCACCAAAACAACAGTAGGCTATAGGAAGAAATAGTTAAAATAAGCCAGTGCTCGACACAATCCACCATACTCTTCCTTTTGGATGTGATGATGGATAGTAATATTCCATTAATTGGGAAAAAGAAAACAATATAGGAGCATGTTAACATTCATAGTTTCTAGTGTTAGCTTGCAGACTCGCGCTAGGGAAATGAGGTAGCATGAATACATTGTGATAATCAAAATGTTGAGACACGCGATCAGCTCCATCTGTTGGCTGTGTGAGATGAGACCAGTTGAACAGAAGAGCTGACAGCTTTAGTGGTCAATGCTTGAGAGCATAGTTTAGATCTACGGCAGGTTTCTCCAACTCTAGCCCAGCTCTGTTACTTGATCTGCATTTATTTGTTCAAGACCAGCACTAACACACCTGTTTTAAACATCAGCTATGATAATCGAGGACGATTGATTGAATCAGGTGTGTCACTTGTTAGGTTTGTATAAATATCTGAACAACCAGTGAAGTGCTCTCAAATCTCTTATCCAGTATAGCGCAAGTGAACAGCATGTCCCTTTACCTACTAAGTTGCCGATTTTTCTTGATAACAATCATGTATTTTTTTCCCATGCATACGAGGCCTATTCTTGGTCTGGTCTGTACAGGTTATGAGCAATTCATGCATTTAGGAGTTGGGACGGAGGCGGATCCCAGGTAGGATAACCCATAGCGCACTGTACATAATTCACCACTGAGGGGTGCACATACGCAAACAGACATTGAACAGGGGGAAATGGCCAGAGTCCCCGGATGTACCGTAATGCACCTCCCCCCATTGCCTCTTCTTTTTTCTCTCCACTCTGATGCTCCCCTCCCCTCCCCTCCACCAACTCCCTCGTTAAAGGGGCCTCCTCCGCTTTACTGACCCCTCCCTACGGGTCTCCCTATGCCACTGCAGTGAACTGTCGGTGAAAAGAGAGAGAAGAGCTGGTCAAAACCATCGCAAGACCCCGATGATCACGAGCGCAGTGTTTTTCTAGTAGCTCTCGGCTTATAGACACCCTTTTATACTGCTCTGTTGTTGTTTACCGTCTCTGGGAGAGCGTATTTAATCATCCAGCCGGCAAGATGGTAAGCGACTCTTTTCACTCGCCAGCTAGCAGATAAACACACAGTGGATACGTCAAATGTCTCTTCAAATATGTGGGAATGATAGGGTTTACAGTTTGTTGTGGAGTTTAGACATTATATCTGAGTTTAGGAGACGAGACCACACCGCCCCAGCGAGGAGGAAATTATTTCGTTGCCAATTTTAAATATAATGCGAGGCCAATAGGGAGTAGTCTATGGCCCAAATAGCTGTCCTATACCAGTTGGTAACCTTGCACTAGTATGCACTCTTACTTAACCCGAGTTTACCTGCTCTTGGATATCACAACAATAACCTACAGGTTAGGCTTAGTTTCAAACGGTGCGACGTTAGGATATCAGTAGGTCGGGAGCTGTCACTATTGTAACATGCAATTTCCTAATGTTTGTGAAGACAGAGCAACAGACATATGTATCAGGTTAATAAATTGCATTACCTGTATTCTAGATGGCAACTACAAGAAGTAGCCTAGCCAAAGCATGTAACAAAATGACAGAAGCCCTGAAGACAGGAATAATGTACGTCTTGTTGCAACATTGTTTCAGTCGTTCAGGGTTCCGAAGTCATCAAGATACAATGTGCCTAGCTGCTGACAATCTGCACATCACCCATCAAGAATGAATAGAAATATTTGGTCAGGAACTTGAGGATCAGGTGCAGGCTTCTGCTGTGGTGGAATTCCCTTGACTTATTGATCCATATGCATCAGTCTGTAGGCGAATAGCACACCACTAAGGCCTGTCAAAATGTATATTATGGCCCAATTATTGGTGTTGGGTGGGGACAGGGGCACAGTTGCTTGAGCATTTAGCAGAATGATCTGATACAGAGACCTTATGCTGCCTAGCAATCAAGCACTACCCACATACAGTTTTAATGTAAAAGAGATAAAAGCCATGTTGAATCACCAGGAGAAGTCATAATACACCCTGGAAACGCTCCACCACCAACCCACTCAATCTGGATGTATGGTCATATCTATCCATTGCGTTGTAGCCACCATCTACAGTAGATTTTGCCTATCTGGTTGGCAGAAGTAGATATCTTGGAATTACCAAGATTCAGGATTTGAAAAGTGTAGCCAAAGAGCAGCACATGTCTGTCTTAAGGATGATATATTATATATTCATTAAAAACACCAGTGCTGATAGATAAAGGATATCCTTAGAAGTATGTGGTTACTGGTAAAGGTATTGAAACCTCTCCATTGTAAGTAAGCAGGGAGGATTAGTGAGGGAGTGTTTCGCCTGCTGAGATTTTGCTTTACATCATTTTCATATTTGCACCTGATCTGTAAAAGTGTTGCCCTTACCCTTTTGGCAATGTTGTCAAGGATGGGAGTTGTCTAAAACGGCTGTACTGTACTGAGACAAGGCCAGTTAGGCCAGTTAGGTGAGTGGGGCTAATGTGTAGGCTAATGCCTCAAAGACATGCAGCTAATGGCAATGATATTAAAAAAACAAATCATTCAGAGCATACTCGAGTCATTAAGCCCTCAAAACATTACCATATGGCTTTTCCTTGATAGACTAGATGTCTCAGGTTGAACTATCACACACACCTAGCCCTAAATTGATCTTCCCACTCCACCATTGTTGTTGTGTTTCAGCTGCTTACTACCTTATGCTACCTTATGTTATTTTTTGTATTATTATTATTACTTTGTTGCACTGTTGAGGAGCTAGCTTGCCCAGAGCATTTCATTGCACCGTCTATGGCTGTATTCTGTCTATATGACAAATAAACTTTGATTTGATATGATTTTAATACAACATAGCCTACTCTGTATTCATCATCATAGATTTGTGGTACGGTTTGTGTGTGTGTGTGTGTGAGAGATGAATTTGGAAAAATAATGATCTTGAACATTCTACACGTCCAGTGTTTGTAGTGGCATCAAGCTTTTGTTACAGAACGTGTCTGTGCACGGCAACAGTGACGGCTAACATCTTTTTATGGAAGAGGGGAGTCTTGTGATCTTGGAAGGAACAGTCAGCAGCATAGAGGAGAGAGAGGCACTAAGATGACATCACACACACACACAAACACACACACACACACACACACACACACACACACACACACACACGGCCACTTATGAATACAGCTGGATTCTACAAACAGACAATTGGGTGACTTACTGAACCTGCAACAGGTGACATGACTCCCCTTGAGTGTTGCATTAATGTTCAGCTTCTGTGAGTCTGTTGGATTAGAGCCACTAGTCACACATTTATCAAATGATGCCACCCCATATATATGTATATATACACTCAGAATATATCTGATTAAACCTCACTTACTTGTGTGCTTGACACATCAAGTTTGTAGGATAGTGATTCAAACACAGTCAAGGATATCCTGGGTAGTGTTTCTCTTTGAAGTCGCAACCCCAACCACAAAGTGTTTACAAATGATCTATACTCATTTTGACACATTTGTTTCCTCCCAATTTAGTGTGTCTACTAATCAGTGCTGAGTTTTCATAGGGTTTTTTTTTGGTCACAGGATGACATTTTTCCAGCAACATTTTAAAACCATCTTGAAAGACTACTTCAGAATTCCTGATTTTATTAAGCCTATAAAACACTGTTTATCTGTCTCGCCTCATTCATGCCTGTAGGGTAATGAATGAAGTCTGTATTCAACCTTTCATGTATTTTATGGTGGATGTCAGGGAAAGGTTGTTTTAACAGCAATTATAGAGAGCTGGCCCGTAGATGTCATTATGGACATGCGTCATCATATCATAACAATATTGGTTCCAAAAAAACAAAACAATATAGGTTCAGTTCCATATTGATTCCAGTCAAAACAGGAACATATTTAATGTTTTAGTAATGACATGAAAATAAAGAGCAAACAAGTCCAGGGAAGACTATGTGGATTATGTACCCTGCTATCAGTAATCACAGTCAACACAGAGAATACTTTTGGTTGCATCACAGAACATTTTAATGCCTGGGGTTTTATCTTTTTATCTGTCTGTCTAGTTACTCCAGACATCATTTGTCTATCATTAATTCACCCGGCCCGTTAGGTGAAAACACACCCTCTTTTTTTACTGCACCAACATAGCTAGACTTGTGACTTGGATATTTGAAGGTGTGGTTGGTATAGAAATATCAGGAAAGCCATCCAGCCGTATTCCTCCCATGTGTTCCCTTTTTATGTTTTAAATAGACCGGTTTTCATTTTTGCTGTAGAGAGAGGCTGAAACAACACTGTTGCCAGATTGTGAATCATGTAAAAAGCGTGTTGTGTGCTGGAGAGAAGCACTAATTGATTCTCAATGAAGCATACATTGTTGATGAGCAAACACACAGTCTCTCTGTCTCTCTGTCTCTCTCTCTCTCTCTACCAGCCTATATTCTGCACTCTGAAATAATTCATTCATCAGAAGAGCCATAATCAAGAATTGAGCTTAATGTATCCAGTTTATATACAGGAAAGAAAACAAGTGTTATTTCTGACACAACCAGCCACAATGCTGACCTGACTGAGGCCTTACTTAGTAACTTTGTAATCCTAAACACTAAATCCCCTTTGCTCTAAGTCCTTACCTCTCAAGAACTGAAGCTGAAAAACAGAGCTCCCTAACACACAGGTGGTACAAAGTGACATGCTTTTGCCGTTTTTCTTTGAATAGGACTGTCACTACGTAAGATGGAAAGTGAGATGTATGTAACATAAAAAAAAAGAGCTGAGTCAGCAATGGGCAACGTGCTGAGATCAGGGAAAGGCAAATGCTAATATGCTCCAAGGCTAATCCCATGCAACCTCTTGCTCTTCGCTGCTCTTAAAATACCTTAGCACGTCTGGAGGTAAAATACCTTAGCACGTCTGGAGGTAAAATACCTTAGCACGTCTGGAGGTAAAATACCTTAGCACGTCTGGAGGTTAGGCTGCCTCCCAGAGGTAACAGCCCCTACACACATGCTCTGCAAGCGGACCAATGTTATGTGCCTAACAGACATTCTTGAGCGTGCGATTCCACCCGGTTGTGTAAAGAGACTAGGAGTGACAAGGATTTCTGAAATGTATACGGATTAACAGACATCCGTCGCATTTGGTTCAGTAACTGCTTGTATTTGCGGGAGCTATCCTTGTCACCTTGACCCCCCTCTTTAAATGAGGTATGGGCTCTCATGCATCCTATTATCCTTCCTTGAAGTCCCTTTTAAATCTTCAAATCTCACAAGGATAGATTTGTTCAAGCATTAGGTTGGCAGCCTTGCTGTCACACTTTACATTAAGTTGCCGTTATACCTCTGTGATTACACCAGTAACAATGTTGTATTACCTTCTGTTACATAGTACATTGGTCATTTATTTATAATTGGATAGTAATGGAGTTGAGCAGTTTGTCATTACACAATTTGTGTAAGGACTGAATTATAATGTTACTACGCAGGTATAGGGCTCTGAAGCACATTGTCAGAATGTAGTTGAACTTGCATCTGGTTTTAAGATGAAAATCCCCACACATTTTTCCCATCAGGATTTGTTAAAAATAGCTAACATTAGCCAGTTCATTTTCAAGTTTTGACTAGCTAGTTAGACTAACTAATAACACTGTCAGTATCACTATTAACGGCACATGAATTATTTCATTTGACTATTTTTCATTATTGTTTTGATCACATTTGTATTGATTATTCTAACAATATAACAAGACAAAACACAAGCAGATATACCAACAGAACAACCTACCATACATCCCCACCCCCATGGCAATGAAAGCGGTGCAATTAAGAAATAAAGATATAACTCTCTATACGCATTCTTTGACCTATGCGGTCCAGGTGTCTTTACTGTAGCTGTCAGTATTTATGTTCACTAGTTCAATCTCCACCAGATCCATCTTGTTTATTCCTTGATCTTTATCCCTATTGACCTTTATCCCGGTCGGACGCTTGCAGACCATGGGCATCTCTTTCAGTCAGAGAGAACCCCCCCCCCAGACCAGGGAACTCCCCACCGGCTCCCATGTGACACCCAGGCTATCTCCGTGATTAGATTGAGTACAGTGAACACTGCAGCGTTGGACGGTATGCCAGGGTGGAGAGGTGGCTGCGGATATTGCTGTTGTACTACAGCCAATACCGGATCCCCCTCCAACCCCCCCCATCTCAGTGAGTGGATGATACATTCCTGTGAGCCCATGTATTACAACACAAGGAGCAAGGGAAACTGCACTGGTCAACGGATGTGATCGTATGCATGAAATGAAAGTACTTGACTGATTAGCAAAATAAAATGTTATTGTACTTATTTACCAATACAAATGCTAACTAGCAGGGTCAGTTAAAGCCAATTTAGATACATCAGGAGCTCAGTTCATTAACTAAAATATCCCCAGTGAATATGATTTACATTTATTTTGGGCAATATCAGACCACTTGCTTGTCTTCAACCTTGGAAACTAGTTCTTGTAAGTGTTAGGCCTGTTTCAAAGTGGTGGTTTTCCATGCATTTTGATTCTGAAAACAGCAAATGGGAAATGGGAGTTCTTCAACAGAATGAGGGCTTTTTAAGGATAGGTCAATTCAAGGCCAATGGTAAATCCAATGTGTGGAGAACTGCTCCTTCTGTTCTAGAACACTCATATGAGTGGAATGAAATATATTAGATCAGAGTTCTGACTATCTGGAGAATTCTGGCCCTCAACCAGGAGGAGCCCAAGCCCACATGCCAGTATGTTATTCCTAAACTCCAGTCAACTGCCATCACACCAGTAGCCATCATCCATCATCCATCATCCCTATGCCACTTCTACACAACTGTGAGAGATGAGTAAATGCTTTCATTCTTCTTCCTGAGTCATTCCAGTAGTAGTGAGGAGGGCATTGTGTGATATGAAAATGAGGGGTTGTCAGTTTCACCACAGATTGGCCCTTTTGATGTTTGGGTTTGCCATCGGATGTTAGCTGCTGCGTATTCAAATGCTAGATTCAAGATTCTTTATTTGCCACGTGCATACAAGTATACAGTGAAATGCAAAAGTGACAGTGCCACAGAGTAGTGCAACAATACAATAAGTTTTAAAATAGAATAAAATATGAACAGTATAAACATTATAAGCAATATAAACAGCAGATGGTTATGTGTGTGCATATGTGTTATGATGTCAGTGAGTGTGTGAGTGACTTGAGGGGGGCACTGGTGGGGTCATCGTTGATGATTCTGATGGCGTGGGGGAAGAAACTCTGTCTTAGCCGCTCTGTTCTTGCTGCATGACAGCGAAGGTGTTTGTCTGACCGCATCAGTTGGAACAGTCCGTTTTTCAGGTGGTGAGGGTCCTTCATTATCCTGTAGGCTCTGGTCCTACACCTCCTGGTGTACAGGACATGGAGAGGGGGGGTTGGAGCTCCCATGGTCTTTTCTGCCAGGCGTACCACCCTTTGCAGAGCTTGCCTGTCCTGGGCCGTGCTGTTACCGTACCAGACGGTGATGTTGCCAGCCAGGATGCTCTCCACAGCTCCAGAGTAGAAGGACTGAAGGATCCTCCGGGAGACTTTGAATTTCCTCAGCTGCCTGAGATGGAACAGGCGTTGCCTTGCCTTTCCCACCAGTGAACTGATGTGGGTAGTCCAGGTCAGGTCTTCTGTGATGTGGACTCCCAGGTATTTAAAACTGCTCACCCAGTCCACAGCAGTCCCACCGATGTCAAGCGGCGTGTAGGTCCTTGGATGTTGTACTCTCCTGAAGTCGACAATCAGCTCCTTAGTCTTGGAGACATTCAGGATGCGGCTATTCTCCTGACACCAGAGTGACAGGTCCGCCACCTCGTCCAGATAGGCTTCCTAATTGTTTTCTGAGATCAGCCTCACCACAACTGTGTCGTCCGCAAACTTGATGATGGAGTTGTCGCTGGACTTAGCCACACAGTCGTGGGTGTACAGGGAGTAAAGGAGGGGGCTAAGGATGCAGCCCTGGGGGGACCCTGTGCTCAAGATGAGTGTCTACCCACCCTGACCACCTGTGGCCTGGCCGTCAGGAAGTCCAGGATCCAGGCACACAGGGGAATGTTCAGTCCTAAACCAATCATCTTTTCAGCCAGTCTGGTGGGGACTATGGTATTGAACGCTGAGCTGTAGTCTATAAACAGCATTCTCACATAGCCCCCCTTCTGATTGTCAAGGTGAGAGAGAGTGGTGTGGAGGACCTGGGAGACTGCATCGTCCGTGGATCTGTTTGGTCTATATGCGAACTGCAGTGGGTCCAAGGTCGGAGGGAGGGAGGAGCAGATGTAGAGAAAGCTCTTCAAATACTGTGTAGGAATCAGTAATGATTGCTCTCTTTATGTTTCTGATGGTTTCATCCTATCATATTATGCTACTATTTAGAGCGCTGTTGATGTCTACTAATAGTGAGGGAATATCCCACCATGTGGATTTGAACATTAAAAGGCCTCAACTGCAGATTATGTGCCTCTCTCAACAGTTCCTTGGAGATTGTAGTTGAAAATACACCTACTTCTTCAATATAATGTGAAACCTCATTCTGAGATGGTAACAGTGGGAGAAGCTAGCAATAGAGACACTGCAGCAGTCCAGTAACTGCAATAGTTTCACCTTTTTCTGAAGGTCGAGCACCAAGAGAAGGGAGCCTGGTGGTGAGAGACAGACAGGGCTGTGGTAGAGGGTAAACATGGTTTCCTTTAATGTTGATGAATTACCGATATTTATTTACCCATCCTTTTTTTTCTACTTCATTTTTTCTTCTACTACTACTACTTTTCTACTTTTTTCTACTACTACTACTTCATTCCTGCATTTAGGTATGGTTCATATACAAATATACATAGTTGGCTGATCTCTTTTCTTTGCCGTCTTCCACGCAAAAGATAAGCAAGAGTTGAGGACAAAACTAGGCCTCTGTGTGTTTGCTACTCTGCTTACTTAAGAGGAGTTTAGGGTGTCATGTGACGTAACCAACAATCCCAGGCCATTCCTCAGCCACGAGGCTAGAGATCCCATCCCTAGCGTTTGACCTATGAGATCTACTTTGAGATCTACCTGTTTAAACGCACTGGGTAACTCTTAACACACCCATCACTACCTTCTCATACTACCGTCTCACACCCATCACTACCTTCTTTATAATGCAAGCACATGTACAGCCTACATGCTTTGCCTAAAGCATTATAATGCTTGATATAGAGTAGGGATCTTCATCTTGGTTGGTCCAATTCATATGGGACCCACTTATAGGGTACTGAGTGCATGTTCCAAAACTGTCTGTTAAATGATAATAGCCTTTTTTCAATTGTTAGGAACATGACTCCTTGTGTCCTCTCCTCTGTCCTCCCGTGCTTCGTCCTCAAAAAGCATTGAAGGAGAATATGTGAGGGGAGGAACCTAGATCTTCTCCTCCAGTGCGTTTTCAGTAGGACACTAGTGGAGGACAGAGGAGAGGACGCGAGGATTGGATGTGTCTTCCTAACAACTGAAAAAGGCTAATGTCTTTTAGGTCTAGCTCTAGAATAGTTAACAGACATATGCTTACATGGCGTGGGGCTGCATCTCTGCAGCAAACACATCCCAAAGGTTCCCTATACAATAGGTTGTTCAGTCAACATTGGTGGTGAATGCAAAGGCTGCAAATGTATCTCACTCCTTCTCTCTCTCTCTCTCTCTCTCTCTCTCTCTCTCTTTTTTTAGGGAAATGAAGCAAGTTACCCACTGGAAATGTGCACGCATTGTAAGTATTTCGATTTTTTAAATATTATTTTATTGTCCTTGTTGCTCTGAACATCATTAAGTATGTAGACAATTTACATTTTATTGATACTCACAATCAGTCATATCAGTGATATCCTCAGAATGTAGGATGATCTCAACTGAGTGGTGACGCAGCTATTTGGTAAAGTAACACCAGATATAGCTAGGAGCAATTCTGAATAAAATGTGTCGAAAGGTTGTTTGATTCACTCGCAAAAAAGCCGGTGAAGGGGGTACGGAGGGTTAAATTTGACTCTGGGTGCTAACTTGACAAACAGGCTAGCCACGTCACACGTCACGTCAAAACTATGCTGTATGAAATGTCTTATTACGTCATGGCACGTGGGAAGGAGCTATGAAAATAGAATGTATCGGCCAAAATACACATACTTGACCTAAGTGGCAATTTTTAGACTTGTGCAGCACCATGATGTCATATATCAGCAAAAACACTTAAAAATGACTAATGTGGGCCTTTAAGTTGACCGCTTAGTCAGTTCCCCCTCCTTTCCCCTCACTCCTCTCTTTCCTTTCCACCCCCTCCTCTCTCCCACCACACCTCCCTCTTTCTCTTTCTGGTGTACAGTACTGAGCTCCTAATCCAGCTAGCTATTAGGGGAAGGAGTTCCTTTCCATGCAAAATATTCCCCTCCCTTCTCAGAGCATAAAGGTCAACCCCAGGACCGTAAGGGAGACTCTCTTTATTTTTAGTAGTGATATGCAGTTTTACTCCTATTTTTAGTGGCTCTGCTCTATTTTACCCCTTTATTTTTAGTCTAGATACTCATGATCAGCTTAACAGTTTTATCTCTTGTGGTGATACTCAGCTGAACTCACTTGTCAAACCTTTTAGTCAGTGAAACCTGGTTCTACTCTTGGTTACTTGTTGAGATTCTCAACATCAGTCTGCTCAAGTTTTGAGCATGATAGTATCTACTTTATAGTGAATGAATCAGTTTCTGCAACTACTAATGAGCTGTGAAGCTTCAAGCTTGAAGGGTCCCTCCTCCAAAAAGGGCATCCCAATGACATTTCTGTGTTACTGACAGCACTCGGAAAGGTCCCCCCCAGTGTTTAACCCACTCTAGCATACTTGACGCACCACCCGACGATGAAAGAATGCACTTACCAATGGAGGCCAGTCTTGGGGTGGGGGGTGTGTGTGTGTGTGTGTGGGGGGGGGGGCAGGCAGGCAGGCAGGCAGGCAGGCAGGCAGGCAGGCAGGCAGCTGCTCTACATGTGAACATTACCAAGTCACTCAGCCCTACCTGCCTCTCTCAGACAGGGTTAGGCAAACACAGAGCTCCCCAAGCTTTCTCTAGATCCAGGGTAGGCTCAAACTGCATGAGGACATGCAGGAGATAAACAGGTGCTTGACCCTGACCCGAGGGGGGACTTCACCAGTCGGGGATATTTCCAGCTTTGCAAGCTCCTCCTCCTCCTCTCTCTCTTTCTTTCTCTCTCTCTCTCTCTCTCTCTCTCTCTCTCTCTCTCTCTCTCTCTCTCTCTCTCCCCGTGGCACAGCTGTTCACCTACTCAACAGCCTCGACAGGCAGGCATCGGCCCTTGAGGAATTAACCTTGGTCTGTTACAGTCACACACACTCGCTATCAGCCACATCTACAGCCAGGAATGAGGGTCTACCTGTTGTATTATGCTCCTCCTAATCAACTGAGCCGATGGCTTGGCATCATCACCCTAGTCGTCCATTGGTAAGCCATCTCAGGCCTGTGAAATAGCCCAGTTAATTAAAGCATGATGCTGGCTGCACCAATGTTAGTTTGTATGGGCCATCACTGATTGCCTGTATACAATATATATATATATACACCCCAGACTTTTGCAAGGGGACTATAATCGGACTATATTCTTCCTCGCATTATTTTGATTTCACAGAGAGAGCACAAAAAAAACATTCTTCATATCGATTCAGTATGTGGCTTTTCAGAGTGGAGGCCAAGCACATTGCCTATTTGTGAGTGCGTATATAATGAGATGCGCACACACACACACACACACACACACACACACACACACACACACACACACGCACAGTAGCCCAGAAGTGCCTGAAACCATCTCGGCCTGTCTGCAGCCTCCAAAAATACACTGTGGCCCGTGATTCCTTGTTGCTAGGGATTTCCCTGAGGGCGGGAGCCAGAGCTGCAATAGGGGAGGGGAGGGGAGGTTGGGGGGGGGTTTCTCATCACCACATGGCTATAAATACAAAACCACGCTCCCCAGCCCTCAGCCTGGTTTACGCTGCGAGATGATTAACAGAATGCTGCCAGTGTCGTCCCGCATGGCTGGGCCAGTGCAATCTTGCTAATGCACGGATGCCTAGTAGTACTTCTCCACCCACTGGCCTAGATGAGAGGGAGGGCGATAGAGAGGAAAGTCAAAGGAAACCCCTGAGTTGCACAATGTTTCAGAGCCAACAGGGTCAGAGGTCACTCAGCCGGCTGGCCCTATGCCTGGCCTTGCAGACATGATGGGGAAGACACCTACTCCCACAGGGAGGAATCTTTGAACCTATACTTCTCAATTCATTCCACTGGAATTCTATTCTTCTATGATGTACACTGCAACACACACAGAGATGCAGCATGGTTTCCTACATGTTAATTTACACATACCCTCTTGCTTATGCACAACAAATCCCTTTTCGGTAGCAGCACTCAGAATGCTGCTCTCCAATATCCACCTCCACCCTCAAATCTGTAGGCTGCACTAGAATCCCTCCAGCCTCATTGGCTCAATAAAAAAAAAAACATTATGCTAATGGGGTGGGTGTTAGTCTCGCAGCGTAATTACTAAGCTGTGCAGTGAGCCATCCCTTGTTTACCCACCCTCACACCCTTTTATTATTGTGTGTGTGTGTGTGTGTGTGTGTGTGTGTGTGTGTGTGTGTGTGTGCGTGTGCGCGCATAGGCTAATTATCACCAACTGCAGTTATCTGAATTCACTGTATGACAAGTGTCAAAGCAATACTGTGCCACTACTATATTAACAGCGGTTGAGAGTGAAAAGTGCATTTTGGGATGTTTTTTTTTGTGACATATCAAATATCTAATCTATCTAGTTTTGTTTTATAACTCATGAAATTATAAACAATGGTAATTTTATAAAATGTAAACTACACCATTCTGACTCTCAACTATTGCATTGCATTTTCACTCTGCCCTCTCTGTGGGTGTGTAACTATCTGGGCATGAAGCTAAGACTGATTGATTCTCTTTTGTAATAATGTGTTAAGGATACTGTTGGCCTATGTAGTGCCTAATGGGTATAATCACAATATTTGTATTTATCCTCTTGCATGAGTGTAGGGCTGTTCATTTTCCTGTCCATTTGTCCTACAGATTTTCTTCCTCTCTGAAATATAAAAGCTGCGTGCGTGCATGCGTGCGTGCGTGCGTGCATGCGTGCGTGCGTGCGTGGGCTAGTTTGGGGGGCTAGCAGGTTCCCGTTGCCTAGTAACACTGTTGAGGGTGCATACAGCATTTATGAACAAATGGTTTGCTCTGCGGCAGAGTATATGAGGTTATCATGATCATCTCACAGTCACAAAGGATCTCCCTTAAAACAAGGGCTGTCATTGGTATATTTCAGTGGCAAAGCTCTCCGAGTACAGAGCATTTTTCTGTAATAATGGCTATTATTGGTTGTTATATGTTGAATATAACACTGTATTTAATATTATGTGACATTGGAATGATGTGGCATAACCTAGCCTATGTATCAAACTAGTGTGCTAGTGCGACAGGCGGGGTTCGAACCTTGGTTCATGTGTGCTACAAGGCTTTGATAGCCTGCTGAGATAAATCATTAGCTAGCTTGTCACCTGTCCTTGAACAGGAAGTGTGGCTGATGAGGAAGTGTTTTGTGTATGGTCAGTCCAGCAGCATGCGCAGCGCTTCTAGCTCACGCCTGGTAGTGTTGTTAATGTTATCCAGGCTGAGGGCCTTCTCGTGATTTTATTGGAACACATGGATGCTCATGTGTTAACACATTGCGCAGGCCGCACTCACTAATACACACATTTATATTGCATGCATTTCAGTCACATAATAAACTCATGAAAGACTTTTGGCATAACTCTGCATCATCCATCCAGTACTTAGTACTATCTAAGAAATCAACCCTAAGAACATAATGGAAAGACAGTTTGCGTAATACTAATTTATTCCTCTAGAGTCATGAAAAACATGGAGAAATCTGCTGTGGAGTGCCTGCGGCCACAGCTGTCTCTCTATTCGTCCACCACGCACACAATCATCCCTCCATTTTCTGATTAGTCATCGGACTAATGTATGATGGCACACATAGGCGGTGGATGAGTCTCTTTCTCGCTTTCTCTCTCACTTACTCTCTGGCAAGCCTAATATTCCAGCTCTCTGCAACAGCTCATTCTTCTCTCTTCCTACTCTCTCCGTTAATCCTCTTGTCCTCTCACTATCTTTCTGTGCTGTCCTCTCTTTCTTTATAAGCTTCCCTTAATCACTTTCTCTGTTGCTCTCTCTGCCTAATATGTACCCATATGTTCATTCATTTTACTTTGTCTTTCCCACCTACCTTTTTACTCTTCTGTCTGGCTTCGTTACAGCTTGCAAAGTCTTTTCTCTTTCCCTCTCTCTCCTCTCTCTCTCTCTCTCTCTCTCCACTCTCTGTTAGGTTTGTCTAAATATTAATAGCTATATCTTTCCGGAGTACAGATTAGTGTGTGGAGTGGCAGACGGATCAAGTGATTGTGTGTGAATGAGATTATAAAGTTAGTAAGTGGCTATGATATCCCATGGCATTGTGAGAGAACAAGAACTAGAGGGATCGGTAATGGCAGGAGCTCACAGCGCACAGGGAAAGCTTCTCTTAGGTAGAGCTGTGCGTATGGACACCAAGGGGCACAGCAGCAAATGTAAGTAGTATTGCTGAGGAGTGTGTTCAGTGTTGATCCAGTCAACTCATATTTAGTTTTTTTAGTTTTTCGGTAGGGCTGTATTAGGTCTGTGTAGGTTCCATGCTTGCTAACAATATCATGCAACACACTTTGCATGTGTATATATTATTGTGTATAGTATGTGTGTATGTAAGCATAATTATGTATATGCATGCATTCAAGTATGTATATATTCCTTCATATATGTATGTGAGTAAGTTAGTAGTACCACATGCTTGACCATGGTTTCCTCCCTCTCTTCTCTCCTCTCCAGTTGATGCTGATGAGATTAAGAGGCTAGGAAAGAGGTTTAAGAAACTCGACCTAGATAACTCGGGCTCGCTGAGCGTGGAGGAGTTCATGTCCCTACCAGAGCTGCAGCAGAACCCCCTGGTGCAGAGGGTCATCGATATATTCGACACAGACGGGAATGGAGAGGTGGACTTCAAAGGTAAAGTCCAAACATGCTTAATTCCACTGCAGCATTTGAATATTACCCATCATCCTCAGTGACAGATATCAGTTTTAATTTGTAATTGGTTTATGGGATGGTATTGTTTGAGTGTGCAATCCTAGGATTATGTGCAAGTTAAAATGGGGCTACATTTTCATATCTCACTTTAGGTACTAAGCCTTTTAGTTATTGTTGTTTTAGAAGACACATACTTGTTCTAGTGATACTTTTGTATTTATTTAGCACTTTCCAAGTCCTTCAAACTTACTCTTCCTCATTCTCATGCAGTAGTAAACAAACACTTGAGCTCAGTTTTTGGTTAAGTCAAGGCCAATATGTGACATTTGACATCCATGCTAAACAGCCCCATTGTCCTCCTGCATGAGTTTCACCAAATATTAATCCCATTGCATGATTAACAAAAGGATCTTGATAACCTGGGGAAAGAGGTTAGGACTTTGGCCTGAGGGATCTCTCTATTCCTCTCCATAAGAGGAATATAATCTGCATTGCAGTTCCTGCAGAGGCCATAGTAACACTCGTGAGAGTCAGAGCTAGGGCACATTCATCTCAGTTTTAGCTCTGTGTACATTGTGAGATTTTGTCTTGAGTTGAATGCAAATATTGTTAATTCTGTTTAAAGTGAATTGCTAGACTTGCTGTGAGCTATTGGCCATGAGTTGTATCTTTCTGATTTACCTGAGAGAATAAATGGGTCTAAATGACATACTGTAGAGCATGTGTCAAACTCAAGGCCCGCGGGCCGAATCCGGCCCGCCACGTCATTTTATGTGGCCCGCGAGAGCTTAAAAAGTACATAATTGTCTTAAAATAAAAGTCTACGCTGCTTTACAGCATACAGTGACCATAAAATACATCTCCCACAATGCATGTCAAATTTGTGACCCGCGAAATGACGGGATCCTGCCGCTAGATCGCATATCGGCGTTTGACTAAACCGGTGATGGATATGAAAAAGATCTACAAATAATCCCAAAATGTCCAAGAAGAGAAAAGTCGATGCAGAGGGAAGGCAATTTAATGAAAGGTGGGAAGGCGAATACATGTTTTTTCTATTTGTTTTTGTTAAATGTCCCACATGTTTTAGCAGCTCACAATTATTTGTTCTACCATAGTTTTGCCCTTCTCAACTGTGACAAAAAAAGTTTAAAAAAAAGTTGATTTGTAATAACTTGTTTAATCATATTTGTCTTTGTTATTCACTTGAAAAGTTTGATCTTTGATTGATGGAGTAATGTGGGTTTCTTAACCTGATAAATTAAAGGGATTTATGTTATAATAACAGTGCAATGTGCTTACATATATTTTTACATTTATGTAAATGCATGTACAATATTTGTACACTTGAATAAATAATAATCAAATGCAGACAGTTATTTGTTACAATATGTTAAGGAGAAGTAACATGTATACAGTCTTACAGTTACAACCGGCCCTTTGAGGGCAACCATGATGCTGATGTGACCCGGGGTGAAAATGAGTTTGACACCCCTGCTGTAGAGGAACATTTGAGGAATGTGTCTCTAAAGCATCTCTTCTCTCTCAGAGTTCATCGAAGGAGTCTCACAGTTCAGTGTCAAAGGGGACAAGGAGCAGAAGCTACGGTGTAAGTTATTTAGCCCACTGCAGTTACTGTGTGTTACTGGGTGACATGAATTCAAGGTAAACTAAAAACAACAACTAATATCAGTACCACTATAAATAAGATGATCTAGGTCACTTATCGAGTTGAATTACCTGGGCCATATAGTCAGTGAATAACAGTCTAAAGGCAGTTGTTGATAAAAAAGCATCTGCTTAAGGACCATTTTAATCAAAATTGTAGAGACATGAAAACATGGCCTCTCTCTGGCATATAAAGTGTTCAATGAAATACATCTGTGGGGACTATTGGTCACTTACATGGTGGTGTTACTCAAACCCCTCCATGTCTCTGTTTGTCCCAACCTCCAGTCGCCTTCCGGATCTATGATATGGACAAAGATGGCTACATCTCCAACGGCGAGCTCTTCCAGGTGCTGAAGATGATGGTGGGCAATAACCTGAAGGACACACAGCTGCAGCAGATTGTCGACAAGACTATCATCAATGCAGACAAGGATGGAGATGGCAGGATATCCTTTGAAGAGTTTTGCGCAGTAAGTCCTATCCTCTGGAGACAGTGCCGGAACACGGGTGTCACTCATTTTTGCTGACGGAACTATTTCAGTGAAGGCGAATGTCAGTAGGGCAGAATATTGACCCAGCCGACCACCAAAACCAACCATATCTCTTTACACATCTCTGTTGCTTATATTCTTACATGCTAACGGTTTAGCATTTATTACAGTTTACATGTATAGTTAGGGCCGTAATTGATCCCCAGGCTGCAACACTTGACACTTCTGTAGAATATACAGTGTGGCCTTTTATATAATTTATATCACATGAGTCATACAGTATATCCCAGCAGCCAAATCCTGCCCTACTCATATCCATACATGACTGTCACCACTTATTCTGACAGACAAAGCCCCATATATGGCACAGTGTATCTCAAGAGCCTTGAGCGACGATGCTCTTTTCTTGTGGGAGCATTTTTTCAGGATTGCTCAGAATTATGGTTCCTGTGTGATTGCTTTTGAAAAAAGAAAAGCTTGAGTACGCCAAGGTTGAAGGGATTGTGTGACATAATTTACAGTACTCACTTCAGAAGCTGAGAGAGCATTATGAAACTGATATAAACAGAGGGGGTAGTAATAGGAGGGATGATGATAGCATGATTTTCTGGGTCCACTGATATCCTAGCCAAAGACAAATATTGTTTATTTTCTATTCCCATTCAACTTGTGCTGATGACGCACTCACCAAGACTATGGTTGTTCAGATAATGTAGCTATCCCAGAAGGATCCATTAAAACCAGTATTTGTTCTTACCCTCTTCTTTCCTCCCAGGTTGTGGGCGGCCTTGACATACACAAAAAAATGGTGGTGGATGTGTGAGCGACCCTCCGCTCGCTCCTGCCCTCCACCCACCCCCCCTCAACACTCGCTCTCTTCTCCATTTCTGAAGATCTGCTCAAGACGTCTGGCAAACGCTCTCTGTGTATCTCAATGGAAGCATTCTCTCTGTGAAGCCACTTTTTTCTAAACCACGAGCCTAGTGAAGTCAACTTTGAAGTGTTATTGAACTCTGATCCTCTCAATAACACGGTTGTAGCACTTCAAGAGACTGAAGGACATCAATTCTCATTTTGCAAGAGCATCTCAGTTGGGTGGAGGAGGGGGGTAAAAGGGGGAAAGTTGGCTGTTTATATTCTGTTCATTTTTTTTTCTTTCTTTTTTTAATTGTTATTTTTTGGATTTTTTTTTTTTTTTCTTGTCTTTTTGTTCAAGTATATCCATGACTCTCGTGGGGGAAATGTGCAGTAGGCTGAGGTGTTCCTTAATATACTTGATTTCAGTACAACTCAAATGTAGGGTATGAAGTGCCAACCAGAACATATCCAGAAACCAGTTCATGTTATCTACTATCACTGTCATTTTTGGAGAATTGGTTTGCGATACGTCAAAACTCTGCATGATGACTGAGATTAGATGCATACTTCATTCTCAAATGTCCTGACGTTTTTTTTCTTCTTCTTTACACTTGGGCTGGTTGGATGAGATGGATTAGATACCAATCACATTTAACACACAACAATACATGTTTCGTTTTTTGTAAGAAGAGTGATAGAATGTTTTATTGAAATATGTTTATATTGTTGGAGATTATTCTGTTTCTTCTTGGACTTTGTAGGGGGGAAACCGTAGAGTAGAGTTAGATGCCAAGAAAGTGAGTCTTTGCAAACAAATTTGTGGTTTACGTTAATGACACGAATCGACGTTGAACAATGTGCATCCACGAGACAATCCCAGATTGCAGTATAGCTCATCAATCACTTTGAAAAATGACTATTAAAATCATGAAGCGCATTATTAATGTATTTGTATTTTATTACATTTTGAACAGAGGTCAGATGCAGTGGATCACCCTAAGAGCTCAAGCTGATGATGATATAGTTTGAGAGAGAATATACATAGCATCTTACATTCAGAGACTTATCTGCAGGCAGCATTGTTTTTTAACCAATATGTGTATATTAGGTCATCAATGTTTGCTCATCTTCCTAAACAGTATGAGGGGGAAGCTTTGCCTCAGCTTAAACTTAAGCCCTCCTGAACACACACTCTATACTAGTACGGTGGGGTGCAATACAGGGCTGATTTATCTGTAGTGCAACAGAATTACTCTTAAACTTTTACATGTTAGCATGTTGCGCAAAGGGATATACTGTACATTTAGAGTTTTGAGCGTGTATATTTCAAAAGTTGGCTTCTTCCTCCTCTTTTCTATCATGATCACCTCATCAGGGAGACCACACAAGCATAACACATTTTTGGGCTAAATGCTTCATACAACATTATCATGGAGTTGGTTGGCTTTTTATTGCCCAGCTACTGGTTTGGACAGGTGTTTTTAGTGAGACGTGAAGTTAGGGCACCCTACTGTCTCCTCTCCCAGCTCTGCACGGCTTGGGCCTCCCTGCGCTTGCATGACATGGAGATTTTTTTGTTGTGCATGTAGATTAATTTTTTCAAAATAATCTATTGTTTACACATGGATGGTGATGTTAATAATTATGATATTTAAGAATCTAACTGTATACAATATGGATGTTGCCAAACTTTGGTCAATGTACACATATGAGCAGTAATCCAAATAAATTAAACTGAACTACATGTTAAGTTTTGTATTTTTCTCAGCTCATTGAGATTCTTTTTATTCCAGTAGAGTTGTATATCTGGTCCTGTCTCAACTGCCACACACTGTACTCAGCTAAATGGGGAAATTTGATGGGGTTTTTTCATTTGTTTGTAAGTATTTGATAAATGCAGTTCAGGCTCTCTGTTCTCTATATAGTTCAGACTGCATTGTAGTTCGTAAGTGCTACTTTTCTCTTTCTTTGAGGGACTGGGTTCATCTTAGTTTGTGCGGGGAAACTGAAATGGTTACATTTGAGAAAACACTTTTTTTTCCTTTCTGTGCATGCTGCATCTTATGCTGTGGGACTGTTGAAAACTTGATACTGTATGAACATTTTAAAAAAGCAATCAATAAACTTTGACGGTACATTGAAAACATTGAAGGTACCAGCTTTTGTTTCCCTTATGATATTAATCCTATTCATGATATTGTGTTGCGTGGTCAGTAAATATATATTGTCTATATATTGTCTATATATATATATATATATAAATAAATGTCTTGCCTCATTAAACCACACAATACAGTTTTAAGCTTATTTTGGTTTGTTTGCTGATGTTCATGGGCATTTGGTTCTGCCTGTTTTGACTAAGAAGATCATTTCTGGCCATTATTTTGGATAACCTAGGTGACCACTTGGCTCAAGAGCATCCCCAGAGGCATAATCCTACATAATTTAACATTAAAAACACTGTCAGTGATTTCTGTATGCAAGACCACCTAAACAATGGAGAAAATGCATTTTAACATGCACATAGCAATTGCATTTCATGGCATGTTGTTCACAATTAATGACATTTCATGAAAGCAAAATGGAAATACTTCAGGCTTTACTTTATTTGTTAAGAACTAGTCCACATAAAGCATAAATAATGGGGTACTCTGCCTTCATTGTTTTATAATGAGGTAATAGAGTTGATCTACTCATTTATAGTATTTAGAAGTCAAATGCATTAGCAAGTGGTATGTTTCATTGTTTGTATATTAAAAGACAAACAAATCATTGACAGCGGCTTTGACATCAAATAATTTAATATTTGTGTTGGATAGTTTCAGTCCATGTGGAACACTAATTACAGAGTTCCACGTTCATATGGGTGTTTTAAGTAACATGAGTGACATGATCTAAAACAATGGGCAAATCCATAGTACTTGGATAAAAGAATGTCTGTTTCAGAAACAATGTGTTATGAGTTTTATTTCACACTAGGTCCATCAGTCAACTGAAAACAGAAAAGAAAAATTGGGGAGGATAAGAGAATGGCCAGTCCTAACATCTAAGACAGGATGGGCAAACCCAGCTCATGTTGAGATGTCCAACCTCAATTATGGGGGCCCCCAGGCCAGACCAGAAAAAGAAGAGGCAAAGATGTTACATCAGGCAAGAGGTGTTCCAACAGGCAATGAAGAGAAAATAAATCCACACAGCATTACGGACTTCAGAATCTTTCCGCAGTTCTGCTGGCCACCGCCCTGATGTTTCCATACACCTTAGAAGGTGGACTTCCTGTGGGAGAAGGGAAACTTTAGAACCATTTCCTGACACTCAGTGCATGCTATTCATCTAAGACTTGAAGGTGGCATGCATATCGGATATTCCAATGTGGTTTGAAGCAAAATGTGCCTACTTACACTACAGAAATATGTCCCTAGCAAAACATCTAACCAAAACATGTTTCCAAGAGAAATTACCTAGCAAAGTCTAAATGGCATTTTTGTATATATGAGAAACTATCTAATGATCAAATGGTAGATTAACTAATATCCAGACTGCTTTCCATCTTACCTAAGATGAGGTTACATATCGCTGTCCGTGCCATCTTAATGTTCTGGAAAGATCCTAATATGTGTACTTTTCTGTAAAAAGAGGACACACACAAACAAAACAAGATGTTGAGTGCATCTCTAAAAATAGTATTGGAGGTGCTGAGATTTGTAAAGACCATAAGTTCCAAACTATGAAGATCTCCCCAAAGCTCTACTCACGTGTCTGCAAGCACAATCCGAGTCTTTGTCACATTTTCAATGGTGTATTTTGTCTTCCCTCCTTTTCCTGCAATCCTCCCAATAGCTCTAGACAAATGGTCTCCTTTCAGTGGTTTTACTGTCAACAAAACAGACATGAGAAAACACCAAAGCAATAAGCGCAAAGTGAAAGATACAACTGAGAATATGGCCATATCAGTAAAGATCCCTCACTCACACAGCATTGATGACGTATTGTTAATTTAAGACAATAGTGCATTCTAAAATAATCTGTACTGTTAAATAATTATTACTAATAGTTTAAACCTGACTGCACTCAGGAATGAAGAGTGGACAAGCCACATTTAATGATCAATTAATCATTTTACAGGGCCAAACAGACAACACACACAACAGCTCTGCTCTACAGCAGATTCTTACCATCTGTGACATCAAAGGTTTCTAGGAAGAGCTCGTCCAATCTGATGAGAGCTAGAGCATCCTGAGGAGAAAAACAAAGGTGTTCAGACATCTTTCTTTTTACATTTACATTTTTGACATTTAGCAGATGCCTTTATCCAAAGCGACTTACAACAAATACATCTTGGGATACTATCTTTAAAAAAAAAAAAGAGAATAGGCTTTAATTATTACATCAACATAAACGTTCATGAGTGAAACTAATCATTTTTCCGCATAATATACAGTGCCTTCGGGAAGTATTTACCATGCTGGATTTTTTTCCACATTGTTGTGTTACAACATGACTTTAAAATAGATTCGATTTTTTTAAGATTTATTGTTTTTAAAGTGGCATGTCCTGGGGTGGTCCAGTGGTCTAGCACCGTGGCCCGTGTCGGCATTGGTTTGAATCCGGCCCATGCCCTGCTGACATGCCCTCTCCATACTTTCCTGTCTCTCTCCACTGTCTCTATCCAATAAAAATAAAGTGGGACCACCCAGCTTAATTACATTTTGGGGGATTTGCATAGGAATCATTTACACACCGTGAATCAGGTTGTCATTACATGCTTACCTCAACCTGAAATCCTAGGATGAAGGCTTTGACAAAATCTGCAGCTCTTGTGAGGGAGCCAATGTCCTGTGTCTCTTTACATGTCTGAAAGAGAGAAGGTTTTATGTGCCTTACCAATACAGAAAGCAACAGCGGAAGTTCAACTCATAACTAACTATGGAATAATAAATAAATGAGCAGAAAAATGGCAATAACCTTAACACATTGTGATGCACAGTATGATGTACATTCATACCATTGCATGATCTTTTTGACTGATTGCCTCATTACACCTACTTTGATTTCAACATGTCTTGATTTGAGGTTGAATCTGACTTGCAGCTGTAGGTTCTCTACAATGGGGGTGAAGATCTTGAGCCAGTTCTCTTTCAGAGGAGTATATCTGTGGGCTGGGACAGCTACTTTACGTGTCTCATCAGCGCCACCCTGAAACAAATGAATGTACATATAACATATAGTGTGATAGCAAACACAGCTACTTCAAATGTATATGCAATACCTATGTGACAAGAAAACAACAATATGTTTGAATGACTGTCATGAATGTCTTGAGGGGTAGTACGGTTGTTGTGTTCAACAGGAGGCAGTTGCCCATGCGCAAATTTATACACGCGAAGCAAAGCATTTAAATAGAAAGACCTGTTTGATGCCACTTATTTTAAAGTCAGAGGCTAATGACAAATTCGTTACTTATAACATGACGCCTCTCAGATTATTGTTTGGTGTTGTTAACGCTACCTTACCTTTAATTGGTCTCCTGATATAGGTGGAAACTGGGGTCGCTTGCATGCCACCGACTCTGATTCCATATCGACTCCCCCCTGCTCACGTTTACGCTTCTGAGTCTTCTTTGACTTTACCTTTACGAATGTATCTGTTCCACTTTCACTGTCCATAGTAGCACTAACCTCCGGGGTGGAATTATTATCAGTGTCCATTAGGAGTTTTGTCTTCAAACAGTAAATAAGTAAAATAATTTAGGACACGAGCATGAGGCAGGACATGAGGTTGTTGCTTGTGCAATAAAAAGGACCTAAAAGGGTTCAACAACTGGCCTGATTGAGCTCATCTAGGATGTGTCTAATTACGCATAGATAGTGTCAAGAAATTAGTTGATTTGGTAAATAATATGTGCATAATATTAGTAAAGATTTCACATAATTGTCACCCCTCACTAGTAATTAGAAAATACATGAAAATTGCATATATCTTATCAGGCGAAAGTGTAGGCAGCGCTAGGTCCCTTCACGTGGACGAAGGAGGGGCTTTCGTGTTGGTTGGTTTGGCAGCAAAACAAGTCGTTACCCAGGTCCAAACGAGCCTCCTCAAATGTTTATATCTTATTAGCTAGTGGCAGAATATCGTTATAAATAGCTAATAGTGCGCGTTTGAGACACCTTGTTGTCTTCAGAGGAATATGGCGACGCCATTTGAAAAGCCACAAATTATATCTCACATTCAGAAAAGTTTGAATTACACAGTGTTTGACAGCAAATGGATTCCTTGCAGTGCGAAGTTTATCTGTATGGGAAACTATGCAAGGGGGACCGGAGTAATGCAAATATACGAAGTGGAACACGGAGAACTTAAACTTGTTAAGGAGGTAATTTCGACCACTTCCGTAATATTTAGAAATGCATTTAGATTGTATACGTCTAGTTAGTTTAATCGTCGTGGAACGATTAGTTTGCTAGCCTCGTTTCTTCTAGAAAAGTCGTGGGGAGGTACGTTTTGTCACTATAGCAACAGATAACACAAGGAAGATCATGCCATGGCCTATACAAGGATCCGTCCATCCTCGTACAGTCTCTATTAACTGTACTATCGTACAGTAGTGAACATGGTAAACTACGTACGATTGGGAGATACTATGATGATCAGTTATTATAAGATCTTATTACGTACTGCATACTGCTCTTTGGAACACTCTCAAACCACATCAAAGAATCCATCACGCTCTCCTCCTTCAAACGATCCCTCAAAACCTATAATTTTAAACTTGCTTTTAATCTATAACTATTGTTATTTTACTGACTGCTATTTTTTTTTTTTTATCTATCTATTTTTATCTATCTATTCTTATCTCTCCATGAAATGTAGTGTATTTGAGTACTGACAAGAACGCTATACAAAATCAATGTATTATTATTATTATTATTATTATTACTGTAGGTTTAGGTTACACTGTAGGAAGGAACTGATTAGACTAGATAACGCTCGACAGATCATTATAATTCTATTTTTATGATAACACTGCACTACAGTTCCATCCCTTCCTAAATCATGTTTTGTTATGTTATCTTTCACAGATAGAAAAAGCTAAGCCCATAAAGTGTGGGACATTTGGGGCAACCTCTCTTCATCAAAGACATATTGCAACTGGGGACTTTGATGGAAATCTCAATATATGGTATTTCCCAACACTTGATTGGGTCAAGACTACCTCCAACGTGTTTGTGTACTTAGATACTAGCCTGTATGGCACCCATGTGTTTTCCTTGCCACTGTCATTTATTCTTGTTAGAGGTTGCCATGGCATGTTTGTTTTGTGCCTCTTTAAATGCAATATGAAAAATGCACCATGAATAGCATTTGATTCATTAATTTGTTAATGCTGTTGTTGTCCAAATCCACTCCTAATAGGAATCTGGAGGTGCCAGATGTGCCAGTGTACTCAGTAAAGGCACACAAGGAGATTGTAAACAGCATAGATGCTGTCGGAGGCCTGGGGATCGGTGACGGTGCACCTGAGATTGTGACTGGAAGCAGAGATGGTACAAAAGGCTGAAATGTGTGGCTGTTTGTGTTTGAATGATTGATATGCTTGGACATCGACTATCTCTCAACCTTAGGTTAACCTTCCTTATGTGTTGACTGCCCTAATAGGGACAGTGAAGGTGTGGGACCCCAGACAGAAAGTCTCACCTGTGGCTAACATGGAGCCAGCGGAGGGGGAGACCAAGAGGGACTGCTGGACTGTCGCCTTTGGTGAGTATGAGGACCATACTCACACGTGACTCACATGATGTGGGAACTCTTTACACAGCATGTGATTTTGATGTCCATTTAAGCAGCATAAGATAAGCAGCAAGACAACTTTGCCTGATGGAATATTTCACATATGCCTATTTCAGGCATTTAGACAATTGTTAATGTCAAACCCTGTCCAATCAGATGTAGACCTAGCCTATGTACACCATTTTGTCTGGTCTTGACTCCAGAGAAATGTGCCCAGCCATGACAGTCCAAATTTTCATCCACGTTGCCTATTTCTGCCACTCCACCTCTTAACCACAAAGTTAATACCATTTTCAGTGGATGTGACATTTTCCTCATGTAATATTAAGCAAACAAATCGAAGGCCTTGATCAGTGCTGTTTAGACTCTTGAAAGAGGATGGTTTGGAGTACTGTAACTTGTGTGGTCCAATCACCTTCAGAGGTATTTAAATGCTATAAAACTCAGCTCTCTTCATGATGCCAAACCAGGCATTAGGCTACACCCTCCTGTGTGTATCTTGCAAACGTCCAAGGAAATGTTGTTTCTAACTACATCATTAATGTAAATAAATAATTTGCTTTGCTTGCGTATGCCAAAGTTCCTACATTAGAATCCTATTTTAGTCATTTGAAGTGGCTTGAAATGCATTTGACATATGCCTCACATAATTTGAATTTACCTCTCTAAACAAGGACATTCAACCATTTCTCTTTAGGTCACGCCAGTAATGACTCCGACCGCTCTGTATGTGCTGGTTACGACAATGGGGACATCAAGCTCTTTGACCTCCGAAACATGTCTCTACGGTGGGAAACAAACATAAAAAATGGGGTGAGGTGAACTGTAGTCTCAAAGATCTCTGGATAATCACTGTATGCTTATTGCCTGTTACTTTGTGCTCTCTTTGGTATTGACACACTTTGACTTAGCGAAAGTGACTTAGGTGACTCAATGAATAGCCCACCTTGAAGTTAAGATAATGTATTTGATTTTTCCCTCCATGGCGGTTGACGTTGGAATGTTTTTTTTTCCTGACTAATTGATGGTGGTATGTGTAATCTACTAGGGCCTATTATGTCCCTTTCAATACGTTCTGATGCATGGAGTAATGGAGCACCATGACCTTCGGAGCTCAGAGGTCTTTTCTCTATGTATGATGACTGTCACCATTGGCAAGACGGAGGCCGAACTGTATTTTCTTTGGTAACTTTTGTCAGGTGTGCTGCGTGGAGTTTGACAGGAAAGACATCAACATGAAC
Source organism: Argentina silus (assembly GCF_951799395.1). Taxonomy (NCBI): domain Eukaryota; kingdom Metazoa; phylum Chordata; class Actinopteri; order Argentiniformes; family Argentinidae; genus Argentina; species Argentina silus. The sequence goes on from NC_139653.1 coordinate 40,034,237, forward strand.
AAACTGGTGGCGACATCGTTAGAGGGGAAATTCCACGTGTTTGACATGAGGACCCAACACCCCACCATAGGCTTTGCCTCAGTTTCCGAAAAGGTAATTTGAACATGGGGGGGGGGGGGGGGGGGGGGGAGAGAAGGAGAAAGATGTTGGCTCTCGTATGTGGAAAAGTGTCAAAGATTATTTTTCATCCTTTTTTCTCTGGGTGTGCAGAGAGAAAGAGAGCTGCGTTAGGCCGTTTTCACAGCTGGAACTGTTTGTGGCAATGCTTGGCTAACGTGCCCGTTGGCCACGAAGACGTCTGCCAAAGATGACATTGGGCCAGTGAAGGGAGAGAAAAAATTGGCTTTTTCACTGTGCTCATGTGAAAACACACTTCACCTGCAATGTTGTTTTTTTTAAGTTGGGAGAGATCACAGGCTATTCCTCTTCAAATATTTGCACTTCATCAACCGATCAACTGTCGGCCCATAAATGTCTTATCTAATTTTGGGTTAATTTGAAGGTTGGAACCATTTCCCTCTCCAAGCAATATGAGTGCAATATTGTGTCTACTTAAATGTCTGTCGAAGTTGTTGGGTTGTACACAGTGGTGTAAGCTTGTCACGACGGGCCCTGGTGCAAATTATTTTTTATGGGCCCAACATTGGTTTCACCATTCAGAAATGACACTTTTCATGCATAGTACCCCTATTTCAGGGTATGCAAAAGTGAGGGGACAATTGGCTTGACAGGTGATTTTTGTTCAGGTGTGTTCCGTCACATCATTTGTGCAGTCAAAGGAGAGCTTTCAATGTCTAGTGTTGATTATAGGCTTTGCGTTTGCCTTTGGAGTTATTGGTGTCTGTCTACATGAGGACCAAAGAGGTGTCCGAGAAAGTCAGGGAAGCCATTATGAGGTTGAAATATCCAGAAAAAACATCAGAAACATAGCCAAAACCTTAAACCTAACAAAATCAACAGTTTTGAATATCACTGAAAGGGAAGAAAGCACTGATCAACTCAGAAATCTCAAACAATATCCACAGCATACCACCTCATCTGTGAAATATGGTGGAGTGGGTGTTATGGCTTGGGTATGTATGGCTACCACTGGAACTGGCTCACTTGTCTTCATTGATGACGTCAAATGCCTCCAGTCTCATACTTCTTCATACAGCAATACAATGACCCAAAACATACCGCCATAGCAACTATGGAGTTTTTTAGGGCCAAAAAGTGTAAGGTTGTTGACTGGTCAATCTCCTGATTTTAAATCCTATTGAATATGCATTTCATTTGCTGAAGAGGAGACTTGTACCAAAACATCCTCAAAACAAACAACAACTGAACATAGCTGCAGTACAGGCCTGGCAGAGCATCACCAGAGAAGATACCCATCGTCTGGTGGGGTCAATGGGTCACAGACTTCAGGCAGTTATTGCATGCAAAGGATTGTCAAATACTAAACATGAGTGCTTAATTTGGATATTTGGTAGATCTGTCCCCTCACTTTTGGTCGCCTAAAATAGTTAGGATAAATAAAATAGGACTATGTCTAAAAAGTGTTGTAATTGAGAATCTCTACTTTAAGCTCATAGTAATTGTTTTATTTAAAATCCAAACTTTTGGAATGTAGAGGCAAAATAAGAAATAATGCTTCACTGTTCCATTACTTATACATGGCACTGTATTTGATAATTCGGCTTAAGTCACAGGTTGTTATCGTTAAAAACATCATAATAAGGTGCATAATAATACTGTCAAATCCTCGGTAATTAATCAAAGCACTACAACCTCCAGTCACTTTTCAGCTTACTTCAAATCAGTGGACTTCCTTCAAATAAACACAAAGCTGTAAGAATGGTCCTCTGTGGCTCAGTTGGTAGAGCATGGCGCTAACAACACTTACGTTGTGGGTTTGATTCCCGCTGGGACCATATATACTGAAATGTATGCACTTACTGCAATGTAAGTCGCTTTGGATAAAAGCGTCAGCTAAATGGCATATATAAGAAGCAAGACTGATTATGAATCAAATAAGCACTGCATGTTCCGGTAACCTTTCAGTCATACGTCTGAATAATTGTCACCAATTCACACAAGGAGGGGAGCTACATCATTCGTGGAGACAACATGTTTACTGTACACTTATGTTTGAATTTAAATGTCATCTTTGTATTTTGTTTACATAGCTGGTTTTCAAGACTAGAGTAAAAGTCTGTGCACTGACCTCGATGTTTTCATAAATCACCTGATAAAGGAAATGATGGGATCATTGGACGATAGGCTTTGCATATTTCCCAGCAATCTTTGCACAGCGACCAAAATGGCATAACTATTATTCAGAAAGATTTGTTGTGTAAATGAACTAGATTTACTATTATCATCAGTTCACATATCATGGTGACTCTTGTGCAGTGACCAAAATGACCGGTACCCATGATAAAAGTATGTTGGTGGTATAAATAGCCTTGTGTATTCAATTAACATGGACACAAGATACAGAGGCACACCAGTTATGCAATACTATTTATGTCAGCCAAAGTAAGGGGGCTCAACATCGTGAGGGGTCCTTTTGTGCCCCCCTCCTCACACGCACCGCCTGGTTTTACGCCCCTGGTTGTACATTTGCCAGACACATGGGATATTAGTAACCATTATGGGAATATGCCATGAGTCATTGGATATTAGTAACCATTAGTAACCATTATGGGAATATGCCACAAGTCTTTTTGATTCTTGAGAACATGTTGTGAGTCGTTAGGATAGCTAGTTATATTCATGGTTTGTATCGAATTAATTATTTTTCATTTCAGGCTCATAAATCAACAATCTGGCAAGTGAGGCATTTGCCTCAGAACCGAGACATCTTCATGACAGCAGGTGGAGCTGGCAACCTACATCTATGGAAATAGTAAGAGTTTAATTTAAACTATCATGTTCAGGGGTGGTTGTACGTGCCCAGAGTAGTACTAATCTCAGAACCCATAGTCTCATTTTTCGCCTCTCTCTCATCTATTGAGATTCTGTGGCTGTAGGAAGTAAAAAGTTGTCAGCAAGTCTCCATCCCTCTAACTTTTCACTCTTACTCCACCTGAGCCTGACCCCCCTCTGCCTGACCCCCCTCTGCCTGACCCCCCTCTCTACTCATGCCCTTATGTTTTCAACATGATTTTCACACATGAAACATAGAGTTAGCTGAAGGACTTTTCGATTCAATAATTTTGCAGGTGAGCAGTGTACATTCAATTCTCTGTTTGAAGCATCTCCTCAACTAAAATCAATAGAATCTGTAGCGCTGGTAAAATTCAGCGGATGCAACCGCTTCCCAGCCCCACTTAACGATGGTTTCGTCAAGTCTCAGTTTACCCTGACTTAGTGAGACTATTCCTAGACTAAAAAGCCCTTTCAGTGGAGACTCCATTTAATATAGGTTGAGAGAGAGTTTGATTGATGTTTTCTTTGCTCTGTTTCTAGTGAATACCCAGCCCAGAGGAGTAAGAAGGACACGGACGAGGTGGAAATGGGTGTGGCGGGTACAGTCAACCTCCTGCAGAACATCACTTTGTCCACCCAGCCAATCGCCAGCCTGGATTGGAGTCCCGACAAGCAGGGCCTGTGTGTTTGCTCTGCCTTTGACCAATCTGTCCGAGTCCTCATCGTGACCAAGCTCAACCGTGTGTGAAGTCTATGGTGAATTTGAGTTTGCACCCCTAGCCTTGAACATTGGGGGATAGGATCAGTCATACTGACTTCCCTTCCTTTCCCCTGTTCACTCCCATGTGAACGCTTATGTTGGCAAAATGTTGATATCTGTTAAATTATATGTTTTTTGCTGCATTACATTTGAGTAAGTGCTTCCAATCTTTGATATTTTGTTGCGGAGGTTGTATTGGTACTTAACTCCAGTTTTGCTAATTTATGTTCTTACTACTGTTACCTTGTTATGAAAGTTAATTTGAGTTTTCATATTAAATGGGCTTTTTTGGAAAACCATGATGTTGCTGATTTATTGCTTACTTAACACTTGTAGTCTATGACCACCATTTCATCTTGCATAAATGTGTCCCTGACTGGATTTTGCCCACATCAATTAAGAACAGATATTTTTAGGCTGGCATAAATGCATGCATGATTATTTAGTCAAAGTCAAAGTCAAAGTGGCTTTATTGTCAATTCTTCACATGTCAAGACATACAAAGGAATCGAGAGGACGTTTCTCACTCTCCCACGGTGAGACAGATAAAGTGCCCAGGCACAACAGATAACACATACTAAAAGTAAAACATTCAATAAAAATAATTTAAACAGTGCAAAAAGAGCAGTCAGTAAAGACAGTAAGTAGTATATGATTGGCTCTCCGGAGTTCAAAGGGGATGCATTATGTCTGTTTAGCTGTGAACACAACGCCTATTAAACAAAATGGATAATTCATGTACGATGTGGTCACAATAAGGGGATGATGGATCATAACTTGTTAATTATATAAACAACAGTATTATATAAACACCATAGGCAGCCTAGATGCAAAGCCTGTGATCAGGCAGCTGCAGTATTATCCATATATTATATTGCTGAATATTAACTTTTATTGTTGTTTTTGATACAAGGTTAGAGCTAAATTGAAAACAAGTGTAGCCTACAGTAAACATGTTGTCCCCCATGAATGAGGTAGCACCTCTCCATAAAAGGAGAGTAATGGAGAAGCCTGAGAATGAAGCAAGAGGTTTATTCATAAACTTTTTACTATGACACTATGGTTGTCTCTGTTTTACACACAGGGAGGGCTTTCTTCTTGGTGCGATCGCCTTCTCTGAACAAAGAAAAAAATAATTCCGGCGCCATTAGGCTACCATCGTACTAACTCTGTATTGATAGAAGACGCCTTTACTTCAAACACACATTTCACCAATAGGCTAAGACAAAATATTTGCACAGCCGATATTTCCACCAGTCTTGCTTCTTACAACTTTGCGTTGATTTCCCAAAATATTATTCCCACATTCGTTAGCTAAGACAAAATATTAGTACAGCAAAATTATATGCTTAAAAATGCGTCTGGCTATAAACCTAGGTTACACAACTCTGGTTTCCATATTGATATAGGTACAGCACATAAGGTGGAAAAACAAACACATTTTTTACAGTTGAAAAGTTAGCGTGTTTTTTTTCTTATTATATTAATGGGAATGGCAACATGCATGATAAAGTTCCTAATTCAGCTTATCATACAAAATGTTAATAGTCTTACTGTATATGTAACTTATGTTGGTTATGGGAACATCTTAATGGGAAAGATGCATGTTGTAGAGATTGAAATGATCAGTTGGTTAATGTTTAGTTATTGAATGTTACATACTGTAATTTGAGTAATGTGTAGACTTCAAAGAATGTATAATAAATGCAAGAATAAACATAGGTATTTCAATACCAGCATATCAGATATCTGTCAAACAATGGAAATTCCTAAATGTTTTGGCCCATTGTGACATCCCTACTGCAATGGAAGCCAGAATGTCAGAACTTCTCAGAAAACTTTCGTTTGAACTATTTGCTGGCTGACAACTGGAAGCATACTTGCACCTTAACGGCAGTGGAAAGTAGATTCAAAACAATTTATTTGCAATGGACCCTCCAAAACGTTATGAGGAACTTCTGGAGGAACACAAGATCCTGTGGGAGGAGAACCAGAGGCTAAACAATGTGATCTTGTTTATGGTGAAGAGAAACCAGAACATGGAAAACCAGCTGAGCATAGCACAGCACATCATCGCTTCAACCCCGCTTCAGCAGAAGGCTCCGCTCAGCCCACATCCTCCCTCCAGACAGCCAGTGCTGCAGACCATTGCCCTCAAGAATAGTAAGGTGTTCCTGGAGAGCTCAGCTCCTACCCAGCCCAGAGAGTGGGCCCAATATGGCTGCCATCTCCAATGGGCTCCAGCCGCGGGCTCATCTGAAACCTATACTGGTGAGGAAGACTTGCAGTGGCATGGATGTCTATCTCCCTGGTGCCATATCCGTTGGGGATCCCGGGTCCAATAGGTCTGGCTGTGGATCCAATAAGCTCCCTCCAATAAGGGCAAGCAGTGCTCAAAAGGACTTCACAGGTGCTCCAAAATACAATGAGCCAATGGCTGAAGGGACTGGTGCCAAGATCGGCTCCTTTTGCCCAGCTAGACCTTTGGGCGAACCACCTCTTGCTCCAAAGGCTCGGAGGCAGCTCACCAAGAAACAGATGCAGCAGAGCTGTGTCATCGATGAGGGATGTGAGAGCAAAAAATAAATAAAAAAACAAGCCTACTGGCATTACGACTGCCAATGGCCCGTGGTGTGAGCATTGATTACTTTGTCTTTTGATGACTGTTGGACAGATGATTCACTTACTTAAACAAATGTATTGTTGTAAGTCGTTTTGGATAAAGGCATCTGCTAAATGCCATAAATGTAATGTAAAAAGACACCGGAGAAGGAGAGGCAGTGGGTGGCCCGAGAGAAAGCGGCCTTCAACCAGCAGTTGAACAAAGTTGACACTTACCTGAGGGCTGAGCTGAGGAAAGTCGCCCAGCACATAAGTCTCGCGAGAGAGGGAGAGGGTGACCTTGGCCTGACAATGGAGGACGAGAAGGCGAAGTTGGAGAGCTCCCTCCAGGAGATCGACCAGATGAGGAGAGAGTGGGAGACGAAAGGAGGAGAAGTGAACAGCACAGGAAGTGCTGAGATGGAGAAGGATAAGAAGGTGACATTGAATGGTGTAAAGGAGAAGAAGAGATCTGAGGTCATGGAGATGAAAGGTCATGCAGGTCATGGAGGAGGGATCCAGCAGGCTGTCAGTGCTGCTCACTCCAACCTGTTGCAGTGTGAGTTCTGCAACAGGAGCTTTGCCCCCAACCGTCTGGAAAAAACACAGACAGATCTGTAACAAAGTGATCAGCAAGGGCGCCAAACGGAAGGTCTATGCCTCTCTCAAGCACAGTTGTCACGGGGACCGACCTGGCAGGCTACATCAAACTAGGGATATGAAGAAGCCTCAAGACACTCGAATGTGTCACCTGTATTATCCATTGAGCCCCTTTCCAGTTAATGTTATACCACCACAAACTAAGACAAAGCTCAAATGGAAACCCTGACCCAAACCGATTACCGTTGTCTTTTCAATAAAAGAGTGAATTACAATAAGTAGGCTGTGTCAATTGTTTCGATGTATCAATGTGTCAAAAGAATGTGCCACACAGATCTATATACCACAAAGTTTATAGGGTATAGTGTTTATGTTTCCATTGTAGCAGAGGATAGAAGAATAGAGAAGAGGCATATCCTTATAATATGACAATACATAAAACCATTTCCAAAACGTGCTGAAAAAGCCAAAGAATAACCAATGGCTGATCCATAAAAGCAAATAGAACCATACAAGATATACACTCACCGAACACTTTATTAGGAACACTATACTAATACTGGGTAGGGCCTCCCTTCGCTCTCAAAACAGCCTCAGTTCTTCGTGGCATAGATTCCACAAGATGTTGGAAACATTCCTTTGAGATTCTGGTCCATGATGACATGATTGCATCACACAATTCCTGCAGATTTTTCAAGTGCACTTTCAAGCTGTGATTCTCCCGTTCTACCACATCCCAAAGGTGTTCTATTGGATTCAGATCCGATGACTGGGAAGGCCACTGAACTCATTGTCATGTTCATGAAACCAGTTTGAGACGACTTTTGCGTTGTGACATGGTGCATTATCATGCTGGAAGTAGCCATTAGAAGATGGGTAAATTGTGGCCATGAAGGGATGCACATGATCAGCAACAATACTCAAATAGGCTGTGGCATTCCCCTCCCCGATTTCATTGTGAGGGACAAAAACAAACGACAGGTGGCAGGGCCTTTTCACATAGAGCTCCTCTGCTGTGGAATAGTCTGCCAATCCATGTCAGAGAGGCTGAATCAGTCTCAGCTTTCACATCCAGGCTAAAAAAAACCTTTCAACACAGTCTCCAAGTTAAAACGTTCAGGGGGATAGTTTCTGCAACCGGAACATTGCTGGTTCGAATCACACTTGGGACACTTGTTTTTTTTATTCTTGCTAATTGTTGTTGCTGATGGTAATATTTGCTAATGCCTTCCTCTGACAACTTAACCCTAACCTTACCCACTCGAAGTTAACACCTAACCTTACCCACTCGAAGTTAACGCCTAATACTGCCTACCGCCACGCAAGTCGTAATTCACGTAACTCTTACGCAACGTATCTTTAGTTTTTGACGTGTCTTCAAATAAAATCAAAATAAAATTGTATTTGTCACTTATCGCATACAGTTGTAATAGACAAGTGAAATGTTTTGGGATCTTGCTCCACACTCAACAAAGCAGCAAAACAATTCAATAATAAGTCATAAAAGTGTCTTACAGCACATCAAGGGTCAAACGCTCGTATAGCCAGATAATACGTGCACACAGACCGTATTTCCTTGGTCTGCAGAAACGATCCCCCAGAATGTATACCGTTGGAGACTATGTTGGTGTCTTTCTCATAAGAGGTATACGATTTATATTCCTTCTCACCTACAAGTCACTCAGTGGCCTGGCTCCCACCTACCTCACTGACCTACTTCAGACTTACACGACCACTCCGCTCTCTGACACCGGTCTTTTCAACATCCCCTGCACCATGCTGTTTTCTATGGGTGACCGTGCCTTCAGCAACACTGCCCCTAAGCAGTGGAACTCTCTTCCCCCCAATATCCGATTCCGATGCCACAAGCATTTTTAAAAATAGACTGAAAACACATGTTTTTACCCAGGCCTTGTTTTAGATCTCATTTTAGATCTAATTTTTCAACTCTTTTTTTATATCCCATGTACAGTGTCCCTGGGTGTTCTGAAAGGCGTGTATTATTATTATTATTATTATTATTATTATTATTATTATTATTATTATTATTGTGACATATTATTATTATGTAGGCTACCTTATATCCCTGGAGATCTTTCACAAACACTTATTTGCCAACATATCGACATTCACTCTGCGGCGGTAGGTCTGGGTGTGGGAGCTGAACTAAGCAGCGACCCAGACCCTCTACTGTCGAGACAACACACGTGTCCATTCACAGTTTGTTTTGTTTTATAATGTACTTTACAGGAAAACTGTATATCCCTAGATTTTATTCTAGCAATCTGTGTTTTAAAACGTTGTATTGTATGTTGTATTTATCTTTAGGGTACTTTTGTATAACATGTATATTGTGACCTTTTCGGTAAAATGCACTATTGCACGATTATAAATTCAAATAAACGTATACTTAAATGTATATTGCAGTGTAACTCGAGATCCGTACGTAAATCGAATTAGGCGCACATTCCCCATTGACATGAATGCAAGATTTACGAGGATGGATCTCGAGTTAGGATTCCATCCAAAATGTGTTGCTATTGGTGTCATTATGACGTTGTTATGTACACAGAATTGAGAATGTTCTGCAATTATACACAGCGTTCTTGAACTTTTAGTACAGTGGCATAACGAACCAAGACGCAACCTGAACCTGTGCAATCAGTTTACCAGAGTTAGAGTAAAATAGATTACCGCAAGATTCGGTGTTTATACACAGCCTACTGTCTGCAGCTAACCCGTGAGGTAGGATACTGTAGCCCATGTGCTTGAGATATAGCATAGTTTTATAGCATATGTAGCAGGTATGCAATGTAGCAACCTGCTTCTCTTTGTATATATTGAGTGAAGTTCGACAAAATAATTGCATGTATTGCTCTAAGGCACATGTGTCAAACTCAAGGCCCGCGGGCCGAATCCGGCCCGCGAGAGCTTAAAAAGTACATCATTGTCTTAAAATAAAGGTCTACGCTGTTTTCCAGCGTACAGTGACCATAAACTACATCTCCCACAATGCATGTCAAATTTGTGACCCGCGAAATGACGGGATCCTGCCGCTAGATCGCATATCGGCGTTTGACTAAACCGGTGATGGAAATGAAAAAGATCTACAAATAATCCCAAAATGTCCAAGAAGAGAAAAGTCGATGCAGAGGGAAGGCAATTTAATGAAAGGTGGGAAGGCGAATACATGTTTTTGCTTCAAGGAGAAAAACCGATATGTCTTCTATGTTACGAGGCAGTGTCGGTGATGAAGGAGTACACTCATTAGTTGGATATATGCCCGCTGTAAGGCTGTCTGCAGCTATTTGTTTTTGTTAAATGCCACACATGTCCCACATGTTTTAGCAGCTCACAATTATTTGTTCTACCATAGTTCTGCCCTTCTCAACTGTGACAAAAAATGTTTTTTAAAAAGTTGATTTGTAATAACTTGTTTAATCATATTAAACTTTGTTATTCACTTGAAAAGTTTGATCTTTGATTGATGGAGTAATGTAGGTTTCTTAACCTGATAAATTAAAGGGATTTATGTTATAATAACAGTGCAATGTGCTTACATATATTTTTACATTTATGTAAATGCATGTACAATATTTGTACACTTGAATAAATAATAATCAAATGCAGACAGTTATTTGTTACAATATGTTAAGGAGAAGTAACATGTATACAGTCTTACAGTTACAACCGGCCCTTTGAACCGGCCCGGGGTGAAAATGAGTTTGACACCCCTGATTTAAACCATTTAAAAATGTATTAATTTTTTTTAATTAAGTTGAACATCAGCTTAAATTGTTCTCAGCTGAGAAATGACTAAGCTACTTTTCTCTAGTACTGTGACTGCTTGTGGCATTTATTATTTTAGAAAGTGTTACTTGTGACGACTGTGATGTATAGTTGATTTACCTACTTTAGACGAATGTAGCTACTTATTGTAAATCACTCTGGATCTCCTGCTAAAGGACTAAAATGTAGGCCTAAAAGTACAAGTGTTGGCTACAGTAAACATGTTGTTCCCCACAAATAATGTAGCACCCTTCCATAAAAGGAGAGTGATGGAGAACCCTGTGAATGAACCCAAGTGTCGTCAAAATTGTCCCAGTGGTGTCGGAGATAAAGCATGTGAGATACGAAAGGACAGAGAACGAATCATAGTTTGTCATCGGTAGGGGAAAATTACACAATATTGCAGTATAATGTGGTGTGGAGTTATACAAATAAATATTCAGAAGTCAAAAGTTTGTGGGTTTAAAGAACAGAATGAAGTCATTCATTCACTTAGTCATCTGTGTCTCTTTATTAAAGTACATGAGAGTTCATATCCATAATTTGAACCTGAAAAAGTCCTGGAGACTCTCGTCATCCACTGATTTATCATGGATCCCAGCATACACACTCTTCAGAAGATTAGCCATGAACTTCCTATCAAGGATATCAATGTATTTCTCCAGGCAACCTTCAAAAACAAAGCATGACTGTTAGATACACGAAATGCAACCAATAGCGGCCATGCGAGGCTTGAGCATTAACCTGAAACATTAATTCAGTAACAGGATTAGTGGATCTCCAGAAGAAAATTGGGATATATTTTCTTAATGTCCTGAACAATGTATTTATGATGTATTGTTTCTGGAATTGACCTAGGCATACTTGTCAGGTGCCTGTCTATAGAGATACATAGACCTACTATTTCTCCATGTTCTTCTATGTGTTGTAGCCATTGAACACTACTGTGTATGTATCGTATGATCCATACAAATCTGATACATGTCTATAACTATTATTATACATAGGTCAACTTTCTGCCTGCGACATGTTATCAAAAGAAAAACACCATACACAGAGTTGCCTTCCTAAACATGTGCCAACCCTAACCTTAATTTATGACAATCCTGTAGTTCATTGACCAAGAAGGTGGCCAGGCCACAACCAATAGATTCCAATTTGCACCGTAGTTTTTAGTATGTGTTTTAGTCAGTTGTCATAATCATGACATAATAGATGTCATAGCTTATGATTGTGGGGTGTGAGCTTTATGACAGAAGATTAATGCAAAGTATTAAAAATGAACTTAATGAACATTTGTGTGTTTGCTCAGCCCAATACATGGCTAGTTCTCCAAATGTACACATAAGACACCTGAAGCAGAGTGTTTTACAACTGGTTTCCCACTCACCTAGGCCCATGACCTTGCCATAGGCTATCATGTTGGGGCCCAGCTGGGGGTGATCATGAAGCTCAAGCTTCATGAGGATACGGACGATCTCGCCTGTGATGAAGGCGTCATCGAACGTCTGCTCTTCCACTGACCTCAGGGGGAACCTGCAGTACACCTCCACTGCCGCAAGGGGGTCCGTCTGCACCAGCAGCTCTGCCAGCTCAATGTAGGCATCGTGGACCTGCCCAATCAGTCCATCCAATCAGTGACATTGTATTTCAATCAAATGTATTTGTATAGTGCAAAACAGTTTAATCCAAAACAATCCAAAACAGTTTGAAAACATAACAATAACCACACCAATTTTTCAGATTAACATGCAGTGGCAGCAGTATTGAGCTCCAGTCTTAAGAAGGAGTCCTCTGCCCCTCTGTCTGAAATGCTAACTGACTTCTGGTGCCATGGTGATGACCTCCTGGTAGAGCTGGTAAGCCTGTTCGAGAGTGTCCTGTGAGCGGGAGAGGACACGGGCCAGACCTAGGCGAGGGGCATGGGACCGACTGTTCAGTGGAGCGGGGATGCCACTCTCTGCCACTGAAGACTCTTCAACTGCTAAGCAAAAGAAAACCAGGGGGAAAAGGCAGATAAGACACACATACAAGACAAAGGCCTAGTATTTTTTCTAAGGTTAAAAAAACAAACAGGAAATCATGATTTATCATGATTCTAAACAGACTTTTACAAACATAAGACCCTCTTGAAGGTACAGTATATCGTTAACATTACCACTTCAATTTCATAGCCTACCCGCTGATGGCTCTGGGGGAGCAGCTGGGCTGGGGGAGCAGGCTGGTTTGGACTTGCTGGGGGAGAGCTGGGTCTTGGAGCTGGACTTACCAGTGGCTTTGGCCCCTCCTTCTGTCTTTGCTGCAGCCGTCGTTCCAGCACGGCTGTTTCTCCTACAGAGGAAAAACAGAATCTCTGGATATCAAAAATACAGTGTAACTCTGAGTCTTTTAGTGACTCAAAGTGGAGAAATTAACTGTCTGCATTGTACAAGCTTTTCCCGTCAAAGATATTTTAAATGTTGTTTGTTAAAGATACAATATGTAAAAACAGGCAGCCGCATAACCTAGAGTGCCTGTTGGCCCATCTGACTTACCTGGCTGCAGGGGGCTTCACTGGGGCAGCAGTCTTGCCTCCTCTAGCGGGGGCGGCAGTCTTGGCTGCAGCAGTAGCCCCCCCTCGTGCAGGACCTCCCCTGCCACGCCCACTTCCTCTGCCAGCAGCCACTGCATCGGAAGGCCCTGTGCCCCCTGCCGATTGGCTGGCTGTCTGTTTGGCAGCTTTCTCCTTTTCAGCAGCCTGCCTGTCCTGCCACCACTTCTGCTCTGAGAGAGCGGGAAAAGTATAACCACAGGTATAATGCACTCTGTCATTTATATATATTATATATATATATCATTTATTATATTATATATAACACACACAGACACACACACACACACACATACCACACACACACACATCCTTCATTTTCAACATGCACACAAACACACTTACTGCTCAGCTGCGTGGGTGGTTCTCCACTCTGGGGCGTGTCCTCCAGCTCAATGCTGGCCTGGAAACTGAGGCAGGCGTTGGCCATGGCGACCTCTGAACTCTCTGACTGGGGGTTGTTGTCACACTGAGCCAGCTGGGCCTGGCCCAGGAGACACAACGCATGGCCATCACGGGGTGTGGTCACCACGGCCACCTGGCATACCTGGACACAGTGAAGTGGATGTTAAGGCCATGAGAACTGTATCTGCACATCCAAGTAAGGGCCCACAAGGCTCATCTCATCTGTTTGAAATGGCTTCCTCTCCTCACCGACTCTCCTCCACTTACACCAATGTGAATAACCATGACACGTGAAAGCAAGTCTCCAATAGGCATCTACCCTTTGCTTTCAGATTAGTGAGCATGGAGGAGAGGAGATAAGGATATGATGTCACTGCATTCCCACCCGTATGGCCTCACCTTCTCCTGCATGTCCATCAGCTCCCTGCAGGGGGCGATGGAGGAAAGACGTATGAGGGCAGTGAGGGCCTGGCACCTCTTGGCCACCAAGGCTTGCCTCTGTTGGCTAAGTTTGCCCTGGCACTGCCCCTGCCCCAGTGTTCCAGTGCCCTGCCTCTGCTGTATGCAGCTCTGGAGGAGGGCAAAGTGGGCATCCAGCAACACCCACTCCAGCTGTTGGGCCACCTCGCCCCGACACACACACCGACACACACCCCGGGCAGCCAGCACTCCAACCCTAAGGAGGAAGGGAGGGAAGGGCACACACACACACACACACACACACACACACACACACACACACACACACACACACATACGTCTGTTTAGATTTAGACAATCAGAAAATAATCGTAACATTTTTAAAACTGAGCAGACTGGTATTTACAAATGATTATGTACATATACTATGAATATACTGTATATGATGTGGGAATATGGATATGTTGTGTAGGGAATAAAATAAAATAGAAATGTTTGTAGCTGGTTGCTGGTTTGATTATGCAGTCATGCCTCACAATCTGTTTAAGGGAGCCTAAAAGCCTGGCATGCAAGACTAAATGACTTTCTGTGCCAGAAAGGTTTCCTGTTCAGTGTCCTCTGAGGCTGACTTACGTGTGATAGACCTGCTCTGCACTCATGGCATTGCCTGCCAACGTGTTCTTCTGTTGGAGAGCTCCTAGGGTGAGGCAGCCACGCAGAAACTGAGCGCTCACACCTGACAGGGGGTCTGATGCATCTTGATCCCCACCACTGGGAAAATTACAGCAGAGAAATTCACAACAAAGCAACCCACATGAACCAGTGCATGCATACAGAAGTAGAAACACAAGCACAAGCACAAACACACATAAACATACATACATCCACCCACACACACACACACACACACACACACACACACACCCACACCCACACCCACCCACCCACCCACCCACACACACACACACACACACACACACACACACACACACACAAACCTGTCGCTACAGTACTGGACTATGACATGCTCAAGTCCCTGTTGTAGAAACAGAGCTGCCTCCTTCTCTATGGCTTCTGATGCTCCTTCCTGCTGTAGTAGAGCCAGACCAGTGTAGAACCTGCCAGGACACACACACACACACACACACACACACACACACACACACACACACACACACACACACACACACACACACACACACAGTGCAAGTCGTATGTGTCCTACACTATATCAAACCCACTCTACAGTATATAGTATGATCTGAGCTGAGTACAGGCTGTAGGTGGGGTACTATTAACCACAAGCCCTCCTGCATATACAGTATGATCGAACCTGAGTACAGGGTGTGAGGGCCGCAGGGCCAGACTGGTCTGCAGGTGCTGCAGGGCCTCTCTGCTCCTCCCCTGCAGCAGCAGCAGACGCCCCACATGCAGGTTGTATTCCCAGCAATCTGGGCTCAGGGTCCAGGCATCCAGGTACTTTAGCAGGGCCCGGTGCACACAGCTCTCCTCATCCCCCATGCTTGCACTGCCATCCTAGATCACACACATACGCACATGCCACACACAACAGATATACATCATTGCAATGATATATGTATAATGACTCCTCTAGATAGACCAGCTGATATGTGACATTTCAGCAGCCTGTGAAGTCCTTCGATCTTTGAGCCATTGATCTGATTGAGGGATCACAGAGGTGGCTTACCTTCACTGACCTCTCACACCATCCCATATGCATTCAGAAAGAGCTAGGCCATTCACACTCAGAGATAACTAGGTCTAAACACAGGTTCAGTTAAAGAAGGGACATCAAGTGATCTATTCTGCTAGTTCCCAAAGTGAAACACACTTTGTTTATCTATCAAGAGTTTTTCTTTCATTTTAAGATTTTTAAGTGGTGAGTTCCAAGAGTTCTTTTTCTAAAATTCCACCTGTGGTCACTGTATTGTACCTTGCCTGCCCTTTTGGAGAGCCAGATGAAGAGTGTCTGGGCATAGTCGGCCTTGCCTGACTGGCCCTGCTCCTTCAGCTGGTGGAACTCTGTGTCTAGGGCCCTCAGCTGGTTCTCCAAGGTAGGGGTGCCAGCGAAGCCGTGGAGCTTACACACGGCGAGGATCTCATCCTGACGCCCTGCACACTTAGCCGCACTCAACTCCTCAGCATGTCCTTCGGCCTAGAGAAGAATAGGTAGGGGAAATTGTAGGACATCTGATCTCTATGGGTGATATATTGTATGCAGGGTAATGCAAGATCATAATGGGACATAGACAGGGACAACATTTGCCCTGAGGAATGTCAGAATGCTTCCGAAATTGCATGAGGTGAGTTCCCACCTTTCGTACACTCTTCGAAAAAATGGTTCCAAAAGGGTTCTTTGACTGTTCCAAAAGGGTTCCACATGAAACCCAAAAGGGTTCTTCAACGGGTTCTCCCACAGGTACAGCTGTAGAACCCTTATGGTTTCTAGATAGAACCTTCTTTTCTAAGAGTAAAGCGCTTTGAGGATATGGATAAGCTCTATATAAATCCAAGCAATGATGTCTGTAATACCTTCCTCTTAAGACCGTACATCTCCACAGCATAGTGCTGTTCCTCCAGGGCCAGGCCCAGCAGGAAGTGCAGTCTTGGGTCCTTGGCCTTGAGTTTGATGGCTGAGGCGTAGTTGGCAGCAGCCTGCTCCAGACTGTCCAGAGGAGACTGGCCCTCCTCATACTGCAACATGTCACCTGGGGGAATAGTACACACATATACATGGGTAAGTGCACAAAGCACATGATGCATGCATGAGTATATGTTCACACACACACACACACACACACACACACACACACACACACACACACACACACACACACACACACTCTGTCTCTCCGTGATGAGGAAAAAGGTCTTCTGTGTGGCAGCCTACTCTCTTTCACTTATGAATTATTGCATGCATCTTTTTTCATTAAATATTACATGAGTGTAAATTGCTCCAGGAGTAGAAACCCTTATCTGTCACCTTACATTGATGTCAGACCTTTTGCATCCCAGAGGAAGGGCTTCTAAATGGAAATAATGTGAAATATAAGCCTCATTTGACGCAACAGGAACAGCAGGAGGGAAATTCAATATGTACATGCAATCTTCTTCAACTTCTTGCACACCAGGGGTCAGGAATGGATAATAGAAAACAGATAATCAAATATGTCCGCAGACTCTCTTTCCAGACCAACAACTATGATTTGAGGGTGTGTATGAGTTGTTGTTTTTGGGGGTCAGAGACAAGACTAGAGTTTGGAGGAACCCAATTTCACTATGGGTTCCTTCCAGGTAGCCTAATCATCTGTAACAGCCAAAGCCTTGTGTATATTTTAGTGTCTGATCTCACACCTCGTCTTCTCAGGTTGGCAATTTAAGGGTTACATTTCAAAGCCAATGACTCCTATTCAATACTCTAGGACCAGTCTCTGATGTCACTTCTCAGAATCACAGGTGATAAGTCAGGCACAAGTGGCCGAAAAAAGAGAAACAGTAACACGAGTCCCTGCATGCATGGCAAGAGAAGCCCTTGATGCTAAGGCTAACTAGCCTCTCTTCATGTATTTTTTAAGGGGCACAGCTAATCCACTATGCTCTAGGTGGGTGGTTTGGGCTTAGCAGCCTTGGAAACTCTTCCATGCCTGGTTTGGGAAGGTGCTGTCTGAAATGTTTCAGACAGTCCTGGGCCAGGGCACAGAGATCATCCACACTGTCCTCTCTGGCCCTTTGTAGTCTCTTCTCCCAGTTACAGACCTATGGACACAAAGGAGGCAATCACCATTAACCAATCATCCTTGCATATGCCGAGTCATGCTTCATCAAGTGGAACATCTACAGTGTATTGCCATAATAACCTGGGTATGTAACTACAGTACATTTAACCAAATACATTTCAGTTAGGCTACATGTATGTGGATTATGACTCTTATAGGATGCAAATGAATGAGAGTTTATGGAAATGGCACTCTGTACTGCTAAATCTATTTTCTGTTCAAAGATCAAAAGTAGTGAGCACTTCATATGTACTCTGTAACTAAATATATTTACTAGTATATTTGCCAGTCTGGTACAGTGTAATTAAATAGACTATTGTTACTGTGGTGTTAGGCCTAACAGTATAGAATGTGACACTAAACTGTTTTGATTACCTCCAAAGTGTGTTTCGTCTCTATATCCAAGTTAGCCAAGGATGCAAAATGCTTCTTATACCAGTTTGTCTCTGTGACATCCTGAAAGAAAGATTGACCTTATTGATTTACAATATCATTAACAGATATTATAATGAAAACACAGTAGGCCTATGTAGTTTTAAAAATACTATTATTTGGTTAGAACTTCAACCTTGAGGCACACATAAAAAATAAAAAATAAGTGTTTAACAACAAACAGGGACTTAATAAAGATAATATAAAAAACCCCAATAAGAATTCCCACTTCATTACACTCCTGGACTCCTTTGAGCAGTAACTAAATCTATACAAACGTCAGTGTGGTAAGAACAAGTAACCACTGATAGGTAAATAAAGTATGAGCACAATCCTGATCAATGGCTGTGATTTTGGCCTCTGTTACACACTATTCAATTATTGATGTTGACCTTTGTGTCCAGGTCCGCAGAAGGCTTGTGTGGACACTCCAGAGCATGTGACCCCACCTCGGACAGTTTCACCACACTCCCACATCCTTTCAAAAAGATGAAAGGCTGATTCAATCACTCTCCATACTATGAGATGCATTGTATGCTGTTTAGCATTTAAGTGCTGTCTGAGTGTAGCGTACATTTCATTTAGCTGGTTTTCATTTAATTTAATTTATTTCTTTTGTCTGGTTTTAGTTTATTTAATTTATCTTGCAGACTAGTCTAGTGCATGTACAATAATAGCAAATACAAAAGAAAGAATGAATAGATAATAGTATACACAAAAAGGTGCTTATTAAAATGCCATCTGAAATAAAAACAAAGCGACAGTATACAGTATACCTCTGTATGCAAAGAAACACTTGACAAGGGCAGCGGACATATTCTTGTCTAGTTCCTGCTCCAGGACCTTCCAGCTGTCCCCCAGAGGGCACTCATTTAGCGGGTCGACCTTTGACCTTCGTGTCAGCATTTCAATGTAGGGGGCTGAGAAGATGTGCTTTGGTTCACTGCACAGACATGGAAGTCCCAGTTAAAAGGAATAATATCAAGAACATATCCATGCATTCTCTGGCATGATAATGTTTTTCTATTACATTCGCGAAGAGCACAGTATCGTGCTATAGTACTGATTTGAGATAATGCACAGTATTATAGAGTATCACTTCTGAGACAAGGCAACAGGAAGAGGTCCCCTAAAATCAGTTATTCACACAGGGGTTAATCATGATAATCAGATGGTTACCGCCTACTTATGTAGTCTATCTGAAATCACCATGTCTTGAGCGAGATTTCAGACACCACAATCCCAATACCCATGTACCAGACTCACCTCTGGTTGATGGAGACAGGTCTGTAGAGGGCAGTCAGAGATACAGGACACTCGTATTGTACCTGCTCTTTCACATCACTGAAAGTCACGGCCATGGGAATCTGCTCTCGTGTAACCAACAAAGTGTATACCTTTGGGATAGGAAAACATTTTAGGTATCATAAAATGGCTTCCAATGTTCAAGTAATGTAATATTGATTGATTCAAGTGATATTAGGTATGAAACATAAGTCTACAAGTACACCTACACTGAGCCTTGTATGTTTTCAAGATCTAGCACTTGATTTTCTCACAATGTGTTGTCAAAGGTCAAGACAGGACATATATAATGCACATGAAATGTGCCATTTGAATTGAATATGAAGTGAATCAAAAATGAGCAAGGCCCTTTTTCAAGCTTGATCATTTTACCTGGGAATTGCTGCCATCTGCTGAGCAAACATTAATCTCAACCACTGTGTCTCCAACATTCAATAGAACAGGTTGGGCACTTCTCTCTCCGTTGACTGAAACTTTCATGTTCTTATCAGGGAGCTTAGGCAGTATGGTCACAGAGTTACAGTGGAAAGAAACAGTGGCTAAAGGAGAAAAATTATGAGAAATAAACAACAGTGGGAAGAGGCTACCAGGGTTGAGGTCAATTCCATTTCCATTCTGGAGGTGAATTAAAATGAATTAATAGGTGAATTAAAGTCAAATTAAGTTAGTAAAACTAAGGAGCTGATCGTGGACTTCAGGAGGAAGAGGGGGGGGGGACCACGCACCCATCCACATTGGTGGGGCTGCAGTGGAGAGAGTCAGCAGCTTCGAGCATGGAGCAAGATTCCAAAGCATCTCACTATGTCAGTTACAACTGTATGCGACATATGTGACAAATAAAATTTGATTTGATTTGTTTTGATTTGATTTGAAGTTAAATCATAGAAAAATCCTCATTGAAAATAAATATAAATGTTTTGGCCTAAATGTTCCTGGCATTGACTCAATTTAAATGGAATTGACCCACAACCATGTAAGCCACATAATGTTCATAATTTCATTTTCTCTGGTTATTGTAAGCATGGAGTCTGCCATACTCACTTGCATATTCATAAATGTTTGCAGAAAACGCAGGATGCAATTGGACGTGTCCTTCAATTGCCAGGTCACTCAACTCTGCAGTCCTTGCAGATAGTTTGGTAACTTCAATATAGTATTTCTTTGAGGTACCATCCTCGGCTACAACCTCTATTTCAACTTCATTCAACCCATCATTCACTTTAATTGTCTTTGAACCATCACCAAAGAGCTGGAATATTAAATAAACAACATTGCATTAATTTGCAAGTGCGAATTGTCAAATATAGGGCTAATAAGAAGAATGAAAGTACCCGAAAAGTGTATTAATTATATGCAACGTATGGTCTACTTACGATTTTAAAGGAAGCTCCGCAGTCACTTGTAAGCAGGTCAAGTGTTACAGTGTTGACATTGCTTGCAACAGTAACTTTGTAACTTGTTACATCTGTTTTAAACGCGGGCTGTATTTTCGCTCCAGAAATGGCAAGCTTTTCTAAATCACAGTTGTCCATTTTCTCTCAGGTATATGTTTCTTACAGCTGTTAAACTATTGTAACTATTCTTCTACTAAAAAGCAATGTTTTCAGTAAAACACTCGCACGCACTGACTGACATTCCCCCCTCTGCCGAGCAGAAGTCTTCGACGCTAACTGTAACCATGGAAACATGTATTTATTAATCTGCGCTCGGGGGGCTTTTAGATTCCCATGGCTGTTTGTTTCTTTTCCATTTTTCACGACATCGTAATATAACCCACAGAGCCATATTCATAGAGCTCTAACAAACCATGTTGTTATGTCACTCACATCATTCAGATTATGCTGGTAACGACAACGACACCGGGCGCTGTGTTTCTCCAACACTGTAGATGGCGGTAAAGGACATAGAATTATAAGGATGTCCACCCAGGACGAGGTTGTTGTTGCTGAGGTCACTTCCTGCCGGAGTACCACGCGTGTGCAGAAGATACAGGGAGGAAAGGTGGGTTTGCTGAATGCTAGTAGCTAGATATAAAGGCAGACATTTATGATTCGTAGCAATAAACTGAATATTATTAGAGACGTTGTCACCATTAGCTACTTTTATTTCTAGCCAGTAAGCTAAGCTATGTGTATGCATGTATTCTGCAGTTCACTTCAGTCAGTTAGCTACGCTAGCTAGTTTCTGTTGCCAGACAGTGAGTGAGTGAGTATAAACTAGCAATAGTAGCAATACTATTAGAGTCTTTGGTTGAGTCTACTCTAGACTGACAGTATTGGCTTTTTCATACCCTCAGAAAAATGGCAGAAGACACTCCTGTAGAAGACTACCCCACAGAGATTGAAGAACAGCTCACAAGATTTGAGTCTTCAGTCGGTTCTATTAACAACATGGTGCAGACAATGATGTCAATGCCCAGAAATGAACAGATGCAAAAGGTAAGATCTCAAGGTTGGGCCAGCATTGGTGGCTAAGTAGTATGCTCATGCTATCTTATCTGAAATGTTTGTTTAAAGGATATCTTGTTATGAAATGGACTAGAGGTCCATCTGACTCACTTTGGCTGCATTCAGACTTGTCTTAATTCCTGATAGCTGGATCCTCTGGAGCAAGCCAAATTGGACCTGATGTCTGCGTATACCCTCAATTCACTTTTCTGGAGTAAGTATGGTGGTCTTTCACTGTCTGAAACCAGTTGATTGTTAAATGTCTGTTCAAGTTACTTATAGGATAAATGTGGCTTTTTGGAACTAAATCTAATAATTTTTTCATGTAAATGGTTTGTTGTAGAAATGTACAGACACTTTTTTATGAATTCACTTAGTTTTAAGAAACTTACCGCCTCCATGCAGTTAGTGATGCAGGTCCTTCGATTTAAAAAAAAGTGTCTGTACCCTTTGATGCGATTCCACAAATCTGAATTTATCCTTTAAAAGGTTAGAACAAATGTTGATTAAAAGGTTTTAAAAACACTACTTAAAAGGTTAGAATGAATGTTGATGAAAAGGTTTTAAAAACTCCCTCCGTGCATTGCATTGTTGTCTCATTATTTGTTTATTTTGTTTACAGTGTACTTGGTGACTCAAGGAATTAACCCAAAAGAACATGGAATCAAGCAGGAATTGGTAGGTCCTGCTAATTTATTTGCTGACTATTAATTTGATTCTTTGAACTTTCTGCAACACTGATTTTTAATTATTTAATATTTCAGTCGACTGATTTTACACTACACTACACACTTGGTGAATTCTGTCAAGTTTTGGTCTAATGTGTTTGGTCCTTGTTTTGAGTACCCCAAGTGTCCTTTATGTAACACAAATTGAGTATTCTTCTCCTAGTATAATCTCCATTACCTTCTTGGCACAGGAGAGAGTCAGGACATACATGAACAGAGTCAAGGAGATCACGGACAGAAGGAAAGCAGCTCGCCTTGACAAAGGGGCTGCGTCTCGCTTCGTCAGGAACGCCCTGTGGGTTGCTGAGGATAAGGATTCAAAGAAGGAAGTGGGGTCAAAAAAGTCAAAGCACACACCAGGCCGCGCCCAGCAGTCAAAGCGTGCTAAGAATAGCTGAGAGGAGGAGGAGGAACATTAGGGCCTGGTTCCATTTCTGTCCCAAACCCTTCTCTTACCACCTACCACTTTTATATGTGCACATGCCTTACTTTACCCCTGGCCAATTTTTTTTGGGTTAGGTGGAGCCATCCTCATATCTTACACCGAAATGGTCCCTCCAGCCATGTAAACACTGGTGTGTAGGGGCTAAGGGTTAGTGGACAGGGACCAGAATGTTACATTTACGGCATTTAGCAGACGCTTTTATCCAAAGCGAAGTACATTTGTCTAAGTAAGTGGATCATCTATCCAGTCATCATAAGAAAAATAATGGAACTAGGCCCATGACTATACTGTGCTGTGCTGGTTTGTGTTATGTACAAAGAAGTGTCTGTATTTAGTGAAAGATGACAAGGTCTTCCCCTCAACATAAAACAAACAAATAGAGAAATATGTATTCAAAGTTATTTCTCTGTGGATGTTGGCATTTATCAAGATTCCGCCTTTTAGAGTTCATGCCAGACGAAGCAGCAATGTTGACAATGTCAATGTATATCATACATTTTGGCTTGTTTCTGTGGACCGCACTGATTTAGTTATTGGCATATTACCAACTGTAGAGTCTTTGATGTACAAAACACTTTCCTTCTCTGGATGGTAATTTGATAACTTTTTATTTGGAAAATGTCATTGTAAGGACTATGATGCTTTGGGATTGAAAGATTTCAGGCAACATTTCAATTTACAGTATGATATCTGGCTTGCCGCTCATGAAACAGAATTGTTTAGATCTGCTATTTATCTGGGTACACTGCTTACCTAAATAACAATTTGTGTTATAACAGTACGGTCAGCTGTCATTATGTCATCAATCAGTTTGTTAATTTTGGTGACCATGAAATAATTGAGTGATGGTTATAATGTGGTTGGCTGACAAGTTTCATTCAGTAATGCTTCAAAACAACACTTACTTCCTTCATTAAATTAAATATTCATTTTATTGAAGAAGAGTCGCTGTCTTTTTCATTATAAATGTAACTGTTGTGGATTATTTTGAAATGAGGATAGTAATGCAGAATGTTTGAGAATATTAGTATTTAATGAAATGCTCTGTCAAAGATGACAGTGTACTCAAATATGTATTTTAGTTTTTTTATGGATGTCTTTCCGTGCAGTAGTGACAATGTAGAAAAACAAAAAACACACACAAACACGCAAACGCTGCGTTCGGTGACAGATCACTCTGTCCCCCTAATCAAGCTCTGGAAACACTGATGCAGTTTTTCCAAATTACTTTTCATCATTTCATCATCATTTCTCAAGCTTGTGCCCCAGATTACAGAAATGACTTTTGTTTAGTGAAACCTTCCTACTCCATCCCTTTCTTTTCCACATAATTGTTGATTCTACTCAGTTCAACAATGTGTCAGCTTACCCGACAAAGAGCCCGTCTGCTCATACAGTACTAGCATATTGGAAAAATATGGACCTCTCAAGTCCTACCTTCTTACTCCTCCACATGAGCCCAGTTTAGAGGAATTGGGTCACTAGCCAAGCATCTCGTCAGAGTCAAATTTGAACAAACAAACTCATGTCAAATGGCAAGAGCCAAGCTCAATTTTGTCTTTGATGTGTTTATTTATTTGGTCTGTTTGTTAGGAGTGGTAGCTGTGTAGTGCTGAGGAAGTTTTGGTAATAGATTGTGACGGCATCAATGTAATTAGCCCCCGAGCCAGAAGGGGGCATCGAAAGGTTTCCTGTCAGAGTTCATTCACCACAAAATCAGTTAAGAATCATGTGAGGTTACTGCATTGAAATGGTATGCACTTAGCCAAAGATATTTTATTGTTAGAAGATAGGAATGTGCCTGTGAAACCACAAACTCTCACCACAGCAGAAAATGGACTATTGCACAGTGCATATGCCTCACTTAAGAAAATGGCTGCAGTACTCAGAAGTCTAAAGTGGCTTCCGCCCCCTGTTTCCTCTCCATCTGCACTAGAAACACTAGATTAGGGGAAAACTAAGAGGACACTCCCAACCTGCAAAATGATGTTGAATTTCCTAATTCATTAAAATTAGGTTAGGGTTAGGGTTGGTTAAGGTTAGAGTTAGGGTTAGGGTTAGTGGGACGCTGGTTGAATATATCCCCTTAGTCGCTCCCCACTAGATTGCTAGGTGAAAGCCTTGCTATGTCTACTCTCCAGTTCTTCCACACCAGTGAGGATGAAGGAAAGGTAACAATGGGAGGAGGCTTCAGATAGCCGATCACCACAGGTAACAGAATCCAGAGGATTTGGGGAACTAATTAAAACATTTCTCCAGAACAGAATTGCTATTGGTAGCAGTGCTTACGGATTTAATTAGGTGTCATCCATATGTTTGTGATATGGGTGTTGTAAGCCTACAGTCTCTTACTCACAAGTGACACAATGTGATCAAGATGAAGACCAGATGGTGGTATGGGCTGAAACCTTTCAGATTTGTCATCTTAAATATTTTTCATTAGAACATACTCTTATGCTCTCTGAGATGTGGTGACAATCATTTGGACAGGCAGGTAACATTTAAGAGTGAGAGAGTTTCCTCTTGTTTCCTTTATTCACTTTTCACAGTTTCTCTTTCATCTTCTACCCTTTTCCTTGGTCACTCTTGCCCTTATCCCTTTTCTCTTTCCCCTTCTTGCAATGTCTCATTTTCTCTCTTCCTCTTCCCTGAATCCCTCCCAATCTCTTTCTTTCTCTCTCTTTGTTTCTCATCCTCTCCCCCTCTCCGTGTTGCTCTCTTTCCTCTCTCCCACACTCCCACACACAGACATCCTCTCCCTCCTTCCCTGCCTGCTCCCTTTCTCTTTCCACCCCAGGGGGTTTTGCTTAAGAGGGAAATGACGACATGTTGAAAGCATGCACCCAGGGTCACCAAGCACCATCTATCTAATACATACACATCATTCCATGTGTTCTCTTTCTATTCTATGCATGAGAACCTACATGGATGTTTTACCCAATCCTGTGCATAGTGAGTAGATATTTCCCATAAACACAGATCCAGGATCAGCTTACCCACCCCAAGCCTAACCTTAACCACTATGAGGGGAAAATGCTAAACTCACCGTGGACCAACATGCAGGGGCAACTTCATCCGACCCTCATGTTTACACCAGTTTCATACTATAATGATGTCACACTGTCATATTTTTTTTTTTAAAACGCTTGCTAACTCTGTGGATATCTGGAGACCCCATTATTTACTGTGGTGTAATGTTTTCTTCTGACTTTGCCCTGGCTTGAAAAAATTCCAGACCCATATTGGCGCAATGTGAAATCAGGGCTTTCCCAGCTTAAACCATGGGCTTCCGACACATAAAGATTTGAGCAGCAGCATAGTTCGGGATAACCATTTACCCATCAAAGAGTGGAACTGAGAGCCTTTTCTGAATCCCTCACACACACACACACACACACACACACACACACACACACACACACACACACACACACACACACACACACACACTCACACACTCGTAGACCTTAGGTGTGTAATGGATTGGATCCTCCTCATAATTCCTGGGACAGTAGTGTATTCTCTGTCCATACAAGCGGATGGGACCACAGCTGTTGGAACGTAAATTTCCAAAGGAATGCCCAAGCCTCCAAGCTGTAGGCTGTGAATAAGGATTTCTCCTGAATGACAGATGATGGTTCTTAAGGAGAATTTGTGTGTGTGTGTGTGTGTGTGTGTGTGTGTGTGTGTGTGTGTGACAAAGTGTGCGCGCACTTGTGTGTGTGTCTGTGTCCATCTGTGTGCATGTGTACTCGGCTCTGCATGCCACTTGAAGGGGAGGGGGGATTGTGTGTGTGTGTGTGTGTGTGT
Source organism: Argentina silus (assembly GCF_951799395.1). Classification (NCBI taxonomy): domain Eukaryota; kingdom Metazoa; phylum Chordata; class Actinopteri; order Argentiniformes; family Argentinidae; genus Argentina; species Argentina silus. The sequence continues at coordinate 40,061,282 of NC_139653.1, forward strand.
GTGTGTTGTGGGTTTGGGAGAGGGATGAAGTGGATCAGGGTGCATGCAGGGGTCCTTGCTCTGTTGTGTCAGGCGGTTGCCATGAAGTTCTGAGCAGCTGGGGGAGATGGTAACAACTGGTTAGGTCTTGTAAGAGACTCATTGCTTGAATTTCTACTACTCTTTAATGGAATTGTATCAATATATAGAGCAGTGATATTGTCCAGTATAGTGAACTCTACCAGTGACCTGATATGCTGTAAAATTGCTTTTAGTGTTAGTGTCTACAGTACATTAATATTTGTAACATTATAACAAGAATTATCGGTGACAATTATAAGCACACCATAAACCCTTGTGGCATGCTATGATTTTCTCTCCTCCCTCACTTTCCCACAGCAGAACACTCACAGAAAATAGACAACAGGAGACAGACTGAAGGGCCTTCCACTGCTGCATAACGGGTCTCCTCTCTCCCCTCTCTATAAAGGGTTTATAGCATGTCAATAGCCCCACTCATCCCCCTCTCTCTCTCTCTCTCTCTCTCTCTCTCTCTCTCTCTCTCTCACACTCCCTCTCTCTCTGTTTCTCTCACGTCCTGGGTTTACAGCCAGCATGGGGAGTGCGCTCAGGACTTGATGTGAAAGCTAGGCTAATGGTAGAGCAGGGTAAAGTAAAGTGATGGAGGCCCCTGCTTTTACGATGATGTGAATGATGGGGGAATGTAGTCTGGGAGAGTAACTATCGTGAGAGCAGCTGTGCGTCCATATACTGTTCAGTGTAGGCTACTAGTCTAGTCTGTGCAGACAATGGAATATAATGTGAAATCATAAGCTATGAAATTATATTCTGAGTTTTTATGGAATAGACCACATGATATTGTATTATTCAGGGTTTATGTGTGATTGTCTCACATTAAATCATTTTGAAGGACTTTTTGAAGGCTATACCACACAGTGACACAACATGGAGGAAAGGTACAGAGAGACAAATACAATCAAGTCCTGATAAGACTAACTCTGTTCAAGTGTATTTATTGAGAATATCTGCATGTTCTGATATAGTCTATGCATTTATGGCAATCCCAAGCCATATCATAATGTTTCGGGAGTCGACTTGATGTGGAAAATTCAGTCAAGGTGAAATGGCTGCAGGTCTTCAAATGTACCACAAGGTGGCAGTCAAAGACAGTTGGAGCAGAACGTTCCTCTAGTCAGTGTTGAGGGAGAACGGAGGTTTGTTTTTCCCGACCACAGAGAGATAGGGCTAGATTAGTTATCGCTTGGCTGATAATCACCCTTATCGTACCAAGGAAAGGGCAACAATACTAAAAGTTGAATGATAGCAGTAATTGTTTTGGAAGTCCCACACTGTGCTGCCGTTGCGTGATGAATGAGAAGGGCAATGTATTGCTCTGTTAGGAGATTGCTGGATCAAGGCCATTATTTGAAACACATTAATTCCAAAAAATGTCCTGTGAGGGTGCTTAGTTTAAAAAGTAAACTGCACTTTATTTCCAGTAAACTAACAAGAAAAGTTCAGTTTTCATTTATTACATAAGCATTGTCATAAGAACATACAGTTCATAAGAAGAGACAAGATTCTAAAAATGGCATATTTACTTTTGGACCCCCTTAACCAAACTAGTTAAAAAAAAAAAAAAAGCATAATCAGCTTTTTTGGTAACTGTGGATACCCTTTTTGTAGGACAGGCATATTGTGCTATTAAAGGCCCACATTAGTTTTTTTTTTGTCATCCTGGTGCTGCACAATGTCATTGCACAATGATTCAAGTCTGAAAATTGCGTTTTAGGTCAAAATGTGTGTATTTTGGGTGATACATTGTATTATTTTCTCAGCTCCTACTAGAACGATTTCCCACGTGCCGTGATGTATGACATTTCATACAGCTATAGAGCTCTGAAGTATGTCGTGACTAGCCTGTTTGTAAAGTTAGTTCACAACGTCAAGTATAACCTTCTGAACCCCCTTCACCGGCTTTTTTGTGACTGATTCAAACAACCTTTCAACACATTTTAAGAGAATTTCTCCTAGCTATTATCTGGTGTTACTTTCAAAAATAGCTCAGTGAATGACTAACGTCACCACTTGGTGACTCCGTTCTTTGTATTCTTTCTTCAAGAAAAGCCAGGAAGCAAAACTGGTTCACTAACACAGTATGATTGTCCTGATAAGACAGTGGGAGTTAGATTTTTTCTATTTAAAAGTTTTAATCTGCATATTCAAATCTAATTAACTCGCACTGAACATGAATAGCAATAGAAGGCTTGATTGACGGTTGATGTTTCACCTTAATGCAGGGTGTGGGAGTACTGACGATGGAAATCACTCCATCTGGGGATGCAACAACTTCAACAGTAACTAACACATCACAGGCACTATGGGTTAATAATAATCAGATATCCAGCCTTTCTATGCTTGGATTGACATCAATGGCTTGTTCTCTCCAGAGGAGTAGTGAGGGAGTCGTGTTTACAGTGAAGTTATGGAATGATTTGCATTGAGACAGCTGCAGTCTAGACTGTCATCCTTGCGTCACTCTTTTGCTCCAGGGCCAAAGGCGCGGAGAAGCACTCAAAATGCAGCCTTAGACTAATAAAGGTGGTGGTAAGAAGATCTGCCTGTAACCTCTTTTAAGCATTAGCATAACAAGGCAGCTCATGTAGTTTAAAGTTATAGTCAGCAATGTGATTTTACCACAGGGAGTGGGATAACTCCAGAGATGTTCCAGCTTCATCTAAGCAAGACATTTTAGTCTTTTGCGATTACATAGGGATAGGCATGAGCACAGCAATGCAACATAATAGCTGCATGTCAAAAGTGCTGGCGCGTGGATGATCTTCTCCTTCTTCTTTCTCACTGGTCCTGTGTGGCTCAGCTGGTAGAGCATGGGGCTGGCAATGCTAAGGTTGTGGGTTCAATCCCTGCTGGGATTTAAGTACATACCAAAAAATGTATCTGAACATTTGGTTGGTTTGAATGAAAGCGTTTGCTAAATGGTATCAATTATATTATTGTGAACATTTTGCTGAGTCTACCGTAACATGTGAAAATTGGGTGTATTTTTGTGGGACAGCCTTTTCATGACTTTTCAGACTTTCAAAGGCCCCAAATCAGCCTCAATGGCAGCAATAGGAAATGCCAGACATAATGTCAGAGGCCTGCTCTGTCCTATTATGGCTAATCTAAGCAGAATGTGTCATTAGCTAATCGAGGAGGCCATTTCCCTGTTTCAAAACATCATGGAGAGGGCGGCCGTCATCCCTCTCCCCTTCAAAGGACCCCATTATACTTCAATGGAAGGTAAACAGCGGCTCCCAAAAATGATGGTCTCCAAAGTTTAAAGCAACATCATTTATCACCCTGCCAGCCTTTGCAGGTGTGACCTCGTTCCCACTGTGTTATCGACAGCTTGGGCCAGGGAAGGGTGTGTGTGTGTGTGTGTGTGTGTGTGTGTCTGTGTGTGTGACTGAGAGAGACAGAGAGAGATAGTGCCAATCAACCCAACCATCCCCCTCCCCAACCAACACACACCCTCATGCCAGGGTGTTGGGAACTCAATGTAAATGTCACCACTGTGGCTTTCTGGGAATGTGGGGAATACACATGGCATTGGAGTTTCATGGAGAGTGGACTTTGGTGTGTGGACTTTAGCTGTGGTGGATGAGGGAGGAAAAGAGGGAAGGAGAGAGAGAGAGCGAGAGCGTGAGAGAGAGTAGCTGTGCATTGGAAGGTACTGAATGACCTCTGTGTTCTGGCGCTGGGCTGGTTGCCATGGTGAATTACCAAGGTCATAAGCCAGAATTTAAAGTTCAAGAACACTACCTGGTCACTTGAGCAAAGGTGGCATGTGTTCTATTGAATTGTCTATTGTATTGCCACAGGGCTGTGATCATGTGTGTGCGTGTGTGTGTGTGTGTGTGCGTGTTGGTGTGTGTGTGCGTGTTGGTGTGTGTGTGTGTGTGTGTGTGTGTGTGTGTGTGTGTGTGTGTGTTTAAGTTTGATTAACAGGGGTTATGTGTACAGTCCCATTGGGGGTCAAGGTGATGGAACCAGTGGAGCAGGTGGAAAGTCAATGAGAGTGTTTCACACCACACCAATCGACCACTGGTCAAACACAGCCACTATTGATTGACATGTTTGCTATAAAAGTGTGTTTAACAGAGTAGTTAATATTCAAGGCCACTCAAGTCACGTGGACAGAGAGAGGGTTTTGACATGGCCTTGCTCTATTCCCATAACAATAGGATGTATAGAAGGGATATGGTTTTCTTTTCCATTTGTAAGCTACTTGTAATTGACAGGATTGGGTAAAGTGGTGTTATAAACTGAAAAGAACTTGTGGTGGGTAAGCCATTTGGCTGAAAAACGAATGAAGGATTTGGCCTTTAATGACCAACACTGTGTGATACCTCACCATTAGCTTCCCCCTACTCACCATGAATTGGCTTCCATCCTCTCTACTCTAGTACACAAACCTTCCAGGAATGAAAACCTAATGCAAAATTTTTATTTCTTTTAATCATTTTCATCATTGACTTAGATCTTGAGATCAAACAGGTATTAAACACAAGTAGAACACAAGTAGCAGCGTTGAATCCTTCGCAATGAGCTATTGCTCATTTGACGATCACACCACGCGAATGAGAGGAGAGGGGGAAAGAGCCCAGGGAGTACATTAAGGAGTCTTGAAAACTGCTGCTAACCCACACACATACAAACTCTGTGAAAACATTGGCTAATTACTAAGAAAACAATAGGGGGATTGCAACGACGTGCCAACGCACACAGAGCCCTGGCAGAGCCCTGCACAAGAGCTGTTTTAGTTGAAAACAACATGATTTGGTGCTCTTCGCTTAACAACGTTACGGAATGAACATCTGTTCCAGGGGATGGGGTTTGAAAACAACCAGAGTGAGGATAGTTATCTTTTCTCTCTTCTTCTTCCCTCCAAGCTGTCTTATGGAGTTTAATAACAAAATACTTTTTTTGGTAACTCACTTTCCTATTGTGTATGTAAAGAGTTTGATCCAAGAATCACAAGGTGAAAGTCAATATTGGCCATTTATAGGCCTTCATAGTAACATTACCCAATGTCTTAGCCATGCTAGCATGCTAATGCTAACTGCACCAGGGGTCAAAGAAAACAAGCTCTGCCATAAAGGGATCATATTGTTAGTGTAGAGGGCCAAAGCTTATAAAAGCTTGGCTGGACGACAATGCAATTGCTCCCAATGAGGCTTAAAACTTGGCTGGTGCTTGCGAAAAAACCCAGAGTGTTTTTGAATTGGGCCTGAATGTTTTTGTATTGCTTCTTTCATGCATGATTAAGTTATACAATCTGAGAGGCACTTTGTATGTCCCCTGTGCTTTTTACAGTATTAAAAAGCACTTGGTTCTGAACAGCGGAGCATATTACGTGCAAATACTGTGAGAAGTATAGCTGAGAATATGATAATGCTTAGCACTACAGTTGATGTCTTGGTCAAGAGCCATGTTTTGGATTTGGACTGTGACTCAGCATCAACTTTACCTCAAAGAGTGTATGCCGTCATGAGCATGACCTATTCCATTTTTGAGGAAGTCATAACAACTGATATCACTTCATGACAAATCTTTACCTATCTTGTCACAGAGGCTACACTGACTTTGTAGCCCCTTCATGGTTGGCTTGTGAACATAAACTAACATTAATTTGTATGACTGTTGAGAACATCACTAACTGACCTTGATTATGACTATTAGAAAGAAGTTAAGGTTAGTATTAGGGTTATGTTGTAGGGTTCACGTGATGTCTTTTGTAGTACAGTATCTCTCTCTCACTCTCAGGTTAATTGTTCCCTCACAGCAGTTGTGGAAGAAAAAAACAGACTCCTCAGTCTGTATTGTGACATCTGTCTCTGCTCGAAATTAACATATCAACCAGCTGATGAAAAACTATTTTAAGTGCAGTAGGGTTATGCTCTTAAAGGACTGCAATCTCCAGGCACACGACATTCCTGTCAAACATGCACTGTTTATTTAAATCCTGCAAACACACTTACACACGCACATGCAAACACACATACACACGCACGCTTGCATGGGCGCACGCACACACACACACACACACACACACACACAAGCACCAACACGCAGATGCATACGCATGCACGCACGCACGCACGCATGCTCGCACACACACACACACACACACACACACACACACACACACACACACACACACACACACAATCTTGTACACACAAGATCTGCTTCCATATTGCAACAGTAATTATGTGAGCTATGGCAGTAATTAGACATAGAAATCAAAGATAATACCCACAATTTTCATACTTACAATAATGATAGCGATCAGCAAAATATGTCATGAATGATGCTTTTAGTAGCATGTGGTAGTTTGTTTGTGTGTATTATTTTAGTCAGTCAGTCATATGGAATAAGAAAGCTAGATAATTCCAGTTTTATTAAAAGATTATGTTTGAGTCATTAAGTCTTTGTTTTCTTCCTAATCGAATACACATTTTAGAAGTACAACTTTATTTTTCCAGCTCTCACTGTGTAAACTTTGAGCCTTTTTATGGGAAATGTTTCCTCACATTGAAGTATTTCAACATCATTGGCTCATTTTGTTTACTCTTATAAAACAAATTGATTTACTTGAACAATTAATGTTCCTTTTGTACATGTAGAGTTCAAAGTCACGGGATAGCGAAATCTCCCCAATCAGATACAGGCCCGGTATTTATCAAGCCCGTCAGAATTACTGCCGTGTTTGCTGAATTTTTATTCAACTCCAAACATTTGCCTTTCGTGGCGTGAAAAAGGCTCATGCCTTATTTTGGTAATGCTAGCCTCTTGCTGACAACTCATTATGGGTTAGGATAGCTTCTGAGGTCTCCTAAATACTCACAGAGATATGGTACTTTTATGTCTAAATGTAACCTTGCGGAGGCACTAGTGCCCCTGTTAACTGAGATAAGTGTTCATTTTAAGTGAACAAACAGAGATTTCAAAGTACAAAAGTTGTATTTTTGACAGGTTGGCTCAGAGAATAGTACACAGTATTTAAAATCCTTAATTCATATAATAAACAATAAATGGAAACAAAAAAAGAAACAACTTTTACAGGCTATCAGACCTTGGGCAGGACCAAACCGGGGCCACATAGATGGAGTACTCAGCTGGGCATAAGATTGCAGCAACTAGCAGTGACAAAAATAGCCATAAGCCTCACACACTGTGTTAAAGATCACTACAAACAGGCAAACTCAAGGTATAAGAGCCATACAAGGCATTAAAGATCACTGCAAACAGACAAAAGTCGTAGATCACTGCAAATAAGCCAACTCAGGGCTAAGTTGTATACACACGTACACAAAGCACAGCAATAAGTGCAAATCTAGAGTTCCAGTGTACTGTCCTAGTCAATGGGCCTAGTTTTATGCCAAGTTAAAGGGATGGCCTGGTGCAAATGTACATAAGGAGAATAAACAACACCCCCCCCCAAAAAAAGAAAATAAATACTAGGCTAACCTGCTCCACAGGAACCTGAAGCAACTTTAACTGGTTCTATTACTGACCACCGCTGGTTAGCCACGTATGACTCCACAATATAACAATGGCAAATTACAAGATATTAAAAAACAAATACAGTGGAACCTCGAGATACGAATGCCCCAATATACGAATGTTTTGAGTTACGAATTGAAATTTCGTAGAATTTGTGCTCTGAGATACGAATGAAAATTTGAGATACGAATCCTTTTTTTTCGCGAGAAGTGGCAGCCGCACGCGAGAAGTGGCAGCCGCCTGCACGCGAACCCTTTTTTTTATTTTTTATTTGAGATACGAATGTTTTGACTTACGAAGGAAGTCTTGGAACGGATTAAATTCGTATCTCGAGGTTCCACTGTAGAAGCATAACAATAAAATCAAATAACAGCGGCTGACAGCAATGTGCAACGATGCAAATATCCTTTTTAAAAGGAGGTCGGGAAATACCCGGGTTGTTGGAAGCGCTCAGTTGTAGCCTTGCCTTCGTTTACTCGGCATGTGCATACACTCCCCCTCAGTCACCGGCACGGCTATGAATCCACCAGAGATCCCAAACACTCTTCTTGAAGCTACGATGAAACAAACATACCGCCACCAGCTAACGTAACCAGGAAGTCGTGGAAGGCCCAGGCTATAGTTGTCTCCTGTTGCCTGCACTGTTAGCTTATATGTAGTGAAAGGGGGATGTCCGTGCAATTAGCCTACGATTGGTCCCCCCCCCCCAAATGCATTGGTGCCCCGACGATGACCTAACTAAAAAAAAAAAAACATGTTAAAATAGATTACTGGCCGGGGCTAGCAGCCACCTAATCCCCCCCTTGTGTTGGTGATCCGTGGTTTACCCTCCGGTAACCGATGGGGGTTAGAATGGAAGCCGGCAGTACTACGAGTGCTGCGGCGTAGGCTAGTGGCAAATGGTGATACTTGTTCTGGTGAGCTTTCACTTGGCTCCGAGCCAATTTCCTGGTCTTGTCCCGGGCTGCCAGGATCCCGTGGGCTTCCCTGATTTCTAGTTCCAGGTGTCTGTCTTACTGGGGCTCTTCTCCCCTCGTCCTCAAGGACCAGCATTGCCACACCGGCACTTCATCCAGGAGTGGGATCTCATGCGTAATCAGACTGGTACATCCTAAGTCACCCTCACTTTTAGAAAACAAGCGCTGATATTTGGTTAATAGGAGTCTAGCATCAGCATATTCACCTGGAGTAAGGCCAAGGAAGTTAAGATGCTCAATATCAATATCAGTTAAGGTATCACCATCCAGGTCCACGGTCTGTACAGAAACATGGGCTATGCACTCTTGTGTGGACTCGTCCACAGAAAGTTCTATGTGGGGGGAATTACCGGCCAAGGTATCCCTACCATCAACCATCTGCACCGTCCCTACCACTCTACGTGGTGCTAGCCATACATCAGACCGGCCTACATTAGTAACAGGGGCATAGAGGGTGCCTCTCTCGGCGTGGACTAATGTAGGGGAGATGAGTAAACCCTCCGGGAGGCAGCCGTCCGATGGACCAAGGGGTTCAAGCAAAAACTCCATAGGGGGGATCTGGGGACAAGTAACAGGGACCATTGACAGTGTTCCAGCAGCAATACATATAGGAAACTTACCCTGAACCCTCACTTTAAATGCTGATGCTGAACTTAGGATGGCCTCAATCCTCTGACTGCGACGAAGGGCACGTTTCCACGCTAGGACAGCAGACTGTACAGCCGGGTTCTGAAAAAGTCTAGAACTATGCTTTTCAAATATCTTGTGGTAACAACCAATGATAATGTTCATACCAAGGATACCAGGTGTGGCCTTCTTACGACTCCTGATGACACCATCAGGTGGGTCTTTCACAATCAATATACCCCTACTCGGCAAACACCTGTTTAGTACCTTTACATCTAGGTCAATGTAGCCCAGGTAAGGTATGTCCATCCCATTAGCTGCTTTAAGACCCAGCCACAAGTTCGCGTTTGGACAAATGTGAGAAATGTTCAACAAAGCATCTTTCTGTAATGGTAGTGACCATGGAGCCGGTATCTAACAAACAAGGGACTTCTATTCCACCCATGGACACGGCCACCACAGGGGAGGGCCCAATCAATTTGTCCAATGCCTCTTCACGTTCAATATTAGAGTCTGAGGGTTCTAGTTTTCCGACTGTGTGGCCTGTGCAGTGGCAGTAATAGCCTGAGGTACTGGGTTCCCTTGTGTACAGTAACGAGCGATGTGACCTGGCTTCATACACTTAATACAAATGGGTCGGCCTTCAGGGGCTTGTTGAAATCGGCTACCCCTGAAAGTAGATCTACCTCCACCTGTCCCCACATTAGAATTTAAAGTCTGTGTAATTATATTTAATTGGGCTTGTTGTTTAAGGAACATGTTCTTTAACTCGGCTAATTCCGATTTGTCTACACCAACCGCTTCACTAGTAGCGGTGGCTTGGGCTTGTTTATGATCATTTAGCCCCCTCTAAATGATCATAAACAAACAATGCTTTGTCCAACTCAGACATCTGTCTTGCCCTTAAGCAACTCTCTACCTCCTCCACCCACTCATCCACAGTTAAAGTCCTAGCAACAAACATTTTTGGGGGCATTTCCTCTCCCTAGGGAGGTAAACAGTCTGTTCTCTCCTCTGCAAGGGTACAGGCACCTCACCAGCAGATCCAGATGCTTGGCTTGACAGTCTCTGATTTACAGCTCGAAGCTGGGCCATCTCCTCCCGTAACCTCTATAGTTCCTCCTCCATAGGTAGACCTGTGACACGGTCTGTTCTAACTACAGTCCAAAGGGAGGGCCACTAGGTGGCAAGGCTGTGCAAAACGGAGTACTGTCGGTCCACTGGGGTGCCGTCTTCGCTGCCAATCGCTGTTCTTTACAACCACTTAACAAAATCTAAAAATTATGCTGCTATTACACCACCATAATACAATGTACAGTTCTCCAACCAATGCCAAAACAAGATCCTGCCGACAACGCCAATTGTAACCTTGCGGAGGCACTAGTGCCCCTGTTACTTGTATGCTGTGACAACGCCACTCCCAAATACAGGGTGGGAGACCCAAAAGGTACTTATGTTAACTTCCCCAGAGGTAAGTGTTCAATTTAAGTGAACAAACAGAGATTTCAAAGTACAAAAGTTTTATTTTTGACAGGTTGGCTCAGAGAATAGTACACAGTATTTAAAATCTTTAATTCATATTATAAACAATAAATGGAAACAAAAAAAGAAACAACTTTTACAGACTATCAGACCTTGGGCAGGACCAAACCAGGACCCCCCCCCCCAACCCCCCCCAAATAGCAGCATAACAACAAAGTCAAAGAACAGCGGCTGACATCAATGTGCAATGATGCAAATATCCCCCTCAGTCACCGGCATGGCTATGAATCCACCAGAGATCCCAAACACGCTTCTTGAAGCTACGATGAAACAAACATACCGCCACCAGCTAATGTAACCAGGAAGTGGTGGAAGGCCCAGGCTATAGTTGTCTCCTGTTATGCCTGCACTGTTAGCTTATATGTAGTGAAAGGGGGAGTGTCCGTGCAATTAGCCTACGATTGGTCCCACTGGTTACATAAAGAATTTTGATGATTTTTATTCCAATGCAATTCCTATAATCTTCGGCACGTAGGACCTATTTCCTACTCTGAGAGGCTTGATAAATACTGGCCCAGTATATTTTGTCATTGGCACACTCAAGGGCAGACACCCTGGTCAGTACAGTATTCCCTTTTTCCAGTATGCAGCACTTCTGTGGAAACGGTATTGCTAGAGCAGTGGCCATTTTTTACATTTTCACAACCTGCCCTGTTGCCAAGCATGGTCCCATGTAAGCATCACGGGTTTGAGTGCTTTGGGTTACACACACGCCTTAGTGGTCAGCAGGATAAATACTTGAGAAGCATTGCTGTTGGTTGTTGTTAAAGAAAGATGAATTGAGAGCCAAGCCAGGGTGGTGTGTGGGTGTGTCTATCATCTGAGTGTTTAGCGGAGAATAAGTGTGTGTGTGCGTGTGTGTGTGTGTGTGTGTGTGTGTGTGTGTGTGCATGGTGAGAAGTTGCAGGGTTGGCAGTTGTCAGGCAAAGAGGTTAGGTATAGCAATGGGCCCTAGGGTCAAATGTGTGCAGCAACATTAACCCCATAACACCCTTTAAGGCCAACATGCAGAGACGAGAGGCAATAGTCTTTAGGGAAGGATGGGCAACAGGGACCACCCAGAAACTGTGGTCCCTTCACAGCTGCTTTCAACTCCCCAGCCCAAATGTAAACACCCCCCTCCTTCTTGCTCACAGTCTGAAGAGAATTTCTGATCATCACACCTGCTCTGGTAATTATAACCCAGCTGAGCAATAAAAAAAACAAAACACTTTTTTTTCAAGTGACTGGATCGTGGAATTCAATCGCTTCCCCAG
>NC_139653.1:40078255-40080755 GCF_951799395.1 Argentina silus
TGTGTGTGTGTGTGTGTGTGTGTGTGTGTGTGTGTGTGTGTGTGTGTGTGTGTGTGTGTGTGTGTGTGTGTGTGTGTGTGTGTGTGTATTGCTTCCAAACATTCCTGGTCTTTTTGAAGGAGAAAATCTGGGCCCAGCACACCTGAGAGCGATCCCTTCAGTAGTTGATGATCCAAGCAGAGTGTTCTCATGCCAGTGAAAACACGATCCCTCACCAGCTGGCCTGGCAAGGAATCAGGTCATCTGCTGTGGGGATCTCATGCCTGCCCCGGACACACGCACGCGCCCATGCCCTCGCCCGCGCCCGCACATATGCAGACACACGCAGGCACGCACATACCCACTTAGATGCACATGTACATACATACACATATACATTTAGATGTGCACTTACACACACATTCAGACACGCCACATGCACATGATTCACACAGGCTGCAAGTTGATGATCCCTGCGCTAGTATGTATGTAAAAAAACCCACACACAAACACTATGATCAATCGTGTTGCTGTATACATACATGTTGACATGTATGCATTGGTGGTGGAGGACACTGCCTGGTGAACCTGACAGCCATGTAAAGGCCACTATCCCTGAAAGCTTGAGGGCCACCCGGGGCCAAAGGCACTGTTTGAATGGCTAAAGGGCAGCTAGTGAAGTAATGAGGGCCCCACAGTAGAGAGGTTGTGGACACAGAGACCGTGGGGACCTCATTACTGTACCTACAGCATTGTAAAAGTGCTTTATATCTCAGTCTTCGGTCTCTTCATCCGGCTACTGGAAATGAAATTGAATACATGTACAGCTGAGTTGCTAGTGCCCAGACATCTGGACTGCAGGTCAGAGTGGATACTGTATGTAAAAAAAAGCAAAAAAAGACATTCTCTTGTTTGACTTGTCTAAATCTTATCAGATAAGTAAGGGTTGAGTTCTGTGTTGGAGAGTACAGGAATACCTTAGGCATCAGTCATTCATCCTCCCTTGTTTTCACTGTCATCACAAGTGGTCAACTGTTGCCTTTTGAATTCTGCTAAATTCATCATCCATTTGCCAACTCGTTTTTGTTCAAACAGAAACACTATTTTGGCTGGACAAGAAAATGAGAAACTTGAGTGCAACGCAAAACAAAATAATTGGTTTGTCAACCGTTCTGACTGTACTGCCTTCTCTGTATTTCAGTCTGAATCCAAAGTTCTGGATCTGATTTCAATCTCCAGATGTATCATTTGCAGTGGTCAGGCATTCAGTGTGTAAAAGTTCAATTCTGTAAGAGAAACATCGCAAGCCGTAATCAGATATGTTGTATGACATATTCTTATGACATATTCCAAAGTGCACGCATGCACACACTCTCACACACACACACACACACACACACACACACACACACACACACACACACACACACACACACACAACCCAGTGCCAAACGGCAAGTCATAGCCTTTTTCTGCAGACAATCCTTCACTGTTTCCTCAGCTCTCTTAATTGGCTTCACCGAGACCCAACCCACAAGACCTAGTCAGAAACAATTAAAAAGCCCATTCATATCCCAGCAGCTCACACATGAGCTCCCATAGAGTGTGACTACTAACATCGGTCCATATCATCTGTGTGTGATTTAAAGTTCAGGCCTTTTTTCCATATTTATTTGAATGTGGCTTGACATGAAAGGCCTGTGGACTGAACAGCAAAATGGCTTTTTGATCATATAAATAATCCTGAGCTTGGCCAAGGTTGCTTTTAAATAAATATCTGATTCAAAAAATATTAGCTTTCAGAGTGGGCTGTTTATTGTTTGAATGCTCCAGAAATTGAATAAGAAAACACCATCATTATCACCAAATCAAAGCCATGCGATTTCAAAGGGAGTTTGACAGAGGCAGTGAACGTACTGAACAAATAAATAGTTCTCCCCGTCCTGGATCACATGCCACTGTCGAATGGACCAAACCCGGGTGTGCAATAGTACGATCCAGACAGGTTATTTCCTTTTGATCCGGCGGCCATTTTTACAACATACCAAATACTGTACATATACTTAATGACCCCCTTACCGAAAGAAAAAAGACTAAAAGTTAAATCAACAAATTCCTTAATTATCCATTCTCATGTAACACAATCTAGCTGATAAAACTAGATGTTTATCGCAGTAGCCCATTTGTTTTTTATTCTTAGATTGGGCAGCTGGATGCAATGACATTTCAGAATCTAAAAGCATGCAGTGTCGTCACCAGAATCAAATATTAAAAATGACCCTCTCAGCTGGGATGGATGTTGAAGATGAGGGAACGATGCCATTGCCGTGCTTGATGAGGCTGAACTCAATCCTGCTGTAGTCTGAACCTTAAGTATAATCTTAAGAACACTATAGTATGTGTGTGTGTGTGTGTGTGTGTGTGTGTGTGTGTGTGTGTGTGTGTGTGTGTGTGTGTGTGTGTGTGTGTGTGTCCATTTTGGTGGGGGTGGGGGGGTGGTTGGAATGTGGTCTCAGTGGAG
>NC_139653.1:40085755-40118255 GCF_951799395.1 Argentina silus
CTCCTTCTCACCGTTCTCAAAGACACACCTCCTTCTCACCTTTCCTCAACCCCCAGTCATCCCCCTCTTCACCCCTGACCTGAACAATTAGGGTGGAATACTAACTTGAGCTCTGCACATCTAAGTTGAAATTTCCCATTGACATGAATGCAAGTACTACATATGCGGATCTCGAGTTAGGATTCCACAGTTAATTAATTTAATTCATCAACATAAAAATTCCTGAGAAACCAAGTCCAATTGGGGCCACGTAGATCCATTATTGGCACCATCTCGAACGACAATTGTAGATAAAGTGCACCTTCCTACCCCTTTAATCTAGTCTCCTATACATGGACTAGAATAAAATGTCACTCATTCAATCACTTCCTGATTATCCCTTAGCATCCATGGGTATATAGCATTTCATACCAAATTGCATCAATCTCCAAATCATTCAAGGCAGCATTCAATAGAAGATGAAAAGTGTTTCCTCTGATCTAAAAAATATCTGTCTATCTACTGTATGAGGTGACGTCTGCAGAAAAATAATGTGAGGCCATTTAATTATAAATAAACATACATACAAAAGCGTCTCAAAATAAATACATAGAATGTGAACTCAGATACACTCTCCAAATCCGACCCCAAATTGTCTAATCACTTACAACAAAGTGTGGCTCGTTACAATGGTGCTCTTAGCTATAACAGGCAAAAAAATATGCGACTTGACCTCGGTAATGACATTTTACACATAATAAACCTGCTTCTGGCCACCATTTAACACAGTAGGAACCCAGAGCTGAGAATCTGACACATGTCGTTTACGAGGCCCAGGAAAGCTGCTTTTCATAAAGAGGTTTTATGCTTGACTTGGTCTAAAATGTCAGATAAATTGCAGAATGATTCTTTAACCACATCAGCAGACACTTCAATATTCCAAATGTTTTTAACAATAGTAATACATTGTGGTAATACAGTACATTATTGGTTATGCATTTGAGAATCCCTTTTCCTTTTTTTCCAAATTAAATTTTGATAAACTAAGACAAGACTTTACAATGATCCCCCGTTAGGTAAATCACATCTGCATACTGCATTTCTGTAATAACAAAGAATTGGCTCTGTCAAGAGAAAGATAGAGACAAACAACAAGGAGAAGGAAGAGAGTCGAGAAAGTTGAGAAAGTAATAAAGAAAGTCATAGACAATCCACAGAGAGCAAGGGAGTGACTGAATGTGACAGAGAAAGAACAGAGAGTGTAGGAAAATTGACCCCCCAAAAACCTGCCATTGTTGATGATAGATTCTCCCCTAATCGAAACAGTTTGCCCAGTCGCCCAGCTGGGCCTCATGTGCTTTTGATTACTCTCCGCATTTAGTTCCACTAAATTACATGCTGCCTAATGGCCTTTTAATGGTTATAGGTTTCTCTGCCCTTTAATGAGCTGCACCAGTTGGTTGGTAATGCTCTATGGAAATTTGGCAACTGCCCAGTGTGGTTATAGTCATATATCCCAGCAGTTTACAACTTTGTTGTATGAAATCCCTAAACAAGATGGTAATTTGGGCTTCGGTGTGATATGCAGAGATGCACTTCAGGATGGTTATCCCAGCAGTCAGATAACTGTGTCATTAAGAATTTAATCATTCTTGTTCTTGCACTCCCCTTTCTTCTCCTCTGTTTCTGTGTTAACAAGCCATGCCAGTGCACCCCCCCCCCCCCCACACACACACACACACACACACACCAACACCCCATCACTCCAGCCTTTTTTTTGGTTTGTTGTCCCTTTTTACGACAACACAAGTGTGCTTTTACAAGAGGCTAGGTTCTCGAGAGTCTGTTTGTGTGATGAGAAAAGAGGTGAGTGCAAGCTCAGGCTCAGCAATGACCTTAACCATCGCCAGAGCTGTAGGACCAGTGTTTTTTTGTGTGTGTTTGTGTGTGTGTGTGTGTGGAGGGGGTGTGGGGGGGGTGGGTGTGTGTCTGTGTGTTAATGGGGACGTTAACAGCTGCTTTCTGATGAGTGCCTGTTTACTGGACCTAATTAAGCAGAAAATGGCCACATATCTCCCCTGCTAAACTAGGACCCCAAACAGATGGCGTGGTGACCCAAGAGGCCGTCCGGCACCTTGCCTGCGCTGGACTGACACTCAAACAAAACAGGGCATTCCATAGAGTGCCAATGTCCCCTTTGCAACAGTGTCATTATCATATATACTGTATGATTCCCTTCTAGCATGTTTCTTAACCTGGCTTTTAGGTTTTGAAATTGCATTGTCTTCGACCCTTGGTTGACAAGGTGATATGGGTTGGGTCCTCAAAGTTGTTCCTTTGTATTTTTTTCCCTCTTAAATATTGTTAATATTCAAATGTAATGTCATTACATTCATTACAGTCCTGTAAATTTTAACACATTTTAATATATGGTTACATTGCAGAGTGACATGTAAATACACTTTTCTAATTCTTACTTTAAATGCCAGCGTGCCAGCTGTTTTCCTGTAATTGAGGCTTGAAACTTGTCAGGACTTCAGTCAGGTCATATCTCTTACATGGAGTCCCATATTTTAACTCCATATATCGTGGTGTGATACCTCTGCCTCATGTCGACATCATTTTTCTCCTTTTCACCTCTTGAAGTATTCACTTCTCAAAGTGCTCCCTTCAAAATCTGACAGGTCTTAGGAAAAATGTCTGCCCAATTCGCCCTTGAGGTAAAACTGGAAAATGTCCTGTCCTCTGGTTTTTTTTGTGTTTTTTTTGCATATCGCTATATCTCTCTAAGCTCTGACAGAGCCTCACCTGAGGGCTTGAGCAGGACCTCTCCTGATACTAAATGGATGGAGACGACTCGCTACATGCCTCACTGATGAAGACATCACTACACAGTTATGCAGGGGTGGGCGAACGATGCCTCTGTCACAAGCACCGTCATGTTTCAGAACAGGCTGAACAATTACAATGCTGCGTTTGACAAAGGGAAAGTTGCTCTGAGTATTTCAACTCTTACAGTATAATATGGATATAGAGGAAATAGAGACGGGAAGAAGAGAGAAAAAAAGAGAGAGGGTTTTGCGGTGAGATGCAAATAATTTTTTCAGTTCATAAAAAGAGACATAAAGTAGCCTACTGTGGGAAACTATGGAATCAAGATAATTTACGTATCAGAGTGCAAACTATCTCTTATTTTCTTATTTCTCCCTCCCTATCTCACACACACACACACACACACACACACACACACACACACACACACACACACACACACACGCAATCAGGAAGGGCAGTGAGGTTGGTTTTCATGACTGTCTTATCCTCAGTAAAAAGGTGATGTACTGTATAGATTTACGACCCTGGTTAAAAGGATTTTGTCTATAATTGGCTGTAGAGATACCTGAGCGCTGTATAGCCTTAGCGTGTTACAAGTTATGACATATTTGGAATGTCCTTGGTTCACTTAACACAGCAGAGAGAGAGGGCCAGGGTGTCCTGTAACATAGAGCTACTGAGGAGAGAGAGAGAGAGAGAGAGAGAGAGAGAGAGAGAGAGAGAGAGAAAGGGAGAGAGAGAGAGAAAGGGAGAGAGAGAGAGAGAGAGAGAGAGAGAGAGAGAGAGAGAGAGAGAGAAAGGGAGAGAGAGAGGGAGAGAGAGAGAGAGAGAGAGAGAGAGAGAGAGAGAGAGAAAGAGAGGATACTACTCTAGAGGGCAGCAAGAGACCACAGAGAATGGACAGTGTTTAGACCAATCAACAACACATTTAAATCAAATGGCAATGCAAAAAACACCACTGGCTTAGCATAGTACAGGATAATGGATTTGAGATGACACTGGAGAAGAGCAGTGGAGAGAGAATAAAGAACAGCTTACATCATGATGTAGTGTCACAGACCAGGGCAGTCAATCAAAAACCGCTACGTAAGGCAGTCTGGATATGTATACGAAAGCATTATCACTGCACAGCATGTTTGAAATCCACAAGTTCAACAAAGCCTTGTATTTACACTGTGAAACAGTTAAAGTAGGTGTCTTTCGGATTACTCTGACAGCATAATTTTGTTAGCACATGAATCCAAACATGCACACTTACAGCACCAAAATAGTGTCTGACTAATCCCAGGAAACCCAGTTACCAGCTTTGACTTCAGTATACAATACAGGATCCAGAGGAGTGCAGAAGAGAGGCAGACAGGGCAGAAACCTGAGCCTAGAGTTTGTGAGTCCAGGGACAGACGAAGGGATTAAGACAGGAATGACAAAGCCGTTGAACATTGTGGAGCCACACAAACGGCCGTGAGTTTAGTGGCCCTGCAGACCGCGTGTTATCTTTTTACATTATGTTCCTGTGTGTGTGTGCACTATAAATCATTGTATCAACAAGACACAAAATGGGATCGCAGGGCATTTCCAGGGCCCTGTTCAGTGGCCTTATAGTTGACAAACTGTACAAAGAGTGGAGAGGGCGTATGATAGGCATTAGGCTAAACAGGAAGACACAAGCACAGCTTCAAATTTTGAAGTTTCAAAGTTTAACACGCTTTAGCAGAAAACACGTTTGTGCCCTTTAGATTTCTTTAAAAATTCGCATTCAATTAGGTCAGATTTCTGTATAATAGTGTCAATGAGACATTTCAAATGAGAATTTGTCCCATGTGAAAATTTCAGAGAGGTTTGACTGTTCCCAATGAGTGTTTTAGAAGGCTTATGGATGCTTCTAAAACAGGCTATATTTGGGAAAGAAACTCAAAGTTGATGACACAGGTAAAAATGACGTTTTGGGCAGACATACAGTCATAAACTAAGCAATTGGTGTGTAAATGTCACAGGGCAGGGAGCTGCACATGGTTTTTTAATTTGTTTCCTTTATTACCTATCAGAGGGCCAAGGCGGCTGTGATGTGCTGCCAAAAAGCTCATCATGCCCAAGCAGCCCTTGACCTTCTCCACCCGAATTAACAACATGGCAAACCTAGCCCCGTCCATAACCAAGCAGTATATATTGTGACCCATAACTTAGTCATAAACTTATGTGCTGTCATGGGCTCTATCTGGAGGCCTGTTAAACATCTCAATTTAAGATTCAGGGCTATTAAGGGTTCCCAAAACAAAGAGGTGGTCCATAAACCAGGCAGAGGAGACAACCTCGTGCTCCGATAAACCTGGCAGTGGAACCATGCACACAAACAAACACGCACGCACACACACGCACGCACGCACGCACGCACGCACACACGCACGCACGCACGCACGCACGCACACACACACACACACACTTCTACTAATTCAATCATGTGCTGTTACTGATCAGTAGCTGCATTACATGGAAACGGATGAATTAGGAGTGTGGAAATTGAAATGTCCCATGCTGAGAAACAGTTATACACAGACAAACACACACACACACACACACACACACACACACACACACACACACACACACACACACAATTTATCATTTGAATTTACAAGGACAAATCAAGCTTAATAAAGAAGAATGAAATTATGCCATATATTCATTCATTCACAAAGAAAATAGATTGAATTTGAGGAACGTGTGTATTTTAGATACACTTTATTATGTTGGTTTGTTGTTATTAGATAACGGATCTTAGCAGCTCCAAACTGCTTTTGTCTGATTTGATAATGTGCTCATCTTATTCTATTATAGTCAGATCTCTGTAATCTTGTTATATGCATTAGATGTAGTACAGGTTTCATTTTGTGACCAAGCTGAATGTAAGGCTAAGAATTAGTCCATCCTTATCATGAACACATGATGGGAGTTTTTTGTAGTATAGCCAAATGATATGTTGTTGTAAACAAAAATCAATATGCCGGCATGTCCTCAATATGCCACCATAAAAGACCCATGATAGTTCAGTGAACCAGAGTTTGAATTACAAATTGACTTTTGGGGTTGCCCTCCATGTCATGAGCTGGACCAAAGTAAATAGTGTTGATTCTAATGGGTTACCCGTGGTAATGTTTTTAGCTTGTCTGTTCCTTCCCTAATTTCTTTCCAAATAAGGACTCACTCTCTTTAGTCACTCTCTAAAGACACAACCATGTAATCATCACATTATTACTTTGATGACAACCACAAGTATCCAAAAAAATACTTTCAAAGTCTATGTCATGATATAGGAGGGGGACCTCAGGGAGATTATGTGCTGGGATTTCATAGTTGTTATCAGTCCCTATTTCAGTGCTGTGGTTTCCTTACTTAGCAGAATGCCTCCTCTGTGGCTTTATGGGCTAAACTGGGGCTGTCTGAATCACCCCTTTTAGTTAGAAAGGCCATTAACAGCTAATGCTATCAAGTGCTAAACTGTGCAGGGGTAATGAAACTGAGGACATGCACTTATCTCCCTCTGCACGTACATATCCAAAATGGCCACCAGACATAGTGTTTCAGAGGAACCCAAGACAGTGTGAAATATCAGCTTCTGGCCCTCTGGACACTAATAGGGGTGCTTTTAATCACCTCCGTCTTGTGCCTCAGGTGAGGGGAACTTGGTACTGGACAGGCGGGTATGTTTGGCAAGGTTTTCCATCATACCAGGGGTTTAGTGGAGATTATTATACCCAGTGCCCTGGAAGGCAGGGAGAGCTGAAAAGGCGACAGACAGACAGACACCATGCGGAGAGGGGACTTTCTGTCTGCAGGGTCAGCGCTGAGACTGAGCAGACAGAGGAAGTGTTAACGAAGAGAGAGTGAGAATGTGTGAGGGAGATTGATGAGAGGATCCTCAGTAGAGCTGGGGGTTGATAGAAAGTCAGTATCGACTTGTCAGTTGACTTGGTTCGACGCCTCACCATGGGACACACACTCTTTGTACCTTTCCTCTGACACCCTTTTCAGTCACGCCTGGCACAGGCTGAGGATGGACAATTTGAGCCCTTAGATAGCTTTGATAAAGCTAAACTTTTCTCTGCCTCGTGCAGGAAATATTAGTGACCTGTTCGCACAGGAAGTTGGCTTGTTTGGTGTACTTGAGCCCTTACTACTTCGACATAATTCCTAGCTGGTTATCGTGTGCAATGTTAACTAGGTCTCTTGCGTGAGTTTCGGCTAACCTCTTGGAAGGTTGGCTAGCTCGCATGCTCATCGTCTTTGAATGACTTGAACACACAGCTAATCTGACAGTTGCTAGTTCCTTCGCTTTGCGCGAACAGAGCTCGCACCCTCACGTTACGCTGCTAAGTTCAAGGCTAGATTGCAACTCTCTATCCGTCCATCAGAAGACGGGACATCCTCGATGGCCCCCGTCAACCTGACTGGGTTGTTTGGAGTCATCTTGGACCTGAATAGACCTGAATTGTCATGTTGAGGAAGAAGGACAAGGAGGTATACAGTACACCTACATCCTGCCACTCAAGGCTGAGCCCCGTATGGTGAAGCGACCCTTCCCACACCACAGTATGAGGCCCCCTCCTCCTCACTTCAAGATTCTGAGGATGGCTGCTGCAGTCCAGTTGCCCTGGGCGAAGGACTGGTTCGACCCAGACTAGAGGCCACAGCCGAAGGACCCTTGATGCTCTTTCTCCTCCCCAGGCCCCTCCGGGTAGGTCCCTCCAGGGTCCAGAGGAATAGGAAGCGCAGACCAGAGCACCAACAGGTGCAGGGGCCTACAAGACTCTGTGGGCTCTCCCTCAATGTATACAAGCATGTAACCTTTAACAGGCAGAACTGCACAGGCCTCCTTACGCCCAATAGTCCTGACTGGGACAGGCTTGCACCTTTTCGTGCACTGGTGCATGGGCCAGAGGTATGGAGGACCAAACCTGCCATAATGATTAATAAAATAATAAATAAATAAATAAATGTACATTAATACACACTTGTACACATAAATACATACATGAATAAATACATGAGTGAGGAAATACGAAAATGTCTAAGGAAATAAATAAATAAAAAATGTTCTTCATATACTGTATTATACTGTATATATGTATTTGTGTCTGCATATCCGTATGTTTCTTCATGTATTTCTTCATTCATTCATTCATTTATGCATGTACAGTACTTATTCATTTATGTATTTATTCCTCCAATATGATAATGAGGGGGAGTCAATGTATTATCCAGGCAGAAGAATAAACTAGCAGAAGATTCTGAATGATAGCTGAATGGACGGAACTTTATTTTTCCCAGGGGGGACTTTTTGTATGGAGTGGTAGGCTAAAAATGTGCACTATTCCACACCACCTTACAGCGCCACAGGTTAGGGTTAAGGTTAGAAAAGAATAACAAACAAGACAGTAGACTACAATTGCCTATGATTGGGTGTTGGAGTTCAGGAGTTGTGGGAGCTAGATCTTTTTGATGATAACCTTCCCTAGAGAAGGTCCATATCAGAATTGCTCCGCAATATGATTGTGGATTCTAACTGAATTCATGTATCATACTTTATGTATGATTTTAACCTACTGCAATAGTAGTTTAGAAGGTGCCTACTGTTGGCATATTTGGCCTCATATTATGAGATGATTGTTGCTGTATCGGGTGCCTTCAGAGTGAACAGAATGAGGCGAATGTAATTGAGCACTGCACTGCACATTGATCAGCCAATGGTGTGTTAGATACCACCATTTTGATTGATACCTCATTATCATATTGGAGCGTGTGGGCTCTCTGTCCCTCCATTCTGAGCAGTGGTGTGTGTGCTACCCCTGGGTCCACCGCACGGTGTCACAGGACTACAGACTGAAGTTTGCGGGTTCACCCCCTGCCTTCACAGGGGTGTTGCAATCAGTTGCGCACAGGGACATGGCCCAAAATCGAGGTACAGGCAGTGATCACATCGCAATCTTATGATCGTACTCCAACTGGATCCGTCTCGTCACAGACAACACAATGTCTTGCAGCACTGGAGTGGTGAAGAAACCCTTCCCATGGGGAGAGTCATCGAATGAAGGGTTGTGACAGATGTGCACCCCCTAGCCTGTTGTTTTATGAAGGTCCAGTATGTAACATTCAAGCTTTCTAAAAGCTTCCTAATGGTTGTAATGACTATGTTTAATCAATAGCCATCAGGGAATGAGATACCTTGAAAGAAATATTTCATTTACGAGCACTGTTTTGTGTCCTACCCGACACATATAAACATGTTGTTTGCATATAAACATGTTGTTACTGCTAGGGGTGTTCTAGGGTAGTGGACTCTCCTTTTAGCCTTTCTGTCTCTGCTGGCTGCCTCTTTGAATTGTGCGTGCATGAAACACAACAACTAATGTCCAACACTGCAAGTCCATTTAGGGGGGGTTGTATTATTTTTAGGGAGGGGGATGTTGTTGTTTGGAAATTTCGCCATGGTGGCCAGAGGTGGCAGATTTCCAACAAACTTATGCCCTGCTCCTTTAATGCATGTCTGATGTCTGATGCCCATCCTGACTTGTGGTCAAAGAGATATTTTTGGGACTTTGTAGTTTGCTCCACCCTGCTCGCCCCAAGTCCTCAGAATCACCCTGGGTGATGGAAACACAACTTCCCTAAAATAACACCAGTGCTTACACCCAAAAAAAGACTGGAGTGGGACCGAGTCCTAGTGGAAATTCATCATTACTGTAGGATTTGGCCCCCAGTCCCTCAGGGCAGTGGAGACTGTCTACTGCAGCACTGCTGGGTCAGCACTTTGAATGGACACAGAAAGAGGTGTTAAGAGCCAAGGCAGATATACGCTGGTGTGAGCTACATGAGCTCTGCTACTTAGTGGAGTTGGGGATTTGGACGTAAGTAGGAGCAGAGTGATCCAGGGCAAAGGTGATGACTCAAGACATGTTTGTTTCATACCAGACCGGACACAAATACAGTATGTCACCCAAGTATTAAATGCTTATTTGAAGAATCAGGAAATAATTATCAAATACTTGTTCTAAAGCATGCAAACACAATCATTGTGGTTGATAGGATTATTTACTTGAGCTCTTGCAAAGGCAGTGCCATTGACTGCTTCTGGATAGGCTACTGTATAGGGGTTTTGTCAAAGATTGCATTTGCAAAGGTTTATTTTAAAAATAAAGCATAACTTATGTATCTGTAATATCAATTATGAAATCCTACTCAATTAGTTGCGATATGTCTGCATTTATGTCTGCGTTTAAAAGCACAGAAAGCAGTGGTGTGTGTGTGTGTGTGTGTGTGTGTGTGTGTGTGTGTGTGTGTGTGTGTGTGTGTGTGTGTGTGTGTGTGTGTGTGTGTGTGTGTGTGTGTGTGTGATGGCTGGTGAGGAGAGCGATTTTATGGCTATATACTTTGGCAAGAAGCAGCCTGGAGACAGGTGGTGGGAGGTTATTTCAATAATCAGTAATAATATCATCAGCTCCCACCCCCATCCCCTCACACTCTAGCCTCACCCCTGACCGAGAACACATGCTGATGACTGCTCACGGGGTTTCAACGTTTCCCAGCATGCATTTAGGGACCCAAAATAACCCCCTGCACAGCTGGGCAACAGAAACAGATAGGGGGGATGGTTAGGGATAGCAGGCCAATTGTGCAATACCTACAAGCGAACACACATTCCTCAGCTATTCTGTGTGGTTGGCATACTTGCTATAGTTTCCTAGAGTGTTTCATGTTGTACCGTACATGAAGTTATTTGGCTTTGATGAAGGCCAGAGTTGGCCCACAGTGTATGCTTAACAATGTTACACCTGTTTAATCATTTTGCCTACTCTTTGATCTATATTTAATACTGTTAAAACGTCAAATATTAAAGACTGTAGCATCTGTTGTGTAATTAATTGATTGTCTTCTAATAAAAGAAGTGAGCGGGACCCATACTTAATAGTCCCACTGGGAGGCACCAGACTCCGCAAAAGACGCAATCTGGGATTTGTCCATGACTTCAATATTTTTAATGAGCTTAGTGCAAAAAAAAACCCCAAAAACTGTCTACTCCAAAGACAAGCGAACAATCTCAACCAAAAAGGTAGACCTGCTTCCCTCTAGACCAGTTTTTGCTGATCCCTCTCAGAATTCCAACATTCCCATTTTCCTCTCCAACTGGTGCTTTTAATCACCAGAGTCAGCACTGCATCACGCCGTTAATTCAAAAGTTGGGTGAGACTTTACAGTTTCCAGTACAGTTGTGGAATAATTTTGTGATTCGTCTCAACAAAGAGGACGTTTTGTTTAAATTCAAGAAATTACAATGGAGCAATTAAAATAAATCTTGGGTTGAACTTGCATTTACCCTGGCTTGGTTTGGGTTTCAGCTCCCCGGGCCCAGTGGATGTGGACTTTAGTCAGATTTATGCTGCCCCCCCCCCCACCTGAACAAAAAAGAAAACCTTAAAAATAAGAGTATGAAAGGTCTCTGAACCATACAGAACATAAAATCCCCTCTAATTTCTGTGGGGAAAAAAACCCCAGTACCATTAGTTTATGTCATAACTCTCGGTTTCAGAATGCAGTTTATTGATCTTAAATACAGAGTTTTAGAATAGCTGTTGGCATTGTGATTGCACATTGTGATTGCACATTGTGATTTGCCAACACTTGTCATAGGAGTTTATAAAAAGCTATGCCTATTATTTAACTCCTTTTTACCACATTCTCTGGTTATACCACATTCCACATGTGGTTATACCACATTCTCTGGTTATACTTCACCAGTGACAATGTTGGCATGTTGTGCTTTTAACTGTAGCTGAAGGTACTAGTCGTTACTCCAGGAGCATCGATTTGTCCACACTGTACATGAAATTTGCAGTAGCCTAATGTGGTTCAGGTAACTAAAAGTCAATAACAATTGCCTCAGTGATTGCAGAATTGAAGTTCTGGTTGTTGCAGGTGAGTAGCTTACATCTCCATGATTAAATGACACTGAAAGTTAAACATGGATAACAGGTATTACACACGTGTGCCATTGAATTGTTGATGTAGCCTATTATCAGAAGTGCTGCTGATGCCTGTAAACAAAGTCAGTCTCGTCAAATAACTGATCCATAATTCTACCACGTACAGTACAGCCTAGGCCTACTGTTAATATGTCTCGTCAAATAAGTTTTGTTCCTCTCTTCTTCTCTGCTTTGTAGTAAAACCAAATAAACATATTTCCAGCCACTTTCTTTGCTGTATCACTTGAATTCATTGTTGCAAACACAATTATGGGATTCTTTTTGGCCACTCGGTTATAGACCAATTTTGTAGAGTGACTGAGATGATGTTGTCCCATTGGCTGTGTTTTTTTCTCTCCACCATACAACTTTGTAGATTTTTGTAAGTTTCCCTAGGCCTCAGGGTTGCATTCATGAGCAGTTTTGTTCCTCTCCATTTGCTCAGTTTGTAATGACAATCTGATCCACACAGTGTGTAATTGATTCCTATGCAAATCAGAGACCCCGTTACAAAGATATTAACTATTATCCTTGCATTAAGATGGACACAATTCAACTTATTGGGTGATTTGTTGATGACATTTTTGCATTTTGTGTCATAGCAAAGGGTCTGAATACTTATGTACATGAGGTATTTCTGTATTTCAACTTTAATAAATGTACAGAAATTTCTAAAAACCTGTTTTCGCTTTGTCATTCTGGGGTAATGTGTGTGGATTGATGGCAAATTCTTTTAATTTAATCCATTTTAAATTGAGTCTATAACACAACAAAATGTGGAAAAAGTGAATGGGTCTGAATACTTTCCGAAGGCACTGTAGCTTTCATCCATTTTGAGAAGTCCTCACAGCTCTTGTGAGATTCTTGAAGCACGTAGCCTGTACTTTCCGAACTACAAATCACCTTGACCTTTGCATGGACTGCGCCTGTGGTGGGGCCAAGGTTCTGGTGCCAAGGTTCTGGTGCCACCAATCAGATGTCGATGACGATTCAAGATGACAGAGCCTGTAAAGGCATTTCCTGGCTTCACTATGACAGTTGTATCCCTCATAGAAATCCAGTGGGCAGTCCGTAGTTCACTGTATCTAGTTATTAGATATCATCAATGGACTATGCAGTAGGTAATAGTGAGGTTACCATTGTGTTTTATG
Organism: Argentina silus; assembly: GCF_951799395.1. Classification (NCBI taxonomy): domain Eukaryota; kingdom Metazoa; phylum Chordata; class Actinopteri; order Argentiniformes; family Argentinidae; genus Argentina; species Argentina silus. The sequence continues at coordinate 40,098,735 of NC_139653.1, forward strand.
TCAACACAAATATCCGGTATTTGTATTTATATAAGTACAAATATAAGTACAGTAGAAATGTCAAGGGGGACAGAGAATATAGGAATAAAGTCATTAGATTTAGCGACATGAAAAGTCTAAACACATTAATTAATGTTTACATTTAAAGAGATAATGATGATGTATAATACACTTGGACTGCAACAGTTTTATCTGTAACCACATTAAAGTGTGATTCTTTTTGTTTTGAAAGACACTCTGATGTGGTCAAATAGTCATTAGGAGATAATAGGCTCCTATCATTACTGTTCACTCAACTCAACTTGTGTGTTCCTTTGGTTCATCTTTCACTCCAAGGAGACAGGTGGTGAGTCTCTTTCAACAGATACACAGATACATACGCATACAACAGACACACACGCATACAACAGACACACACGCACACACACACACGCACGCACGCACGCACGCACGCACGCACGCACGCACGCACGCACGCACGCACGCACGCACGCACGCACGCACACACACACACACAGATACGCGCGCGGCACGCACGCACGCACACACACACACACACACACACACACAACTCTCCTTAAAGGGAGATAAGAGGTGTGGGGTCCTGTCATCAGAGCTCGTCTCTCTAATTTGAGATGGGTGAGTAATACGTAAATGAGTGTGTTTACTGTTTACTGTCCCTGTTGGTGCATTCCCCTATGTGGCTAAGAATACTTTAACACTCACCATGTTAGAGATGGGTTATGGGTCCAACAACAAACATGCAAACATGTGCTTTATGGTAAAGAGGAAAAATACAGTATATAATTAGTAATAACATTTTCAATGTAATTTAACCTATTATTGAATACGTGAAAAAACACATCTCTGTAAACACCATGATGAAGATGTGTTGACTGAAATATTGGTATCTTTCTCACATAAATGTGAAGTAGCAAAAATTGTGTGTGTGCTCAAGTTTTTTCCCTTTCTAAAGTAATTTACCCAAGCATGTACTGCATGTTGGCTACATATACTTGTGATGCTGTCACATTCTATAATAAACAGGTGAAGGCCAAGGGTTTATCTCTCTCTGGCTAAGCTGCATGGGTGAAGGAACAACTATCCCACTTATTCCTCTTAGACTCTTTGTTCTATGGAATTAGATACAACTTACAGCAAATTACAAATATCCCCCTCTATCCCCCTGTCTCCTCCCAATCACAGTCGCCCTATTCTTCTACTTGCTCCTCTGAAGTTCTGTCTCGTGTTGGCCATGGTGTGTGTGTGTGTGTGTGTGTGTGTGTGTGTGTGTGTGTGTGTGTGTGTGTGTGTGTGTGTGTGTCTGTGTGTGTGTGTGTGTGTGTGTCTGTGTGTGTGTTGGGGACTTCATAAGCCCATTCTGTCAGCGCAGGATTCCAGTGGTCACACAAGCCCTCTCTAATCCTCCCAGTCATCTGCCTCTCCATCGGGAGCCCTTGAGCCACCCATCTCATCGCCCAACCTGACCCAGCCCAAACTAAGCCCCAGATCGGCATGAGACTAGCCAACCCTTACCTTCTGACCTTACCTTGCCACACCTAGCTGAGTCCTAGCCCAGCAAAGCTAAACTCAAGCCCAGCTCAGCCTTGCTTTGCCCAGCCCACTCCAGCCTAACCTAACCCAATCCAGTGATCTGCCTCTCTCCCAGTCAGGTGTGGATACACATGCTGAGGGCACAATGCTGTGGTTCTCCACAGGAAGCGATTGCTAACATGGCATAAATAAACAAGTTCCAACACACATTGTCAAACATGCAAATGGAGCGATTAATCAACAACGTAATACAGGTCACTACCTCTATCCCCAAGACACACCACATACACACATAACACAGACACACACACACACACACACACACACACACACACACACACACACACACACACACACACACACACACACACGCACACACACACACACACACACACACACACACACACACACACACACACACACACACACACACACACACTGTGGAGCCATTACCAGTCTTCACTCAGGACTATATATGTGACAGAGAGTATGGCATATGGCAGACTATGATTCATGGCTGTCATGCGAGATCATGATTTGGCATACCTGGTCCACTTGGCATACCTGGTCCACTTGGCTATTGGAAACATGTATCATGTCGGCTACAACATATCTGCAATCCCCTAAAGTGTGAATATATAAATACCTGTTATGTAAACCTGGAAATTCAGTGTTTAGTGACAACTTAGCATTTAGTTGGCCCACTGTATATTACAGCAACATATTTTCTTTTGAGTATTCACAGATATCATAACCACAAACTGAGCACAAAAACACGTTACATTGAATTTAATGGATGATGTTACTTGTTGTAACCCTGAGTACATGCGTTGCAAAAATAATGAAGGTTTACATTCTAATTAATTCTAACATCCACATTATCTGCGTGCAGTGCGGTGTCTGCAAGCAAGAGTGCTAATTTAGGAACTGTCTCTATTTGAGAAGCGCCTCGCCAAGTGAACCTTTGCATCTGTCATTTTGTTATTTTCTTTCACCTGTCCTGATCGCTTTTAATGTGGATATACAAAATTATGCAAGTAATGTGGGGCTGATGTAAGACATTTCATTGTAAACCTACTTGAATGCTTCAAACATTGCTTTTCAAACCTTGCTCCTCTCAGTCCCCTTTCCAAAAGTGAGGTAGCCTGCTCCCTAAAATAGTCTACACCAGATGGGATCTCACTCAGCAGAAAATGTTCAGGGTTCAGTTTAACCGGTATATAATTTTGCATATCACTGCATTTAGGTGATTTACAATCCCTGTTGGCCTTGATCATGCTGTTTTTGGAGGGAAAATGGTGGTGGGAGGGAAGTGTGAAATTTAGGGGCTTTGGCTTGTGTAGTTTAGCACTTAGTGTTCATACATCACAGATTGTCTATATTTATTATAGAGGGGGAAACTGTCTCGGCGTACGTTTAGCATCAGAATTTACCTTTGCTGCTTCGCGCGAGGAGTCTATCTGTCACCTTCATTAGGGTAGTGTGCATTTATCTTTCTCTGGTCAGTTTAATGTACACTGTGGTGGAGGCAGTCTGTCGTCTCTGTCTGTGGTATTAGGGTCTTAGCGGTAGCCGAAGGCCCATTCTTCCATCACATTCACACACGCACAGAAACATGCATGCATGCACACATGCACACATGCACGCGCAAACACACGCACACACACACACACACACACACACACACACACACACACACACACACACACACACATACACACCCACACACACACACACACTCACTCACACATACACACACACACACACACACATACACACACCCACATACACACACTCACCGATGCACATGCATATATACCAGATGTATGCATGCTTGCCATCATATTTCATCCTACGAATGACAGCGTGAACAACCCATGATACAGCTGGAGATAGGCCATACACTGGTGCATTAGCATCACTGTCACCTCCCATGAAACCCCTTTGTATGGTCTATACATCTCCTCCTATGTAATCACTATGTTGCACCATCCTGTGTGTCCTCTATTTAACATAATGGCATGTACTCTTATTCACTTGGGACTGAATCCTAGCTTGAGATCTGTCTGCGTATATCTCACATATTTTGTGCAAATCTATTGACATCAATGCAATATTTCAATGCAATACAGGTTCTCTGTAAGGTCACATTTGCTCAGTGTTGCATCCATTTGCAACCAAAAGCATTCAATCACATCAGTAAATTCAGTTCTCTGACAGCCACCTCTGACAGCTACCTGGAATATTCCAGAAAATTCAGAGTTTTCCATGGCCAGGTCAGCCTGCTCTCCTGATTATGCTGTTCCTCCCCATCTGATTTCCTGTGTGGAGAAGAGAGGAGGCCATGATGATTTTCAGGAGCCAGGCACAAACATAAATCACCCAGGGAGTACAGACACAGGGAGTTGTTTTAAACAGCCACTGTCAGGACGATGCCAAAAGTCATTATAGACATTAAGAACAATTTCACGTGGGGTTGATGTCAAGTATGATGTCATACATTTAGGCAACCCCCCCCCCCCTTTTTTTTGAGGGGGGGCCGGTGAGACTCCATGCTGGAAAGGAGAGGAGAAGAGTAAAAGAGTGTGTTAGAGAGAGAGAAAGATAGAATATAAACATAGAGAACAGTTGAAATATAATATCATAACTGTAATAGAGGTACAACCATTTTTTGCACTCAACATTGCCAATGTTAAGCTATAACTAAGTAAACAAACCCTTAGATCACTGGCTTTGCTATCCAGTCTGTAATGGCGCAGCCTTTTGTTTTCAAAGTGCAAAGTGGTTTATGTAGCAATGAGTCTGACGCGACAAGAACATGTCTGGAGACCATTAACTTAGTTTCAGAAGGCTTAGTTGTCAAAGTCAAAAAGTTACAGGTACATATTAATGACAGTCAAAAAACTGTGTTGCTCCAAAGACTTCCAGTTCCCAACTGAGATAAAATGACGACATAGATTACGATGACGTCAGAGGATTAAACTAATGGAGCATCTAAATTAAGGGTATTAACATAAATAAGGTATTCAAATGCTTTAATAATAATGAAATAACACATGAAATATGAATTCAAACATATTAAATGTATTTTCTTTGCTTATGGCTCTTACACAGTCCCACTTTCTACTGCAGGTAACATTTAAATGTAAAATGTAAAATTTGGTAGAATGTAATTATGATTTCTTTGGTAAACTAATAACACAGATACATGAATGATCATATGATTGATGGAGCATCTAAATTAGGGGTATTTACACAAATAAGGTATTCAAATGCACAAATGAATTACAACAATGCAATTATTAATTATTTAATATAAAATGTATTTTCTTTGCTTGTGGCTCTTACACGGTCCTTAAACAACTCGTCTACCCGGTACCCGTAAAATTTGGTACATTTATCATTTGGGTGAACTATGCCTTTAAGACCTGTCAGAGTCATCTGTGCCAGCCTTGATGGAGGGGCTTTTTGGGCAGGTGGAGCAGGCCAGCCAGACTGTGGCAGCTGCTATGGGAGAGAGAGAGAGAGGAGAGAGAGAGAGAGAGAGAGAGAGAGAGAGAGAGAGAGAGAGAGAGAGAGAGAGAGAAGAGGGTTACATCTGAACCACTGCCATGTCATGAACATCCGACATAAATCTCCGTCCAGAGAGAGCGGCTTGCGCTCGCGTTTCACACTCCGGCCCTCACCCTGTTTCTCCTCCTCTTTCCTTGCTCTGAGTTCTGTTTATTTTCAGCCCTCCACATACTCTGCGGGCCTGTGAAGTAATTATTTCATAAAGTTACACCTTTACTGCCGCAGACGACCACACTTGGCCCGTACTTAAAAGCCAGCCCTGTGATTAACGTTTAAAGGCCAGCGGCCAGGGGAAAATAGTGCAGCTACCTCAATTTGTAAGAGAACCTCGGCATGACAAATAGAAGGCGGGACAAGGGGCACCTGACACAGGCACATTTCACCCCTCTGCCAACATTAATTAATTAACTATTTTCCCCTGACTAGCTATTTTAACACCTCCGTTTCAGACATAAATTATCCACAGCCGTAAAGATCTGAGGTAAAAAGTTTTTTTTTGCGCCGCTCTGGAAACTTACAGTCATCATCCTCTTGACATCCTGGACCCCCATAAAAGTGTTGGCAACCAGGGACGGGCCTTCTCTCCCTCAAGGCAGGTGGGCTGTTAAGAGGGTTTGAGGGTTTGTGGACGTACAGGAGCAATCATGTTTTATTACCGGCACAATTAAGCATGCAGAAGGCCACAGCACCATTTACCTACATTAGGAGGGGGAGGAGCTGTGGAATATGCTCTGCAACTTTCATATTAGAAAAATATAACATAATATAAAAGCACATTTTTTGTGATGAAACGTGATGGCACCATGACAGCAGTTTAGTGTAGGTGTAGTTGTAGTTTAGTGGAGACAGCAGTTTAGTATACATACCTACTTGGTACGTATATTATATGGCTCACTTAATATATTTCTGCCTATTTCTTGCTGCCTCTGACAACAGCCACCAGATAGCAGCAGCTGCTGTACAATATTCCCTCTGTGTGCACTGAGGAGGTCCCTGTGCCATAGACACGTGTGGCACACTGAACTGTGCATGTACATGTACCTCCCCAGCCAGCGAGCGCTTATCAGGCCGCTGGTGGCTACGAATATTGGACCCCTAACGGTAAAATTATGGTATCAGTCATGGCGTTGTGCCGCTATTTACTACTAGTCGGCATGCCACTAGTAGACTTATGTTGTTATGCCAATGATAGGCCGATGGTGGGATGCCATTGGTGAACCAACGGTCGCATGCTAATGTTAGACCAACGGTCGGCATGCTATTGGTACACCACCTGGAGTGGAAACATTGTGACAGGGAAAGACGACAGTGGTGTGAGGAGTGGGAAAAAGTTGGCTCGGGAGCATTAAGAGGGTGGCAAACGAGCAGAGAGGATGGTTTGCCAACAGCAGTGCACCACCAGTGGACTGACTCAGGACTGGTTACTGATGTCGGCTTGCAAATGGTGGTCCTATCTTTGACCGATACGAATACTACACTAGTCAGTGTGACAACTTACCACTGTTACCAAAATTCTGCCATGCCGACAGCTTTTGCTGATAGAGGGCTGCTGATGGGCCACCACAAGCTTGCTAGCTTGGTCTATTTGAGTCAGGTTCCACATTAGCAAACCCGATCTGGTTCCAGATTACACTACACAACATCCGATGACGAAATAAAGTTCCCAACATAGAAGTAAATCTAGTGGGGTAAAAAAGCTATAATCATACATACATACATTCCTTGGTATACCTATTGTTTTCTATTAATAGCACAACCTCATATAAATCATTTAACTGACACTGCTTTCGTTCATTTTGACTCTTTGCTTGAAAAACAGAAGATACCGAATGATCAAAGATGAAACAGTCTCTTTACAGACCCTTAGTGTGTTGTGAGAACCAGACACCAGTAATAATGGATAGTGTTTGATAGTAATATAAACCATCCCCATGTCTTCTCAGCTACATGTGCAAGCGTGCGTTTTCCCCTCTTTTTTCTCCTTAAACTGAGCTTCACCCCTGGTCGAGCGTGTTTCAGGCTGTTTTTTTGGGTGTCTGCTTCCTGGTGATGTAAAGTTCTCATGATTTACATGCTCACAGATAAAAGCCTGTCACACACCCGCCTGTCTTAAATCACATTCTACAGCACCCACAGGGTATGTGTGTGTGTGTGTGTGTGTGTGTGTGTGTGTGTGTGTGTGTGTGTGTGTCTGTGTGTCTGTGTGTCTGTGTGTGCATGTAAGAGTGAGGAAAACACACACACACACACACACACACACACACACACACACACACACACACACACACACACACACAAAGACCCCCTCAGTGCAGCTCAGCATGGTATGCGCCCAGATCATAAAAGTGCAGAGACACAAGGGCACACTTAGGCCGTCACGATTTTCTGAAGTTATAAATAGAAAAAAAGCTAATAAACGTTTATGGAGTGGCCATAAATTCCCTCCAGTATAAACGGTTGACAATAAGTTCCGTTATCCCCACAATGTCATTTGAATGCCCTTTGGTGCCGGAGCTATTACTCATCCCTCTGTGATTTCACCCAGGGCCCTCATTGGTCATGCCCGTCAGCTCCACCAATCAGCTGACCTGATGGAGCCGGGTGTGACTTCCTCCTAACCCCAGTTGTCCCCTCGATGACATCATAAACCTAGTCATTAATTTAACTCTGTGAACTGTGAAAGGGAGGGAAGGGAAATGTTATCGTCTCTTAAATGTGTCAATGTTATTGACAGGATCACTGTTATGGTTTGAGGCTGTGATTATTGTTGTCATGATTATTGATTTATCATGGGGAAATTATTTGGAGAAGGAAACATGTAAATTATTGTTTAAAATGCTCAGGATGTATATGTGGGATGTGATTGATGACACCTAAAAGTGACAAATGCAAGTACAGTGCAGATAGGATTACATCCCATGAGCTGTACAGTTGTCAGTGGGAATCACAAAACCCCAGTATATAGTTATTTTCATTTACAGTTACTATTTTCATACAACATACTGTAGATGTGTGTCAATGAAAACAATGTAAATCATATTGTCAAATATCAATCTGGCCCAGACATGGATTTTGTATAAACATTGGAATTGTTGCTCACAAAGGTATATAGAAAGCTTCATGTACAGTACACATACTGTACTGTAGTACCAAATATGAAGCCCTGTTCTGTTTTCATACATGCGTCCTCATGAAAGTCATGTCCTTTCCCATGTCCTTTATGCCTACAGGAGCAAAGGACTGTAGGATTGCTCCTTCATTGCTGTAACAGCCCTGAACAGTGATGGAGTGTGTTATGTTTTTAAAGCTAATTAGCGTTGAGAGCTGTATCAGGCCTCATCAATCTTAGGCCCAGTAAATAACCAAAATGGACCAAATAACCAAGTTTGGCTAATGATGGTGGATGTAGCCTTTTTTTCTAATGACGGCCATTAACCTCGCAATGGCTAAATAATAGCATCTTAATTAATTTGATTCAAAGGGAAAGTTAGTAGTGGAATTTAATTATATTAATGGGTGGCCACAAGGTGCACAGTGAGTGGCATCACAAACACACGTGCATGCACACACATGCATGCACATACACACACACACACGCACGTATACACGCATGCACGCCTATACACACAAACACACACACCCACACACACACACATTAGGCTCATTTTCAGCTGTTGTATAGTACCTGTCCTATGTTATACATGGTGGTTGCTGTTTATAAACCATATTACCCGGATGTCCTGGTTCAGGACACTAGTGATTTGAGGAAATAGATTTAAAATGAAATCCTAATCTAAGATTAAAGACTAAACATCAACGTCATTGAAAAGGTCGGCCTGACTGTTGGGCATACAGTACTGTAGCCACAGTAAAAGGTGAGTCACAGTAGTTGTAGCTAACCAGGACAAATTAATGCCTTACAGTCAGCTCTTTTAGGTCCCGTCTCTTTAAAAACTTATCCACTATTCCCAATGGGATGAGATTATTCCAAGGAATCAGCTCATTATTCCCTAGTCCTCTTTATTTAGCCTGGGTGCAGAGTCAGGCCCATCCCGCTGCAAGGAACTGCAACTTCAGCACCCTCGGAATCCCTCGCTCCCCGTAATGGCTTCCCTTTCTCCGCTCTTGGCTTGCACTTAACTGGATAAAGACGTCCTAATGTAGTAAATCCAGAAGCAATCGGCACACAGTGCCCTCAAGCTTGGACTGTCTATCTCTTTTCGTTCCTCTCCTCCTTCTCCGGATGGATGTTAGCACTGACAGATCTATCATTTGGCCCTGCGGAAACAGTGAGGCCGAAGGAGAGCCTTTGATTTTGTTATACAATTAGATGGGTGTGTGTGTTTGTGTTTGTGTTTGTGTGTGTGTGTGTGTGTGTGTGTGTGTGTGTGTGTGTGTGTGTGTGTGTGTGTGTGTGTGTGTGTGCGTGTGTGCGTATGTGTGTGTGTGTGTGTGTGTGTGTGTGTGTGTGTGTGTGTGTGTGTGTGTGTGTACTGTATGTGCGTGCATCAATAGTCAATAGTCAATGAGAGGAAAAATTGAGATATATTACTGAGACAGAAGTCCTAATCAGGTGATTGAATCAAAATGTTATTGGTCGGAAATTAGGCTACTGTTCATGTCACAATGGAGGAGGAGGTGGGGCAGTAAAGTACTGTTGGTGTACTTATTCAAGTTCTCTTGTCACAGCTAATGGATGCTGTGACATTTAGCCTTGATGGAATGTCTTTCTCAGCAGAAGGACAGTACTATCTGAAAGCATGTTGTGAAACATTTTAATGGCACTGTAATGTCCTCATTTCATTGTAGAAATATCTAATTTCATGAGTAACTGCCTATACAGTAGTTCTGAAAACGAGCTCAGTTGTCACAAACACAAGTTCAGTGAAAGTTTGGAAGAATGTACAATACGTATGATGTCACTCTTCTCACCACTGTATGACTCACCAGGATATAATGTGTTTCAAACATGACTCTATCTTATCAGTGGGCATGGGAGGCCCTGGCTATGTCCCAGCCTGTATTCGAGCCACATTCATTAAGATAGCTGGCCAGTGTTGTTTCTGACTATCAGTGTCCTCCCCCTTATATTACTCCCTATCTTCTTACTGTAGTGTACTACAGTAGCATGACACAATTCATATTTAAACCAGATTAGTTGGCATCAACTAATGTTTTCAGAATAGTTGGCATCATCTCTAAACTTAAAACAACAGGTGCTGGCCATGATGAATTAAAACCCAGCTCAGAACATGTTTGTCATCTATCTCTACACCCCTATTGCATATTCTTGATCGCTCTGTATTCTCCAAAAACCAACCAATCTTAATTCTCCCATGCCAAGCCAAAGTACTAGAAAGGTTAGTCTACAATAGACTCATGAGTTTTTTTCTGAGAATAATCTCTTGTACTCCCACCAGTACGGATTCAGAGAAAAACATTCAACTTCAATGGCTCTTGTACGATTTCTAGACAATATCTCTAGGGCTCTTGACAACAATGAACTTTTTTGCTTTATATGAAGGACTTGTATTTTGTATCCAAAGCTGTATACTTTATCCTATTTGCTGATATCTTTTTATCAGATAAAGATGGTCAAAATTTAATCACCAAAATTAACTCTGAATTATGTAAAGCTGATTGCTGGTTTAAAGCCAATAAACTCTCACTTAATAGTAAAAAGAGCTCTTACATGATTTTTGCTCCAAAAAGCAAACACAGTATACATTTTGATGAGGACGTTTGTATGTCGAATAATATTCTAACCTGTGTACCTTTCACCAAATTTCTAGGCATACTCATTGATGAAAAGATTAACTGGAAAATGCATCTCAACAATATTGGTGTAATCAGTAGAATATTGTCTTGGACCTAGGAAAATGATTGTACATTTGTAGTATGCTATGATATATATGTTTATTTCATACTGTAACATTATTTGGGGCAGCACTCACAAGAGCTATCTAAATAATATTTTTATTTTGCAGAAATTGCTGTCTTGATATTACTTTTCAATTGATGCCTTTCATATTCTTTTATTTTCATTTAATATATATTTTTTGTTTTCATAAAATTGTGTTACTTCTGTCTCACAATGCACATTTTAGACTAGCAAACTATAATGTAACGTTTTGATTAATTTTATTATTATTATTATATACATTTTCTATTTATTTTTTCATATTATTCTTTTACTTTTTACGGGAGGCTTCTCGACAAGCCCTTCCTTTCTTAACCTCCCCTGCACAATTAGCCTTTTTCTTTTAATTTAGTCTTTCATTTGTTATTGTGTGTGTGCAAATCCTAAATAAATAAATAAGCATGCTCCTCTGGAGTTCTATTAGGTTTGTGTTCAGATAATACATTAGCTGCAGGGGCAATGGCGGGCATGTGATGAAGTCATGTTTCAGTGTGGGAAAGGCGAGTGTGTGTGTGTTTGTGTGTGTGTGTGTGTGTGTGTGTGTGCGTGCGCGCTTGCGTGCGTGCGTGTGTGTGTGTGTGTGTGCATGAGTGTGTGTTTCTGCAAACATGAGGAGTCTCATTATCATCAGTCTAAACTCACATGCTTAGAAATACAATCTAGAACTCACATCTCCAGCAGCATTCAATTGTCAACAGGTCTAGCCTCCATCTTGGAATTTAGAGGTTTTTAAATCAATGTTCTTATAGGACTTGATTGTGCTTAGCACATTATTAAGAGTAGGAATATTTGATATGCCGGTACTCTATTTCTATACTTGTATTTGTCGGACAGGACATGGAAATGGTATTGGCATAGGAACCTCATAGCTCATAGCTATATGCCATAGACTATTTCTTTGCTGAAACGTTTTCCTTGTTATGGACTTCCCTCCCTGCCACCCCTACAGCCTCCCAGCTATCAGTGGGTCAATAGAGACACTGTTCCCATGAGAGTGAGAAATGTCCATAGCACTGGGTTCCCAACGCTGTGTGGAGTTTAAACAACAGCTAGTTAAAGGGGATATAAAGATATAAAGATAAGGCTTCGTAAATATAGACATGCAGGGAGGGTGAGAACTTAGACTCAGAAGAACATTTTTCCAGTGGGAACTTCATTGGTGGAGTCAGGTGACACATCACATATGTGCCTGTAGACTATACACAATAACAATTCAATACATTGTATTAATTGTAGTATATATGTTGATTAAAATCAAAACATTTACATTGATAAAGAGAGAGAGAGTGAGAGTGAGAGAGAGATGGATAAATGAACATATTTTAAGGTGCTGCTATATCACAATATCACAATATCCAGTGCTGTAGTTTTGATATAAACATTTTCCTCTGAACATGGCAAGAGACCAGTATCACCACAATTGTAGTCACAGACAACTTCCAAATGTGTGGATTGCTTTATGGATTTATAGAAATGCTGTATACATTACATAACAATGATCATTATTTTCCCAACCATAGCAAATGAAGAAATGATTTCTCTTAAGAGAACCAAGATGTCTCTCATTTAAAGTTCTGATCGCCATTATCTTCAGATCTCTCAGATGTTGGGAGACATCCTCTTCTTTTCATTCAATAAAGAAGGAAATGGATTGTTATTGAAACAATTTAACTCCAGCTTTTGAAACCCTCTCTCTCTCTCTCTCTCTCTCTCTCTCTCTCTCTCTCTCTCTCTCTCTCTCCCTCTCTCTCTCTCTCTCTCTCTCTCTCCCTCTCTCTCTCTCTCTCTCTCTCTCTCTCTCTCTCTCTCTCTAATGCACCAAATCGGCCTCATAATTTCCCCTTCTTGTAAATGGCTCGTCCAATTTATCTGTTTTCTCTTCTCGGAGTATGCCACTGTTCTGGACACATGTTACAATGGAAATTATTATGTTATTTCAAACACTATACATTTAAACTCATATTTTCTTCTGGAATTCAAAGCTTTCTTCATTTTTCTCAAGGTCATTATGGAAATGGTAACTCTGATGCCGGTGGTGTCCATATGTATTAGGTTAAATTTCCTTACATGAAAAACAAATATCTGAAAATGAAATGATCAAAAGATTAAATGTGGGGGCATTTAGGAGACACATACACATCCTTGATTGAATACATAGTCAGCCTAGTACGTATTTTGTGTGTGTGTGTGTGTGTGTGTGTGTGTGTGTGTGTGTGTGTGTGTGTGTGTGTGTGTGTGTGTGTGCGTGTGTGTGTGTGTGTGCGTGCGTTTGTGCGTTGTGCGTGACTGCGCCTGTGTGTGGGTGAACCCCATACAGAAAAGGATTTGTCAGGGAGACAGTGTTCCTGTGAGTCCTACACTGTACGATGAGTAATGTCTGGCTGGCTGGGTATCCCTCCCTCTTCCTCTTTCTTTCCCCCTCCCTCCCTACCCCTCTTCATCTTCCCCTCCCTCCCTACCCCTCTTCATCTTCCCCTCCCTCCCTACCCTTCTTCATCTTCCCCTCCCTCTCTACCCCTCTTCATCTTCCCCTCCCTCCCTCTGTAACAAGCCTTTATCAGTCTTGCCAGGGTTATTTGTCTATCAGTTACAAGGACATGACTTTGCCAAGAACGAGATAACAAAGAATGAAACCAAGCAGAGGCTCTCTCTGTCCCTGCATCTCTCTCCTCATGTCCCCCTCTTTTTCACCCTCTCCCCTTGCGTCTGTGCAGGCAGCACAGTTCAGGACCTGGTCTGGTCTGGTCCTGAATAGGACCCTGCTCTGGCAACAAGCCTGGCATTGGCCTGAGACTCTCTCTCTCTCACACACACACACTCACACACACACACACACACACACACACACACACACACACACACACACACACACACACACACACACACACACACACACACACACACAGGGCCTATCCATCCATCCTTCCTCTGATTAGATTAGGCATTATTAATGGAGGGCCTGTGAGCCAAGCAGACAGCGGGGTCATCCCGAGTTTAATTCCATTCTCAGATAACTTCATTTGGCCCGATGCGATTGTTATTGCTCCGGTGCTAGATGTTTATAGGAAACAATAGCCCCCATAACACATTCAAACATCCTATTTAAAGGGGGTCAGGCCGGGGCATTAGATAGAGCAGGTCCTTCCTGAGGATGACGTCTCATGTCATGGTTGATTTAAGGGTTAGTTATTTCCCAGCCCCAAGGAAGGCTTAATGCAGATGAAGAAATATATTACATCAGTGAAGGGAATGTTGTGTATCATACTCAATGTAAATGTTGTAGAATGCACATTGAAAGAGATAGGGAGAGAAAGGGGGATGGAGTAGAGGCTCTGACAGGTCTTGATAACACTCTGTGCCTCTCTCACCAAGTAGTAAATCTCATATTTCATTGTTCCTACATGAGGCTGCCCAACAAAGGTAAATATTAACCTTAGATGATTCACATTTATCACGTATAGTCATGACCATGGCAAATACAGCTGTCTACGATGGACAGAATGACAAGAGGAGGTAAAGAAGGGATTGCTACTGATGCAGAACCGAGGGACGTGATTAAACGGAACAGATAGCGTTTCAGCGGCTCACTATGCTACAGTTACACACCCGTCTCTTGACAAGGACATGCTCCTTTTCAGACCCACAGGAGATACTGTAATGAAAGTGGGCTGTGTGTGTGTGTGTGTGTGTGTGTGTGTGTGTGTGTGTGTGTGTGTGTGTGTGTGTGTGTGTGTGTGTGTGCATGTGTGTGTGTGTGTGTGTGTGTGTGTGTGTGTGTGTGTGTGAAAGCACAGAAAGCATGAGCTGTCATGTGGAATTTACAAAGCTCACAACACGAGCAAATCATTTCTTATCAGAAACCGACAAATCACAACCAGTTTTGGAACATCTGACTTTGTAAACATTTCACTCAAACACTCTTTGTTTACTTAACTGCTGATAGAAAATAGTGCCTTTGAGCGAATCCGTTGGATATTTAACCTGTGTAAGTAACAGCCTCAAATTGATTTCCACCCTGTGAAACAAGTATGGATTCGCTTCAAAGTGAATGAGAAAGAACTCAACATAAAATAGCTGAGCTGATTTCAAAACACTGACCACATTAAGGCAGCCAGATTACTTGTTGAAACACTACTGCCCATGAATCACTTTGGATTTCATTTTGAGATTTTACACCACGTCACAAACATTTTACAGGCACTGACATTTCAGTCATTGCCTCATCCAAGTTGAGCTAAAGTATCTTATGGAATGAAGAAAAATGTATGGACTCCCTCTAAAACCCTATGTTATTGTGTATCGTGTTGCTATGTAGCCTGTTAGCACTGGCTGCTATTGATGGTCAATTCTGTGCAGGCGGGACTGGTCAGTGCAGAGCCGAAATGGACGTCTGTGGATCTAGTTTCCCTGTAATGAATGAGCCTCCATCATGTTGATTGCATGCATCTTTCATGTACAGATGCACTGACGTAAAGCTAGCTTTACTCTCTATCCCACCAACCAATTCTCTTTCTCAACACACTGATATGCACTGTTGATTGCACTAAAGTTATTTAACGCCAGGGCACTCTTTAGTCAATCACAGTTACCACACCACTAACAATACGAGATTATAACTAGATAAAACAGATACTAAGGTAACCAGAAGCTATAGCAAATTTGCACGCTTGGTCGATCGACAGCATTCCGTGTGGAAAATCATGTAGAATGTATATTTTAGCAAGCTACTGTTTCTAATGAAGTCACAAATTAGTGGGACTTCCAGAAATAGATTGTGCCAAGCCTTATTATACCCCAGCTATCATTTTGTATTACAGTACCAGGTGCACACTACAACGTCCCATGGTGATGTCATATCACTGAGTCTACCTTTACCTTATATCTTAGTCTTATCTCTCCAAATACCAAGTGTTGTTGTTGTAGAGGAGGGAGGGCATGTCTCACATACCTGCCATTAAACTGGTTTGCTCCAGGCAGCATCCGTGTCTCAGAGCACTGCAGGGAGTCTATCACTAAAGAGTGCACAAGCTGTTGAAACACTGGGTGGTTGTAGCAGGGATGTACTGTTACCAGTAGTTAGAATTGAGATAATTTCATAATCAGTCATTTAAGTCCCGCTCAGTGATTTTAGCATACAGAGTCACCAATAAAACAAATGAAAACCAAAACATTTCCTATGAAAAAAAACCATATACAATACAGTAATGGGTTCTTGTTGTTCTGGTTATAGTAAGGTAAAATGGTTGTTCTACGCCAATTGTGGGATTTAGATGACATATCTAAATTTCTGAAAATATTTCAGACAGTGGCTTCAAGTTGATATAGGCTATACAATGAAATTGAAGCTGTTAAAATGTGACCTGTTCCTTTGTGGTTTTACACAGACTGACATTGACAATATTAAATCATTGATTAATCGGTAGCCTTGAGAATGATGCTGTCTTTCAAGCTGTCTTTCAGTAGTAAAGAGAAAACCACAAGTTAGGGGCTCCACACAGACATGCACACACACACATACCCACACCCACACCCACACCCACACCCACACCCACACACACACCCACACACACACACACACACACACACACACACACACACACACACACACACACCATCCAAATCCCAAAACACTACATTTAACTAGAGCCTCTCCTTCAGCTGCGACCCTCTGCCCCAGGCTCTCTACAATGAAATTTTCATGCAGCCATATGGAGGACTATTGGTAATAGAGATTTACTGTCAGGGAGCGTCCCGCTGGAGAAAATAAGGAAGCTGTAACATATTGCTTTCTGTAAATCAGAGGAGCTGAGAAGAGACCTCCGCAGGGCTACTGTATCAGAAACGACTGCTTAAGACAGAACACTAGAATGTGTGTGTGTGTGTGTGTGTGTGTGTGTGTGTGTGTGTGTGTGTGTGGGTGTGTGCATGCTGGGGCCCAAAAATCACACACACGCACGCATGCACGCACGCACACACACACACACACACACACACACAAATCCAACTAATTTAATGGAACTATCAGACATTGGATGATGGGTGACGCCGTTCTGCCTGTCATACTTACTTTGTGTGTATGTCCCACTCTGAACCAACAAGTTTAAGTCAAAGACCTGAACATGCAAACTAACTACCACAGACTGACAGAGGAGGAAACGACGAGCGCAAAACACACACACACACACACACACACGCACGCACACACACACACACACACACACACACACACACGCACACACACACACACACACACACACGCACACACACACACACACACACACACACACACACGCACACACACACGCACACACGCACACACACACACGCACGCATGCATTTTACACACAAACACACTCATGCACACACACCCACATCAATGGAACACCTAATAGCCCTCACATTCTCATGACCCCACCTGACACTCTGAGACTCTCTGTGTCAGTCAACAAGGTTCATCAACTCATACTAGAGACGTCAGTATTAACTCAAAGGAATTGCACATTTCCTGTGTCCTCACTTTGCCTGGGTTTTTTAGACATAATTATGAGGCACAGAGACAGTGCCTGAATATGCAATGCAAGAGTGTAAAGAAAACATGTCAACTGCATTGTTTGGGGAAGTTTTTCCCCATGCCGATATCCAAACTCCCTCCAGGATCCTGCCTTTGAACCTGAATGCTCTGAGACAGATCAACAACAGGCACGGATGTGAACCAGATTCCCTGATTTGGGATTGGGAATGCTGAGAGTGATTACGGCACTTGGCCAACTTGTTAGCCTCATTAGCATAGATATATGCTAATGAAGGGATTAAGGGGGATTTAGGATATGTGTTACTGCCTGTGCTGGTGAGCTGACTTTGTGTAAGCTTAGTCCACTGGTTTATATGAAAAAGATTTAGAGGTTTTTTTAAGTATTCAGTAACACTTTTTAATTTGAGGTTCTGCTTATAAATCGCGTATCATCTTTATTGCAAATATAGGTTATGGTTGTTGGTTTGCATTTCAAAAGCAGACATGTTAAGACCACAGTTTGTTGATTAGCAGTGGATCCAACTACACTGCAGTATTCCTCTATTTTATGTCAAATTACATTTGTACTGTATGCATTGCACTGTAACTTCTGAAATGTGGTAACTGCATATTGAAATGTCAAGATGCCATGTCTTATCAGAACCTCACTGACCTATCTCACTCATTTGAGTTTCAATATCTGTGTCAAGCCTTGATTCACACAGTATGTTGCCTAAACTTAGTCAGACTAACTCTGACGGATTCTACATTTGAGGCCCAGATTTTGCTCTTGTACATCCTGGTGGTAGTGAATAAGGCCTCTCTCCACCCCATCAGGCTGAATGGGTACCAGTGTCAGTGGAGCAATGTAAACAACAGGGCTTAGACCTGCCGGTCCGACCGCACCGGCCAACCTCACTGGCTTACACATTCCCCACCGTCACTCAAACACCACAACAATCCCTCCTTTGTCGGCCATGATTGATGACACACTGGAATCTTATTCACGGCTGCCCCATGTTTTGGGGTTACCGTGACGACCAGGTGAAAACAGACCGCAGCAGCGTATTGGGTTTCCGGCCCTGAACGCAGGGGAGGGGAAAAAAGAGAAACAAGAGAAAGGTCTATGGAAAGGTTAAGCAAACAGTTATCGTTGTTATCTTAGCAGATAAGAAGGGAGTTATCTTGCACAAAATGTGTATTGTTCACAAGGAGGTTTGATTTGAGCTCACTGTGTGACTTACACATTCTCCGTAGGTCACTTCATCTCAGCTGGGACACTTTCGCCTTGTGATGTTAACTTACCTCACAGCTTCTTCTGACTGTCAACTTACTTCATAAAAGCCTCATAATGATATAGTCATGATAAGAGTAATGGGATCTCTCCAATGTCTTTGTTCTTTAGGTTTGACAATGACATCATGGCTGGCCCCAATATGTATACACACACACACACACACACACACACACACACACACACGCACACACACACACACACACGCACACACACACACACGCACACACGTTTAATGGATATGGCGACTTGGTAAAGTGCACCATTAAGAGAGACGAAAGCCTGAACATAACAAAGCCCTGATGCAATATTCATGCCTCCTCATTCTGTGCTAATGCTGTTTTCCTTTTGTGCAAAGCACGATTGCACCAGGACTATTTGTTACTACTAGCATGAGGAATTATGTAGATGTTATGAATTAGACTGAATAGTTCCCTATAAGGGCACTGATTCAAGGGCTATAGGCTAACTGAATACCTATCTCTATCAGTCCATCTTAAAGATGCAATGTCTTCTTATGATTAGCTATTCTGTTGGGAAAACATAAAGTGATTTTCTACATACAGTACATATACCTGTAGGGGTTAAGGGTTAAAATAAAGTGGGACAGACAGCACAGAGTTTCAATTCAATAGATGTATGATCATGAATACAGAAAAACAAGCTATT
>NC_139653.1:40128255-40173255 GCF_951799395.1 Argentina silus
GTTGGCCTTGTAGGTTTCATCAGATAGTTGAAATAAATGCTAGTCATCATCATAACCATAATCATAGTCATAAAGATGGGCCTTTTATACCCGTGCCAAATTGCCCTGCCTTTGATTTACAATCTTTGTGCTTGGGAGAGAGAGAGAGAGGGGGGGGGCACAATGCTCTTTTGACTGTTACCTGGTAGACTGGATAGATAGATACACACACACACACACACACACACACACACACACACAATCAAACAAAGACAAGACCACAGAGGGAGGCACACACCATATGTATTCACTCACTCACACATACACATGTGTAAGATAATAAAAGGACAGTTACTATCAAACCAATCAACATACAGGTTGGTATGACATGAAGATGTAAATGTTTGTATACCGCTTCAGACTGGGTGATAGACCATACTACAAGAGCTGAGGGAAAACTCAGTTCTTGGCTCAGACCACACAGCTGGACCCAGAGCATGGACTTGCTCTGCTGCCTGATATACAAGTAAAATATTCCTTAAACACAGAAGTTGTAAATGTCCTTTTATTTTCTTACACCTGTGTGTATGTGTGCGTGTGTATACCTTAGAGCTCCACTCTGGCAGGCCTGAAATGACTGGGGCTCAGGTCAGGTGAACACTGGGGAATTCTCCAGGGAGTACAAAGACTTACATTGTGCCACACAGTCACAATGCAGCAGGTGTGGGGGATGATGAGGGGGCAGAGGAGAAACTATAAGATTCAATATTACGATAATCCCTAATTTCTATAATATGTTCCACCGAGACAGATCATGATTGTTCACAATGGAGGACAAGTTAGCTTTGCCAAAATCAAGTGATGAAAACTCTGACTCAAATTACTAAAGATTGACCATCATATTTACTATGCCTGTCACCATGTTTTCAACAAGCTACACATGAGAATATTAGAAATGATCACATTAGAAATAATCACATTAGAGGTGAAATGTTTTGATGACATTTTAATGGTTGTTTTCATACCCAGGGAACATATTATGGCACATCTGTAAGGTCTCTATAGACACTGTGTGGCTAGAATTGTGGCATAGTCAGTAACTTCTGACGTGAAAAACTGGACAACAAAATAAGAAACAAAATAACATCGGACAGAAAAAAAAAAAAAAAAGCGGTTCAAGTCAAGTCTATTATTTTGTGACACATTCAAGTACATCCAATCAACAGTATTTTCTCTTCTGATACATACCAGCACATTCACATGGAATCATAACACTCTCATTTGCAAGTGATCTCTGAAATTACTGCTCTGATAATATTTGATTACAAAATCATAAAATAAAACTTTGAGTGGACATTTTGATGATACAAAATTGGCTAGTACAGCCATGTTGTTTTGATAACCACAATTAAACTCCATACAGCAGTCATTTAGAAAGACTTGTGTCCATAACTGACAATTTGACAAATACAAATCCACTAATGGAAATGTACATACCACAATACTTGTGTCCCTCTCAAACAGCCAATGAGAATGTTTGAAACTATATACACAATACACTATTATCCATAATATCTACAGTGCCTTTGGAAAGTATTCAGACCACTTCACCTTTTCCACATTTTTCGATATTTCAGTAAATTTATTAAAATTTAAATATAAAAATACCTCATGTACATAAGTATTCAGACACTTTGCTATGACACTCATACAATTAGCTAAAATGCAAAAATGTCATCAATATATCACTCAATAAGTTGAATTGAGTCCATCTTAATGCAAGAATAGTTTGGAATTAATATCTTTCATTAAACAATGTGTAGATTAGGATTTCACTACCAACTCAGCAAATCTCATAATTTTCTCTTGATCCTGACAAACTCCCCAGTCAAACTCCTCTCCACCATTCAACTTTGTAGATTTTTGTAAGTCTCCCCAGGCCTCAGGGTCACATTCCTGAGCAGTTTTGTTCCTCTCCATTTTCTCAGTTTGTATTTGATTCCTATGCAAATCAGAGACCTTATCAAAACAAAGATATTCATTCCTAATTTACATTAACTATTATCCTTGCATTAAGATGGACTCAATTCAACTTAATGAGTGATTTGTTGATGAAATTTTTGCATTTTAGCTCATTTTAAGAGTGTAATAGCAAATGGTCTGAATATTTATGTACATGAGGTATTTCTGTATTTCAATTTTAATAAATTTACTGAAATTTCTAAAAACCTGTTTTCCCTTTGTCATTCTGGGGTATAGTGTGTGGATGATGGCAAATTCTTTTAATTTAATCCATTTTAAATTGAGTCTATAACACAACAAAATGTGGAAAAAGTGAAGGGGTCTAAATACTTTCCAAAGGCACTGTAGGTGCTACTTTCCAACAGATTAAGCTAACAATTGACTAACTTAATGAGGTGAACCTTTGAGAGAATAAAATAATAATACAAAAACTCACAAAAAATACACAAAAGGCACTACTGTCAGAAACCCTCTCAATTGTAATTCCTTAAAATGTCCATCCAACTGATTTTCCTTTGTGGTGTTGTGTAACAAGGTGTGTAGAAAGAGTAAAACATCTCTTTACACAAACCTAGCACCAAGGCCTTGCATTGTGTCAAAACACAACTTTGCTGCGCCTTTCAATAAGTAAACTTCAGCATTCACATAGCAGCTTAAAAGTGCAGCAGTCCTTACACAAGAAACCATTTGCCTCAAGTGGAGGTCCAGTGTGTAAGTCAAAGCTCTGTAATCTAATACTGTACTGCGCCATTAGCAAAAAAGGGCTCCATACAGGGGAGAAACGTTGGTAGGTTGGCTCATGTCTACATTATGAGGGGGAATTCCTACTGTACAGCTGTATAAGTAAACGTTGTACTGAACATTTGCTGAATGGTAACATCTGCCCTATTACTATGTCCCCTTGATTAGTTATGATGGGGCTCCTGGTTTTAGGGAGGCCTGCGTCCGTGATCTTCTCCTGGCTATTGCCTCCTGTTTCTTCCTCTCAATCTCAGCAGCCGAGCATTTCCCAGTCATCTGGCTTGTGACGAAAACTGAGAAAGGGATTAAAAGAAAATTTTAGATAAGTATGCTGACTGATTACAGGGGACCATGGACAGATGAACTGGGATGTTGATCTTAAAAAACATCATAATAAACCAATTCACTCACACACACATTCTCTCCTTTCAGTTCCCTGACTCAATAGCCATCTCTTCATCAAACTGCCCTGGCTCGAGTTCCAGTGCAAAGTGGATAACGTTTTGAGTAAACATCCTGATTGGCCTAATGTGCTCTTAGGGGCCAGCCTCTAATGTAATATCTGCGTTAACGAAGCACAGGTGCAATGGGATACACACAAAGCTCACCTTTGTTGCTCATGGCGTCTGAGTCAGACAGATGTCTTTTGAATGAGGCATGATGGGAGTTGGAGTACTGGGGGGTTCTGACTGACACTGTATGAGACTGCACAGCTCCCTTCACATGCACTTCTCCACAGTCCAAGGTGCCCCGAAGCTGGGTAAACTTGCCCAGGCTCGTCCTGCTACCTGGGTGGCTCTGGGACATGAGGGATTGGTTGACCCCTGCAAATTTAGCAGGAATGTTCCATCCCTGGAAGTTCACAGGGGTACTGCTTTTTCCTGGTGCAGAGTTAGAGCGGACATAAGAACAAGTTGGCCGTCTATTACTATTCAAGGCACTATTCTTAGACCAGTCTCTCTCCATGGTTGAAGGTGCAGTTGCTTTCCGCTTATTCTCTTCTACGTTAAATGGAAGCTCCTGGCAGTTTGCAGGGTCCTCAGGTTGTGGCTGGCTGTTGGAGATCCTCTCCACGTTGTCACACACCTGGTAGAGCAGTTCGTCATCATCCCCATCGTCCCAGAGGGTCTCAGAGTCAAAAAGGGACTTGATATCCTCATCAGAGATATCTTTTAAAGAGCTCGAGGCTATGCTGACCTTCTTAGTCATCTTGTCTGAAGTGTCTTTGCTGGAACCCAGAGTGGTCACTACTTTTGATGAGACTGGACTTACATTAGGAAACCCCTGAACAGGCTTTTGTGTCTTGCCCTGAGGATCAACGACAGTAGAGCTAGATTTGTGTTCTTTGGTGGGAGTCATCTTGCCCCTGAAATGAGGGTTGGACTCTAGCTTGAAAGTCCTTCGGTTGGTCGTTTTTAGTTTAGGACATGGCACTGTGAGGCCACCACTGCTTGGTTGGGGGTGTACACTTGTTCCCTTACAGAGAGAGTGCACACTTGTAGGCTTACAAGCAGAGATGGGTGGAATCTTTGTGACCAGCTCTTTTTTGTTATTGCTCAGAGTCTGTGTATTGGCTTTAAGCAATGCTGAATTCTGTGTCATCTCCACCACAAACGAGTCATTAAGCAGGTCATCGTCTTCCCAGTCGTCGTCAAAATCATCACCTTTCACTGCCATGCCATTTGACTGTCCTTCCACTTTACCAGAATCTGTTGGCAGACAAGACGTTCCTTCGCAAACCTCTGACCCTTTAGAGTGGGCAGTGGGGTGGGAAATCCTAGTATGACCCGTTATGTCCTGTGAAGAAGAGAAGGTTGATGACCCCTGACTCAGTCGTCCACTGATTCGCTGAGTGGGCCCATCGAACAGAGCATGAAGCTCCTCCTCCACCTGTTGTGACCTTGAGGCCGGGCCTTTGAGTTCCTCCATGCAGCTACGGGTTGCTGTCTTGTCGCCACATGATGCTGGACGTGTGGAGTTCCTATGCTTGCTAAGATTATTGATCGTGTTGTTCTGTTGCTCGGCGCTCTCTTTGTCCTGCTGGTGCATGTTGATGTCAAACTGCCGGGCCAGCTTCATGAGGTCCTCTACCTTGCTTTGCCTTTGAAGAGAAGAGAATACAAACAGTTGAGGGGTTATGGGGAGTGACTGAAATGGAGGGGATGATGTGAACAGCTTTGTATAATTTGAAGATACAAGTAATGCTTAGATCATGGGTTTGATTCCCACTGGGACGATATATACAAGAAAACACCCACAACTTCATGAGCTAAATACCATGCTGCAACCAGCTGAGCCAAATGAACCATGTTAAAAATGTTTGTGTTATCTTGTTGCTTTACAATGAGGTAAAGTATTTCACCCACCGTGTGGACTTCCTTCTGACTCTGGGCTCGCGTACCTCTGGGGTACATGGTACTGCACTATCCCCAATCCACTGAAGAAGTGGGGAGTCCACACTGACAGGCTTTGCATCCTATCAAAGGAAAACATTTTAAAATATCATCTTTCAAAACCCATGTACATCCTAGACTTAAATGTATAAGTAGGCTATGTCCTCTAACACCTTGTGTGATGAAGGCTTATGACATGGGATAGAACTTATTTCCACCTGAGGGACAATAAACATGTAGCCTACTCTATTCTATATCACAACCACAAACAAAGTAATGAATAAAGCTTTCCATCAAACTGCATTGACAGTGGAGAAAATAGTTGGACCTATGTGTGGCGTAGATCATCCCAGGCTTGTTGGTGCTGAGAGCAACCGGCCGGTAAGATACTGACCTTTGGGGCAATGCGGTTGACAATGTCTGATATCTCAAAAACTCTGGTCTGTCTTGGCTCCTTTCCTGGGGAATCAATAAGATAATGTATTGGCCCTCTGATGTCATATCTTCACATGGTTATTCTTTGGAAAAGTCTATACACAAGTCTATACACAAACTACACAAATTACGTCAAGTCACATCAACTACCTGAGTTGCGCTTGTTTTGGGCTAATTTGTCTGGTACAATGGAACAAAAATGAAAACGCCAAGCTAAATCAAGCACACCTCAAAAACAGTATTAGACATATGATTTGACCCTGGTCTGATGCACAGTTCAAGTGAAAGCAAAGAGTCAGGTGGATTAATGGATGACAGCTAGGTCAGGTGGACAAATAAGAATATGAATGAAAGAAAAGGTGATGTGTAGCCTTCAGTAATCATGATGTGAGTCATTTTCATACCATTGTTTGCAGGAGTGGGTGATGTGGGGTCCCATATAATGTCTTGCAGCATGTCCCCATCGCTCGGGGAATCCCCATTATTCAAACAAGTGTAACTGGATTTAACTCTGCGTTTGGGGGTCTCCACACCTGGTGAGGTTGAGAAGAAGGTTACTGCTGTATTGCCAAAAGGCTAGCTGTCTGACTGCGTACAGTTTGACAAACTTCATTTGATGTTCATAAGTATCTTGTTGTGTACCGAGAGAGAGAGATATGTATTGTAAATGACTTACCAGTTGTATTGCTTAAAAATAGCCAGCTATGATAGATGTACAATGCCATTCATTTTGCCGTTCTCATACTCCATCGATTTGATGCAAGTAACTTTAACCAGCAAGCTAAGTAAGTGCATAAAATCGATGGAGTTGTCGCTCGTTGAGGACGGCTAGCTTATACTACTAGCAAGTAAAACAACTTCATTGGCTAGCTCGATCTGTCTGTTAGATATGTACACTCTGAGATTCTCTGACACAATTGTCTTACCTTTGCAGCGAGTGTATGAAGTTGTACCAACAGAGGGTGTTTGTTTCGGGCTTTTCCCTGATTTGTTTGATCTCAATCTGTTTTGAGAATGTTTGGAAACACGGTTCCAAATTTCACTGAACTCATTCGAGGCAGTGGTAGCATCATCATGCTTTCTGCCGTCTGACATGTTTTCATCATAGAATCCTTTATAACCTTGACTTCCTTTTCATTACTTGATGAATAACACTGTTTATATACCGTTTGTTTACAATAATATTGCTTACCCTTGTTGGAAAACATACTTTATGTTTATTCATAGTCAACTAAGCACGCCGCCATGCTGGTACGTGACGTCTCAGCATAAGCGCACCTGATTGGCTGCCCCGTGTTCATCACAAATCAACAAGAAAACAACGCGAGACCACATCATCAATTCATTGGGCCTACTTTTACTGTACCTGTTTTTTGTTAATCATGAGCAAGTTGATTTAGCAGCACTGTGAACCCTTCTCATTACCAGAGTCTGACATAATGTTGTTGTACATCATAAGAATTGCATGAAATTATATTTGTGTTTCTCATACAGTGGGCTGCTCTTTAGATATTTTTGTCAACTAAAGGAAGAAGCAAATATTGAACAAAACGTGACTATCTTGGTGTATAGTGTGATAAGCCAATGCCTCATAACTTTGGCACTTGAGCTGTTTGAGCTGCCTTGCATATCAGTAGCTTTGGGAGGTGAATCTACTGTGTTTGAGTAGCAGCCCCTCCCTTTGAACTGGGTCCCTCTGTAAACATGGGGCAGAGATGGCACTTCCCTCACCATACTGCTGTCATCTGTCTCTATGACAATTGGAATGCCTGTTATTTACATCAGCTGGTCTCAACCTTCTCCATACTGAGGGTCGGTAACTGCACTGAGAATATTCAGATCAAAGACCAGCATGCTAACAACGACCCATAAGGTTGAAGGTCAAATATACTGTCAATTCACTGGACTTTAGCTGTTGACTGCCATGTATCAGTAGGCTATATGAATAATGTCAGGTCGCAATTAAAGGTTATAAGGTATACTGTAACTGCAAAATATATTCACAATTATAGAGACACATTTAGAAATTTCATCTGAGAAGTCCTGAAGAAAACCTATTTGATGTAAACTTGTGATTGATGGGGTTAATGCATTATTCAGTTTCTACCAAAGCATGTCTCCACCATGATAATACTCCACTCTCTCCTACTTGAACACCTGTGGGATAGGCTGATACAGTTTCACACTTGGCTCATCCCTTGGTGTTGTGGAATTTTATGCTGGCCTGGTTATGTTGACACGCACACAGCCATACAGTACACGCACGCACACACGCACGCACGCACGAATGCACACACGCACGCACACACACGCACATATTTGGGGTATTCCACATAGTATTACAGCATTTTTTTAAACATAACAAATCTGCCTATTGTGAAATTCAACTCTGACTCTAGTACCCTGACGGAAACCAAACTTTTGAAAACAAGACACAGGAGGTGATTAATCTCTGTCATTTTAGGTGACCCTAAGAGAGCATTACTAATGTCTCAGAAGCGAAGCCTGTGTATGTCCTTCAACACTATATTACACCAGTATGACAGACAGCTCGGTCAGGATGTGGTCATGTTCATTGCTGACCTAGCTTGTGAAATTATAGAAGAAATATTTTCTTTTTTGACAACACTATGCAGTTAGTGTTATAGAAAAATTATATTGAATTTGATACTGTGTTATTGCTAGAACCAGCATTTCAGCTTAACGTCTTTGTATTACAGATTTGGTTTTCGTTGAAGAACGAATTTTGCAAATGTTTATTGTTATACATTTCTTATACACATAAAGAATACTGTATGACTAAGTGAATGTAGTTCACATGAATTTATTATAACCTGAAAATGTTATATTTCAACTAATTCATAATGGTACATTGTGATGAACGTTCAGATAGTTAGATAATTTCAGATTTTCCTCAGCATTCATCTAATTTTCCTGCAGAGCATTTTCCTGAATAAAGCACTAGATGGTGCCTGTATACCTCTCTAGCTGTGTGTGTGTGTGTGTGTGTGTGTGCGTGCGTGCGTGCGTGCGTGCGTGCGTGCGTGCGTGTGTGTGTGTGAGCGAGAGAGAGAGAGAGATGCTGTGGGGATATGGGCTGAATGCAGAGAGACTCGAGCGGTGCTGATACGGGCATGCTTCACTGGGCAAGTCTGCTTCCCTGCTGGAACAGAGTGTTGGTAACGGACACTATGCTCACACATACAGTATACACACATGCACGCACGCGCAAACACGCTCACACACACACATGCATGCACACACGCACACACACACACACACGCATACACACACACAGTTCACATAAATGAGTAGATGACCCTTGATAACTTAACTCCTTCAATACCCTTGAAATCACTTTTATGATCTATCTTATATTGCTTAGCCCTCAAAATTAAGCATTTCACTTCTTTGAGGATTAATACCATATATTATTTGCAATATACAGTACTTACATGCAGTACTGTAGGCTGCAGTATATTGAAGTATAATGTGTAGTATTTACAGTACATGTAGATGTCCCTCGAAAGCTTGCTGGCATTTCATATCCCTTGTGACATTGGTGAGAAAAGTGTGAATGTGACAGTAGTATAGATACAAAGTGTTTCAAGAGTCAGGGGATACACTCCTACTGTATCTGTCATACTGTTCATTGTAAGGAGGATTCTTTGCACATAGTGTTAATTAAATGAAATAGAGTCAGATTATGAATATTACAGTATGCTTTGTTATTAACTATACAGAAACAGACTTCCCTGCCAATCATTCTTATTGTAACTGCCAATCTACAAGTATAAATATCCCTTATACTGTTCATTGTAAGGAGGAAGTAGCATAACATCTTCTCTCAGACTGATGGACCACTGTTTACCCATGGGCAAAACACAAAACAATTCATATTGTTATACATACTGCAGGCTATAGGCATGGTTATATTAACAGTACTATTAATGTCAATGTTGCAGATAATCCAGTGGTCAAATGGAAGCGTATCAACTAATGTAGCGGTAATAGTGATTTGATCAACAGTTAGCTACAGTATGTGTCATGCTTTTTTATGAGTAGGGTATGCCCATTGTCCTGTCAAGCGAGCTGTGTGTCATATCACGCTCCCGCTGAAGGAATCGCCTGGAGGCGGCGCCTACTGCCTGTCTAAAAGTCACCATAACACCCTCTGTCACACCAAATGTTAGCATTTCACAGAACTGATAGTTAGACCATGGAATAAAGGGCATAGATGTGTCACTCTCAATTTGAATATGAGACATCAACCCACCGTCGGCAGGTTTTTTCTCCTTCCTTGCTTCTCCTCCACGCAGAGCGGCAAAATGCCAAAGGCCGTGGAAGAAGAGTGAACAAGCGGCTTACCCCAGATTCCCTGTGCCGCGGCGTTGCGCAACACCGCACCACCAGCTCTCTCTACCTATCGCCTCCCTCTATTTATTTGTTCCGCCTTGGTTGTTTAGGCACAATTAAAGAGGTAATTGTGGAGATCGTTGAGGATGGCCATTGTAGTAAAAGTACAGAGTGCATGGCTAATTGCCCACGCAGCTGCTAGAGTTTATGAAAGTAAGAAGCCGGGGATCCACCCCCAGACACACAGGTGGAGAGGGGGGGTCTTTATCTGTGTTGATCCCAGGGACAGTGCACTCTGGGTAGATGCCAGGTGACGGGAGTGGCGCTGCTAGAGTCCCACCCTCTGGAGCTCGGCACAGAATGTTGTCTGCGTGAATAATGATCACCTCAGAGAGGACTCTGGTGTATTTATTACTGGATCATGTGGGTGTGTGTGTTTGTATGGGTATCTCTCCATGTTTTCTTTTCTGGCATCCCCACTCCCCCTGCTCACTTCCATTCCAGCCAGACCCCCCCTTGGGCTAGCAGTGCTTCATGTATGACAGTTAGCATGTGCCGCTCCTCTCTGAAGTGGAAGGGATCCAGGAAGCAGAGTTTTGGTGCCAGCTCTCCACTGAGGGATTTCACCCGTTTGACAACAGGCTGCAAATGCCATGGAAGCATTTGAGATAAGTCCTGATCCTTACACCATGTACTTCAGTGAAGAGGGGAACCAGAGAAGGGTTGGTGTGGGGTGTGGATACTAGAACCTATGGTGTAAGCCTGCATGATGGTTCTATGGTGTAAGCCATGATGGTTCCCAGAACCCCCTAGGCTCCATTTGATCACTGAGGAAAAGCTCAGAGGAGGGAACAGTAACAGAAAAGAAGTGCTGGATAAAAAGGAGATAAAGTCGAGAACTTCTGACCTTGATGGAGACCCAACAGGCTATTGTTGAACACTTGATAAAAGGAGGAGGAAGGTAATAGTAAAAGAGTCATGTCAAGTTGATGCTTTGCTCCATGGTCCCTGATCTAGGAAGAACCACAGAGGGGGAAGAAAGGAGATGGGACAAGGAAGCCATTTTGTGTTTATGACACCCAGGCTAGTGAGTTAGAGAGCAGAAGGGGGGGGGGGGGGGGGGTAGAGGAGAGGCGTGACATTGTACAGCGTAGCTGCAGCCTAGACTGCTCATTTATTCTGTTTATAATAGCTAAGGCCATGATAAATGTCCCGCAGAGTGCACATGTGCTAAAATATTCATAAACTGGCCCCTAATTTGTGAAGGAGGAAAACCAATAAATTCAGATGCGGGCCATGGTCATGTTATATTTATATGAATATGCAGGCCATGGGTGGGACATTGAAATTAATATGGGCCGTGTTAGCTTTTAACCAATTTTAATGTTATATACAGTATGGAAAACTCTTTGATGTGGCCTTCAGTGGAAATTGGATGAGAATTTCTCTAATGGTGTTTTGGAATTCAAAATGGAATGCCAGGCAAAAAAAAGGATCCTAACTGGGAATACTCTCAATCTTGATCTTTCTTTGCAGTTTCTTCTCTGTCTCTCTCTCTCTCTCTCTCTCTCTCTCCTTCCCTCTCCTTCATTGAGGTGTGCATGGGTTTGGGGGGCATCTCTCCTGGCGTATACCCAGTAGAGGCATTCTCTCCTGGGGCAGGCATGACAGGAAGTCAGCCAGATGGCACAGGGTAGGTCTGGAGCATGTGACCTACTCTCTAGAGAGAAGAAGAAAGGCGACAGGAGGGAGGGAAAAGGGAACAAGGTGAAGGGATAGAGGAGGTGAAAGAAGAGAGAGAGGAGGGGTGAGGATGGTAGGAGGGGGAGCAGAGGTGACTTTTTCTCCCTTTTTTGTGGGTTGGTAGAATTTTGTTTGGGAAAAGTGAGTACTGCACAAAGGCAAAGACATTCCTGTTGTATGATTGGTCTGTAAATCTGTGTTTGAGAGCTCTTACAGTGTGAAGCTCTTATGTCCACAGTTTAGAAAGCAGGTAGTTTGTTAAAGATTTTCACAAGTTACATTTGAAATTAAGATCACATAATTTTTACTAAAACTCTAAGGGGATGTTTGTAATAATTTTCCCACTTCAAATTTTTTTTCTTGTCACTTATTATCTTCATAACATTTGGAGGTAGACAAGGCTTCGTTCATCTTACTGGAGAAGTTCCTTTTGCATCTCATACCCCCCCCCCCCCCCCCCCCACACACACACACACCCCTCCCTTCCATCCTGCTTAGATTGACTTTGATCTAAAATTGGCCTCGGTAGAAGTCTTGTATACAGTCATTTTCATATGGGGCTTTGAACACATTTGAAGGGGGCTCGTTGCCGCGTTCACTTTTATCCTCTGATGCCTTTTCCCTCGGAAACCAGCGAGCATATGGCAAACACCCTCGCCGGAGTCTCCAACAACAGGAGGGACCGTATTCCAATTTCTGCATCCTGTCAGTGGCGAATCCCAGGGCGCATTCCCCCACCCATACCCCCCACCCCACCCCCCTCCCCTCCCCCCTCATCATCAATGCTCACCATTCCTCCTTTCCCCATGCTCCCCCTTATGCCCCCCCCCCCCAACTCCCCATCTCTCAGTTTTAGACATGCTTGGAATTAGTCACATCGACTACGCTTATGGCACAAAGCTTTTGTATTAATTCTGAAGGCCATCAACTAGTTAAGGGTCTATCAATATGGTCTAAGTATCTTTAATGGATTGAAGTATGAGGATTGCAGTTGTAGTCAGTGTGTGTGTGTGTGTGTGAGTCTCTGTGTGTGTGTGTGTGTGTGTGTGTGTGTGTGTGTGTGCCTGTGTGTGTGGATGTGTATATACATACATGGAGCATGTGTCTCTGCATGTGCGTGTGCGCGTGTGAATGGTAAGTGAAGTAGACATTGAGATCACTTTTCTCTGTCTGTTCTTTCATTTTGAAACTGAATACCTTGCATTGTTCCAGAACAGAGAACATCGGTCTTTGGTCTTTACATCTCAAACTGAGTACCTGTCATCTCTTGTCAAAATGTCAGCCAATAGCCAATGACCAAAGCATCATCTCTGTATCACTGGTCGTTGTTGAGAGCCTTTGAAAATGATCTTCCCTTGATTCTCACAGTGTGTGTGAGAGTTATGTATCTTGCCCCATAAAAAGGTTTGACAAAGTCAGCATTTGCGGGGTAACTGTTAGTGAAATTTAAAGGCTTAATTTGAGGAAATCCTTTTTTCACTTCTAATTATTGTCAAGAAAAAGTCTAGTTAATTTAGGGTAATCATAGTAATTGGAGATGCTTAAAGGGGGGAAGCGATTGGAGATCAAAGAGACACTTTAAATACACCATTGAAAAGTAACTGGGTGACACAGTTTTTCCAAATGCATGTGTTCATTTTTCAATCATTTCTTACAAATCTGTCAGGCTGTCTAAATGTGACTTGTTTTGGACTATTGAACAGTTTGGTGCATTGTGAGCATAAATATAGTCATGTTACTTTCAAGAGAGCATACAAAATGCTTCAAATGTTCAAAAGTGCTACATTGATTAATGTAAAACATTTATATCTGAACGGGACATTTATCAAATGGTACTCTGTTCATCTGTACAGTTATACAGTTTGTAAATCCGTAAATTATACTTGCTCATCATGGCGCTCATTATGGTCTACAAACTAAAGACTCTGTTAAACAAAAACCAGTAAACTCATTTGTTTTTAAAGGTTATTTTTTGAGTGGGGCAGTCACACTTTTATATTTGTCATCATTTTATTGGATAGAGACAGGAAAGTAAGGAGGAGAGGGCATGTCAGCAGGGCATGGGCCGGATTCAAACTCATGCCGACATGGGCATATGTGTGCACTGTAGGCCATGGTGCTAGACCACTGGACCACCCCAGGCCACTTAAACTAATTTCTGAAATAAAAGTTAGAATGTAATGCATCCATTGCAGTCATACGGTCAGTATGGGTGAATTAGCAGTGAGGTTTTTTATCAGGGTTTTTTTCACATTTAATATTGTTTTGCTATATGTGCATTGATCCCAACATGGATTTGTTAGTGCAAATAGTAAGATTCTACTTTTTCTTTGCCCCCAAAATCGGGTTATTGACTGAAATTGGAAAGAATGTTTTACATTTTTAATAACAATGGTTAAATGAGTTTCAAACTATATCTTTGTATCTCCTATTTTGAGGTTGAGTATGCTTTACAGCAACATAATTATAACAGTCATTTAATTCTGTCAGGAAAAAATCATTTATGATTCATTATATCACACACTCTGGAGGGCTTTACGTGATAAGTAGGCCTGAACAAAAATCTATACTCCAGAAGGGATACACAATAATCTCATTACCATTTTCTACATGTTTACATTTATTGTCTCCCTTGTTTTTCACAAGACTGTGGTACATTAGAACCACGATACAGTAATTGTGAGACCGCTGCCAGGGGTGTTTTCATGCTTTTATCTTAAATATGTTTGATTGTTCAGCCCTAGAAACTGGCAATTACCATAGATTATCACCACCACCGGCATTGCCACAGTTTTGCCATGTTTGAAGTCATTATATCCCTCCCAAGTTGTCCATATAATCACTTAACAGTATGATCCTATTTAAAGTTGTGTTTAAAAAAAAACTGAGAAGAAAACAAGAGGAAACGTAGACTTGAAGACTAGAAGCGTGTTGGAACCATAATTTAGTGTTAAGAGATAAAGTGGTATGTTTTTGTCATTGATTGTGTTCATATTAGTGGATATATGCATGTTACTGGAGAATGTTTATGTGGTTATCCTTGTGCTTAGGAATGTACGTGATATGAATGTGATATGGTTGGGAGACTCTCAGCAGTGTTGTGTTAGAGACATTTGTATGAACATCTCAATTACCCTCTGTGTTTGTAAAAGCAATCAATGGACCTTATATTGGAGGGCCTTGTTAAGTAAGACACGGATACAGGATGATTACAAGATTTGAAAGGTGGTTCATGTGTTCTGCCAGATTCATGAGTATCTCTCAATACTACTGAGGTGGCCAAGTTATTCATACCAATATCCAAAACATGTTGTCAACCTCACCAGTCAGAGTCAGTTTAACAAAGAATACGTACCACAATCAGCCTCTTTCTAGAAATATCACCCAACAGAAGTCTTTACTGCACCACACAATAATATCAGATTTGATTGTATTGCTGCACCATGCTTATTGTTGTCTATTTTTCCATCTCACCAGCTGTTTGGTTATTTATAACTGTGGTTGCTGATCTAAATGAGCCAGTAATTAGAGGCTGCAGTGCTGGTGAGAAGACACCCCTATGCTCCTCTTCCCTCCCCTCCCTCTCCTCTCCCTCCTTCCATCCCTCCGTCTCTCCCTTCTGTCCCCAAGCAGGCCGGGGAGACAAGTGGGAGATAAAGCAGAAACTTGACTTCACTGAATAATTGAAGCATTTTTTACAAGAGTAACAGCCCGCTATCTGACCTCATAAAGGCATTACACAGGGCCCTATCACAGACAACCAGGAGCTGAGGGAGGGGGGGGAAGCATACATACAAACACACACACACACACACACGCACGCACGCACGCACACACACACACACACAAAAAAAACACATACACACATAAACACTGTATTGTCGGCAAATGAGAGGGAACCAAGGTATTTTCTTGTTACTATTGTGTTCTGGTTTAGCTTGTCAACAGTGGTGCATAGAGCTGGTATCCTAACTATCTAAGGACTACGGTAGGCCTCTACATACTGATGAGCAAATACTGTAAAACAAAACCTATTATTGATCAATGTAAAAGGCTAAAACAGTTTAGGCACATTGTTTGAAAAATATCACTGCATTTACAGCACAGTTGCCTTCTACATCACTGTACTGTAGATGCATATTCCAAACAAAACAACACCTCTCAAACCTCAGCTAAAGCCCTAAAAATAGAACAGTTCTCCAAACAAAACTGAACTACTGTTGTGACACAGAGAGACACAAGAGAAATTGTATTTGTGTGTGTTCCCCTTGGTTTGAACAGATACAGATCCAGTTCATACTCCCCCCCACCGCCCCAACCTTCTCTCTTCCTCCCTCATTCATGACAAAGGGCCCAGAAAGGCGGAAACATGGTTGAGCGCTGGGACTCCTCTTCCCCTAGCGATAGCCCCTCAACTTCATGCTAATTTCCAACTTTCAAAGCTTGTAAACTTTATCTAATTATACACGAGTAGATACTCCCTCGCCCAGGTTTTGGCAGGTTGCAGCGTTAATTTATGAAAAACAAATCTGAAATATGCAGATGTCTTTTGTTTGAAGCAGCTGTTGGGTCCTGTTGCCAGGTTTCAATCAGGCACTCTCCAGGGAGGCCCGTGTGCGATCAGCGGCCAAGGGCCCACGTTTGATGTCTGACAGGGACAGTGTGACAAAGCTCGAATGCTTGGTGCTCACCCACAGCCCAACCCTGGAGTTACAATACTGTGTGTGTGTGTGTGTGTGTGTGTGGGGGGGGGGGGGGGGGGGGGGGGGGGGGGGTGGGGGGGGGTTGTGTCAAGGAACCATAGTGGTTTGATATAGGATCCTGCATCTGATAGATTTTTCCTTTGTTGGTCAGTGATAGAACGTGATTAGGATTGATGATCATAGAGACATGAACGTGAT
Organism: Argentina silus; assembly: GCF_951799395.1. NCBI lineage: Eukaryota > Metazoa > Chordata > Actinopteri > Argentiniformes > Argentinidae > Argentina > Argentina silus. Next base: position 40,144,826 of record NC_139653.1, read on the forward strand.
CAGAGCATGTGCTTGGTATGTGGGGCTATGAGGGAGACAGAGAGGTGAAATCATATTGTCCTGAGAGAGTGCCCTGTAAAATAACTGACAGGCTGAGGTCGGTTCCATCAGTGATTGGTCCTAAGTTGACCTCTGAACTTTATGTCACTACCTCCCGTTCTCCTTGACTTTTGGAGCGATTTTCTTCCTGCGCCCTCAAGGGGGAAACAAAATGGAGCGTGGTGGAACTGTTCTTGATGAAAAAAGATAAGTGAGACAACATTGGATCGTCCTTGAACAATGTGTGGATTTCCTGACAAAGACAGAGGCGGTTGGAAGTCGGGGCAAAGCGGCTTTCGCTCTCAAAACTTTACCACGTCAGGATGCCAGGAAGTGTTTACGTCGAATATGTTCCGACAAACAGTGTCAGCTGTATTCATTTCTAATTTATGGGACTCATTAAACGGCGCGCAACAAAAAGCGGCGCAATTATCATTTATCTTGATATATTATTTACCAGGGATCGTTCGCCTGGCTGGGGACTGGGGTGTGTGACTGGGGAAGAAGGGGGTAAGGGGAGGAGGGGAGGAGGGGAGGAGGGGAGGAGGAGGGCTGGGGCTATGACCACAGGGGTTTTAAGACAGCTGGCACCAGAGAGAGAGAGAGAGAGAGAGAGAGAGAGCGAGAGAGAGAGAGAGAGAGAGAGAGCGAGAGAGAGAGAGAGAGAGAGAGAGAGAGAGAGAGAGAGAGAGAGAGAGAGAGAGAGAGAGAGAGAGAGAGAGAGAGAGCGAGAGAGAGAGAGAGAGAGAGAGCGAGAGAGAGAGAGAGAGAGAGAGAGAGAGAGAGAGAGAGAGAGAGAGAGAGAGAGAGAGAGAGAGAGAGAGGGAGAGAGAGAGAGAGAGAGAGAGGGGAGGTATGAAGGAAAGTATGCAGAGGGAAAGGAAGCAATGGTAGCGACAGAGAGATACAGATAAATAAATCGAGAGGTAAAAAGGCTATGTGGGAAGAAGAGAGGAAGATAAGGGAGGAAGATGAGATAAAAGCCGCGTCCCAATAGTCTCTCCTCTATTCCTCGCATCCTCCCTCTTCGCTTCCCAGGTTCCTCCCTTCAGATATCTTCCTCCAATGCGTTTTGAGAATGAAGTGGAATGGAGGAAAGGCTATTGGGATGCAACCATAAAAAAGAGCCAGATGGCATCGAAAGAAAGTGTGAGAAAGAGAAATTATAAAAGGTGATGCGACATTACTGACAAATGTAAAGTGAAAGAGAGAGGAAGCAACATTGAGTGCACACCTACGGTATGTCCCAACTTCAAATCCACAGTCTTCAGAAAGCCAACATTCTGGAAAGGGGGCCTGGTTTCACTACTTAATGAAACTATGGAGTTATATTAATGAAGCTGTCTCTTTCAACTCCAATGCTCTTCAATTATGTATCATTTATTTACTACCATCGAATTCCTCTCTTCCTCTGTTCCTCTCACTTGTTCAGCCCATTCATCTTGTGTTTTTCTTCCATGATGCCTGTCTGAATATCCATCTTGGTTGAACTCCTCTTTCATCTTGTTCCTTGTTGTTGCTCCTATGTGGTACCTGGCCCATTGTCAATAGGAGGCACAAATACAACCTGACAGACCTTTTGATTGGACACTCACCGAGAAAGAGAAGAAAAACCGATTGGACAACAAAAAGTCACAAAGGGTTGGTCTTTCAGCTAGGCTCACGGTAAACCATCACATAAATTGTAGTTCTTCTTCAATACAGGAATCAGGATGAAAAAACTGCTTTAATGGATGTTTATATGGAATAATCTGTGAGTTTGAAGTTATTAGTGAATGAGGATAGTGTTGAATAAAGAATCAGCAGCAAAGTGTGAAAAAGTGTATGAACGCACAATGCATGTTTGCTCTTGGCTCACATGCATTCTATTTTGATTTGAAGACAAACATCAAAGGACTGCAGAAGTGGATATTAGCTATGGCTATAATGTGTTTCATTATAGGAGTAATTGATCTTCCTGAGTAAAAACTTTACAAGATAACACAAGAAAATGTGTAGTGTGGACTTTGTACCCTATATATATACAACGCTATGAAGGAAGCATGCTGACCTTAATGGCTTATTATATTTATATACAGTACGAGTTTATCATCTTCCTGCTCTACTCCCCCTGGCTGTGTATGAAAGAGTCATGAATTGCTCGCCTCACACTTGAAATGTTTTTTTTCAACTCCTCATTATGGTAGAGTTGGCATTAGTCATAACACTGTCATCTCAATGGCAATGCAATTAACATTGTGAATATTCTGTCCCTCCACTGTTTGCTCTCCTGTCGTAAGCATATATTCTCTCCCTCCCACTCTCTATCCCAATCCTTCTCTCTCTCTCTCTTTCTTTCTCTTTCTCAGCTCTCAAAGTTTTCAGTTTTTCTCCCATTTGTGAATCCATGACAGATGCCTAATTGAATGATGAATGTCCCTTTATTATTCCATAATTGAACTGCCAGCTTTTTGATTGGTTTGCGCGGATGTGGTCAGGCTGTCCTGGTTGGATCACAGCAAGGGGGAGGTGGAGGGGCTTGAACGGCTGGCAACGGCGGCCCACTCTCCATCTGTCTCTCCTCACACCCGTGCAACCCCCCCCCCCCACACACACACACACACACGCCTCCGCCATGGCTCCTCTTCTCACCTAACCCACATTGAAGGGGGGGGGGGCTCAGGGGAATCATAATAAATTATTCGAATGACTCATCTCATGCTAAAAATGAGAGTATCGTTTTAATAGTGTGTGTGTGTGTGTGTGTGTGTGTGTGTGTGGGGGGGGGGTCTTCTTGCCCCACACTCTTGTCCGGCCTGTTCTAGCTTTTACTAAAAAGTAGAAAAGTAGCTTGAGCATTGCCCTCTCTGTTGTATCACCCTAACCCTCTCTCTCATCCCCCACCTCCCGTTCGTGGGTGTCTTGGTCTCATGCTCTTCCTGGGCCCTGACCTGACAAGCAGACGATGAAGATTAATGCCCCCTCCCTGAGTGACAGGGTGGGGAATTGAAGGGCAGAGGGCCTCATTTATCACTCCCTGACAGGTGCCATTCAGCCCTTCTGACGCCACGGCAACCCCAACTTTACCCCCGCCCGCCTTTCCTCTCCGCATCTCTCTCTCTCTTCCTTTCTTTGCGCTTTTCTTTTTTTCCCCACCGAACCAAACCTCCGTTAAACAGGGGCCAGGCTTAATAATGCACACCCAGAATTAAAACTCATTCTTCGGCGCGGGGCTGACGGGATGAAAATCAGAAAATCAATCGGGCACTTGGCGGGGAGACTCTTACTCGCTGACTACGGGGCTTTCCACTTTCATTTGGGGCCTTGGATCCTAAGAACTGGAGCAGGGCTGGGCTTTACGAGGGATCATCCATTATAATTTACCAATAACGCCAAGTCCCAGGATCATTACAGGCCGACCATTAATGATTCATTCTTTAATACTGGCTGTAATTCCTTGCGGGTTCGGGTTTAGAAGAAGTGAGGGGTGCATCTGAGAAATGGGCCTCGTCTGTATCGCCTGTGTTTAATCCGCCTCACTTAATAAAGACCACATCTTGAATTGGAGTGGAAAACAACAGTGTGTCCTCTTACTGTCTGTTTCTGTTTGTTGCTAAATGCCCTCGCTTGTTTTCCTTCTTTGTGTGTATGTGTGTGTGTGTGTGTTTGTGTGTGTGTGTGTGTGTGTGTGTGTGTGTGTGTGTGTGTGTTTGTGTGTGTGTGTGTGTGTGTGTGTGTGTGTGCGTGCGTGCGTGTGTGTGTGTGTGTGTGTGTGTGTGTGAGTGTGTGTATGGGTGTGTGTTTAAAATTGTATTTTTGCTGTGAAGAGCCATTTCCATTCAGTATATGTGTAAATTATACATAGATAATTATTCCATCAAATGATGTATCAATATCTGGTGAAACAGGAGGGAAAACCTCATACATTTTGTGAATAAGTGTGTTTGTAATTACGCTGGGTCCATGTAGAGGATATAGTCAATTCCTTCACTCCATACCCACTCCGTCTCTGTCTCGTTAAGCATGAGTCTTATTAATGAAGTCAGCGACACGTTTCATCATTTTCGCTCCCAGTAATAAAACAAAGACTGTATATCTCTTTACCTGCTTCAGAATGCACCCTGGCAATCTTAAGTTATTTTTTCCTTTATTAGCTAATGGTGCTTAATATTTCATGAGCGATTAATGGAAACGGGTCCGTAATTAGCATTGTGTTTGAGAAATATGGGCATGTATCTTCATTAACCATTGTGGATAGTCCTTTAATCTTCATTACGACCTCTCTCTGTCATTTTTCATTCTCTTATTATGCCTTTTTTAGTTTCTCGGTTCCTACGCAAATGGCAAGAATTAAAGGCCATGCATATTATGGATTTGGATGGTTGTGGACCACTGCAGTGAAGAAAGCAAACATGAAGCTCTTTTGAAGATGTTGAAAAACGACTCTGGAGGACACACTCGGATTGGTTTCCCCGTCCTGTGCTCCTAGCAGCACTTAGCATGATTAAGATACAGATCCTATTTTTGGGATTAATATAAACAAATGGTATAATGATGTCATTAAAACTACTCCCATTACTTTAGCAGGAACAGGGGGTAGGTTGTCAGCGATAGTACCATTGATTGAGAGATCCGGTGGTGGTATTTAGCTCAAACCCCAAGACGACATTAAACTATGAGCAGCTTTTGGGAAATGTGCTACTTCTCTACTGCAGGATAGCCTAATGATTCTGAGGTGACAGTTAGGATATTGGTACAGAATGAGGCTTGAAAGCTTAAAACTATTCACTTTTTCTCATGTGGAAGAATTAAGGGACATTTTATACTAAAATAATTCACTGTACCACATATACAGAGACAAAAGTACTCACTATTGAATTAACATTTGGCATTGCACTTTGCCATGGATTTTGACAGTAGTTCTGCTTTTTCACCCACAAATATACCCCTCTTTTGTCTTTACTGCAGACGATCATTTGCAATTGTTCTGCGTTTATTACCTCTCATATCCAGGAGACGCAGACACCAATTTCCTGCCAAGGCCCTCAAGGGCGCACGTGTCATCGTAAGGGAAACCATCGCTCTTTACTTGGGCGATTCATGGACCCTCTTTTTCCAGTTGTATCTTAATTGTCCTGGCAAGTATGTTCAGCGGTTATATCATCAATTTATTGCCCCTCTTGCCACCCCATTAATCCAGCCGTTAAAATACTGTAACCAGTGGTTCTCTACGCGAGGGGCATAAACCTGTCCCAGTATAGCCAGTGGCGGTTAGGATGGTGCTTGTTGCATAGGGAAGAGGATAGAGGAGGGAGGGGAAGTATTGGAGCAGTCTGAGGTTGGGGTGTGTGTGTGTGTGTGTGTGTGTGTGTGTGTGTGTGTGTGTGTGTGTGTGTCTGTGTGTGTGTGTGTGTGTGTGTCTGTGTGTCTGTGTGTGTTTGTGTAAATTTGTGTTTCTCCTCTGTGACATGGGTCTAATCTCTCTCTCTCTCTTTCACCAATCCTTGTCATTCTAAGAGATATACGTTGCACCGTCATATAGACTTTCAATCTTTTACGGTTGACTGTCTCCCTGAGTGTTGTCTGAAACATGCTCTATATTATTGAGTTGGTTTAATGGAATGGGTCTCTGGTTTCCATCTTTGTTCAGATTATTTTCTCCAACAATGAGAGATCAATGATGACATGCTTAAACTGTAACATGGCATCATCCTTCTTACAATGTGTTTTATAGAGCTATAGTGTGAGAATAGCTTGACCTCAAAATCCTCTTGTAATAATGCTTTTAAACATTTTTGCTGTAAACTCCTTGTTTAAAATGGGCACACACACACACACACACACACACACACACACACACACCTCTAGGTGATGTCATATGCCATAGGTCAAAGGTTGTATGCCTGATCCAATTACAGCCCTGTCATGTACTGCACTTGATCCAGATGACTAAAAAGACACCTGCTGTTCTACCGTTCCCCCTCACCCCCCGACGCTCATCCACGTACCATAGCCAAACCACCACCAAGGTTAATGTTAGCGTGCATTGCTACCCTATGCTTATTGTAATGGTAGAATTTCTGCTCTTGAGATGTAGATAGTTTGCCTTCAGGGATATGCTAGGTTGTTATGAGAGTTCTATACACCACAACACAACAGACATTTGTATTATGTATCCTTACATGTGTTTATTGTACATGTGCACATGCATGTTTGTCTGTTTATGCCTGTCTGTCACCCTTTCAGTGTGTATGTGCTCCCTCCCTCTCCCACCTTGCAGCATCTTCTGGCTGAAAATCGCACCTGCGGTAATTGCCTGACCTTTACAGCGACGGGACAGTCTCATTAAGCCTGATGGATAATGATGGCGCCTCTCCATGCTATAGTGGAGCACAGTGATAATGAAACAATAGAGCAGCCCGCCGCACCATTGGGGGTCACAGGAGCATGCCACTACCCCAGAGGAGTCTCCTGTCCCTGGCTAACGACAAGACCCAGTGCCCCTTATAGTATCACTAGTATCACCCCATTCCTTCTGCGCCTACACATCTCTGGCCATACCTACAGCTTGAATGGGTATTCCTTGTTTTGATATGTGACTTACTTTGATGTTGCTGTTTTAAATCAGGGTCTGGGCCAAAACACAATGTAGTGATGTGAAATGTGAAATGTGAAATAGTGATCCCAGAATATGATAATGTGGCAGTTGTAGGAATCACATACGGTGCGGTAGCATTTCCTATGTCATTGTTGCAGTGGTACTCTGCACTATCGCAGCTCACGCGCACACATGCACACGCGCACACCCACACCCACAACCACTCCCACACACATGCACACACACACACACACACACACACACACACACACACACACACACACACACACACACATACGCACGCACACACACACGCACGCACGCACAAACACACACTCACTCTCTCTCCATATCGATATCCTTCAGCCACTATAAGGATGAGACTGTATGTCAGTGTGGATGGCTATTGGGGCAGTAGAGATGGGCCAGGGGGGCAGATGTCTCAGCCAGGCAGCCAAAACCAGCAGGGGGTGCTGACACCCTGGTAACCATGTGCTGCCCCCCCTCCCCCCTCTCCTTTTTCCTCTCTCCCTAACCAGTCCCTCCTCCCTGCCTCTCCTCCCTCCATAGAGTTCTTCCTCCTCTCTCTCTATATAGTTCCTCAGAAACTGGGTCTGTGTGTAGAGGATGTGGGTATGTGTTTGTTTGAGCAAAAAAGTTACGCATGGACTTATACAGCATTGTGTCTGTGTGTATCTACAATTGCTGTACCAGGATGTATCCATGTAATCGAGGAGATCCCACAGTATCAACCAGAGAGGAATGGAGGAATCCAAACTAATACAATAAATACTATACAGTAACAAGATTTTTTTCTCTTCTGGCTGCACCACAATTAATTATAGATTTCTCAGCCTTTCATAGATATAAATATAAGCAATATAAAAGCAATATAAAAAATATGTTTTCCTTTACAACTGAATGCAACCACATTAAGATCTTTGTAATTGCATTTCTGAAGAAAGTGTACGAGCAGCAGCAGCACCTCACGAGATTCCGTAATTAATCAATGCTGATTCCTCACACCTTTCAATTTGCAACTTACCTGCTAATTGTCTTTGTCAACCATTAGATCAGGATGACAAAGGATGTACTTATATTATAATGTCAGGTAGTAAGCTAATACATCATTTCAAAAATGAAATTAGCCATTAATAACGAAACAGAAACGGTTTGGTATTATCAAATATTTAACAACATGGTTACTTCACCAATGATCTACCCCTCGATTCAGATATTTTCAAATAGTAATGCCAAGTGTTAAAACATATTTTGCAGTGTGTCCATATTTTTTTTATTATTTTATTTTGTTTCCAAATTATAACAGATATGATTAAGAGTCATCTTGTAAGATGGACATAGGCTTATACTCACTAAAGGCCAACATACGTTTTAAATTATTAACAGTTATATCACAAATTTCTGTGTAAAATTATAATTTTGTGTTCAACACAAAGCAGTAGTTCAAGGTTCAGTATACATTTTTTGAGTAGAAGACTGTTTACATGCATTTATGTAGAAAAGTATAAATAGCAAGGATTCACAGAAAAATATGATGTGATTTTCACTGCTCTTAATGTTGCACCACATTCATTAACCCCTATTGTCATTATTTTTGTTGTTTTGTTTTGCATTTACACTATGGCTCTTTTTAAATGTTTGTACTGTATTATTACAAGAACTGTTGTTGAGCATTTTGCATGCTGGGCACTGCATGTTATGTGCCAGCTGTGGGGAGTGAGGCAGGCGGTTAGGCAGGGAAGGCAGGCAGACAGAGGAGGCAGGCAGGCAAGGAGAGAGGCAGGGACAGGGCAGGCAGGCAGGCAAGCTGGAGTGGATCAGCTCTGTGATACTGCAGCCAGCCCCCGGGGCCTCTCGCCCCAAAGAGGGGTCACAAGTTCAGCTCCCTCGTCTGCTGTTCACACAGGAACACCAGGCCCCCTCTGTGTGTGTTTGTGTGTGTGTGTGTGTGTGTGTGTGTGTGTGTGTGTGTGTGTGTGTGTGTGTGTGTGTGAGAGAAATAGAGAGAGAGAAGAGAAGGAGCATAGAGAGAGAGGCAACGTACCCTTCACCAAAAGGTCTGTTAGTAATGAAGAAGAACTAATCTTTAGTTAGTCTATAACTTTACCTTACAATTTACTGCACATCAAAGAACATAAAATATATTTTTCTGCATTCAGTCTATATCTGTCTCCTCTTTTTCCAAATCCCTTAGTCTCAGAGTTACCAGCCCTGTTTGCATTTCACATCACTCCCAATATATTTCAACATCCGCGGCATGTGTACATCATCACGTCGCTGTCATGGCTATGTTTAAATACCTCCATTCTCCCCCGGGTAGTACATGTAAAACATATCAGGACCTGTGTATATGTACTCAGTCTCTCCAGAGGTGGCTAGAGCACAGGAAATGCCATGGAACAGCTTCTTTCAAACAGTTTCATTGGACTTCACACTGGACGGCCACGGAGTGCGTATAGGTTCAGGGTCGTCATCGACGGCAAACACCAAATGGCAGTGGTGTTGTTTGCCAGTGGCTTATCCAGTGGTGTTGTTTGGCAGTGGCTTATCCAGTGGTGTTGTTTGCCAGTGGCTTATCCAGTGGTGTTGTTTGCAAGTGGCTTATCCAGTGGTAGTGGGTGATCTCATTTTGGGAAATTGTCCATTAGGATAATTGCAATATACGTAAAGCAACCTGAGGAATCTGATGGATGTTATAACAGTGAAACAAAATAAATTAATGGGATTAACTAGCGATAATTCAATTAAAAATGTGTAAAACCATAGCTCACGTCGCTATCTAAAAGATAATACTGGCCCTTCAGTCCTGTAAGTATGTGTTTCTTGTCTCTGTACTTCTTTAACCAACCTATAACTAAGGTCAAAGCAGATAGAATATTACATGAGGAGAAAATAGTGACTCAATTTGCAGATGTAATAGCTCATTCAGCAACATTCCATGAATAATGTGTCAGTTTGGCTTCAGCAATTCTTCCAGTCTGGGCTTTGTGACCACTAAATGCTTTTGTCAGCTGACACAAATCTCTCCAACACTGATGCGTGTGTGGCCTCTGTCTCTGCCGACCAAATGGTCCAGACAAAACCTCCATTTTACTCTGTACCTGCTGGGTCCATCCACAACTCTGGGCTCCTATATGTGTGGAGAGCTTTCTCAATCTCGCCTTGGTGTTAGATCTATTCAACATCAGCTGTTTGTTGTCCTCACCTTACACTGGGTTTGGGCCACTGCTGAGACCAAAGGAGTCCAGCCATCACTTACAAACGCTCCCCTTTTGGAAGGAACACACCAGTGGCACAACTCCAGTGATAGATATGCATGATATTTCACCGGCCAGACCCCAGCAAATAGAATACCCTGCTGTGCTAAAGAAAACAATGTGTTTCGAAGCACCAAAATACAATCCATCACCGGGGCCATCAAGGCCCAGAGAGAAGGAGGGAAGAAAAAACACCTACCTGTTTTTCACATCAGAGGGAGAAGAAAAATGACAGAGTTGTGCCCCCAGAAAGGCCATGAGCCATGAGTCCAGAGCAGAACCCAATCAAAGAACCCCTGAGCACTGTGGCTCTGAAACACTAACCCTCTCCAGCCACCACCATGCCAAGCCCAGGTTTAATCAATCATCGCCTACTCCGAGGAGAAGGGAGACATTGTGGGAGATAAACTGTAGACTATAATTCATGGCTAGAGGTAAACAAGATGGATTTTCTAACAAAGTCTGAATCGTGAGAGGTACAAAATTATTTTATGCTGTTGCTAATGTGATGACTCCTGGGCAGCTGAAGTTCAATCAAACCTGCACTGCAGTAAACCTGCATTGCAGAAATAAAACCCTGTTCCCTGTGACATAACAATGCACATTTATAGTATGAGTATTCATTAAAAAAAATTCTAATGAAATATATATATTTTTATATATATACAAATATTTTCTGTGTTACTTGTTCAACATTATTTTGTTAGCTACATTAATTCAAACATGCTAGACTTGGGATGTTTTATCTAGGGAATTAATCCCAAAACCTGGTTTCCAGTTTTAATTGAATACCGAAGCCAATGCATTGTTAATAGTCTAAAGTGGCTTCCTTTCCTTTCCTCATCTCCTCTCCTTTCTCTTAACAACCCCAAAACCCTCTCAATGGAAGGCAGTCATCTATTCTACTCTCCCTGTACTAGTCCTATAGGACCTCCCCATTCACCTCCTTAAAGAGAAAACCCCCACATTATGCTGACTGAGTTTTCTCTACCTTGACCTGAAGGGATGGCCAAAGACACCTCAGTCATTACCGAGGATAACAAATCTATTAATGTTGAAAGATGGGCTCATTAAAAGGTTCAAATATAAGTCTAAGCTTATGTGTTAATGACATGTTAATGCTTCTGTCAATTATACACGAGGGTAATGACACCTGCAGAGATTTTATCTATCGGTGGTTGAAGTCAAACTTGTAATTCCATCCCCTGAGAGGTTAAGTGAAGCGCTGCTCTTTGGACGATGGTGATAAATGTTCCCACACCATCACAGCTATCAAGGAGTATTCCCATAATGTTAGGAAATATTTAATATTCTGGTTAGGATTTGGTTGCATGATAACATTTAGGAAAATGTTTTCTCAACAGCACTGGAATACTGTACAGTACGTCTATTTAAGGAAGATGGTCAAAAAACACTCAGACAACGTCGCTAAAAAACGGTGCCTTCGTGTGATAGTTCAACGTTCGTAGAAGGTCCTTCTGTATTCAGAAATCATTTTTTTCCAGAGACGTTCTTATTTCTAAAACCATGTGTACTGTTTTTGACTTACAGATATGAGTACAGTTGATAAGGAAAAGAGATTACTGGGCTCAGATCCAGTGGTGTGTAGCATTGAAAGGCCTTAGCTGTAAAGAAGAGCCATACCCATCATCCTCTATACAGGCCCCTTCTCATATAAGGTACTTGTCATAAAGCATTCATACCACCAGTCTATGCCAGCTGTGCGATCAGTGGGATTGATCTTTTGGCAGAAGGACCTTACTCATCTGTCGTTCCTTCACTGTTTCCTCTCTCTATTTATTTCCCTCTCTCTCTCTCTCCCTCTCTCTCTCTCTCTCTCTCTCCCTCTCTCTCTCTCTCTCTCTCTCTCTCCCTCTCTCTCTCTCTCTCTCTCTCTCTCTCTCTCTCTCTCTCTCTCCCTCTCTCTCTCTCTCTCTTTCCCTCTCCCTCTCTCTTTTTCCAGCCAGGCAGACCGTCCCGATGTGAAATCATGGTTAATGCGCCATGACAATCTGACACAACGCACAGTCCAGGCCCTGCTCCATCTGGTTTCAATTTAATTTGGTCAGGATGGGGAGGGGGGTCGTAGATGAAAGTGGGGTGTGTTATTCTCAAATGGGCCACCTCACCATTCTTCAACGTCAGCCCACAGTTGCCTTCCAGACCTACCACCAACCAAAAAAAAAGAAAAAATCCAAAATGATAGCTGGCCGATCAAAGGTCGCCAAAAATATGTTAAAGACCTGTAAGGGGGTGAAACAGGCCATGGTTTGGCTCATTAAGACCATTATGAGAGGGGTGGTTGGATAAGACCAAGTTGGATGGGTTCAGAGGGTTAGCCTTGGTGAGAAGAGCTAATGGGGACATCTTCTTGTAGTTTACTCTTGTCGGGGCAAAATGGAAGACATGAGACCATTACTAAACGCCGGCCCGTTAAGAGCAATTTTCCTAATTATGGGATAGGAGTGATGTGTCGGCCGTGAACGTGTCAGACCATCGGGGAGGGGAGTCGGAAAGTGTTAACTCTTTAATGTGACTAACGAACAGACCTTGCTTTGGCTGGGTCATAATGACATAATGGAACTAATGATCTAACAAATGCTAAAGCCATATGTGTTAATACTGAGCAGGCTAGACCGCTGCAGGTGTCTGTTAATACTGCATGGGCTGGACTGAGACTGTAAGGAGCTATTTTGTGAAAGGAGTTATGAGTTTGACATGTGGACACCTCACAAGGCAATTTCTGATATAAATTGATCAGAGCACTAAGAGCTCAATGCGGTCTCAGTCAGTCACTCCATTGATTGATATACTTTTCCTTTCTAACCATCAAACAGTTACTTTTGTATCTTGTATCGCTTCTATATACTGTACATTCTAGTAAATGAGACTGGTGCTCCGTGATCCATCCCCAGCAAGGACCGCTCTGCTGCAGACCTATGCCTAGGTGAGCCTACTCAGCATGCAGCTGTAGAAACAGCTCCTTGCTGCCTTCAGGAGGCCAGGAATGCACGTCTCTCTCTCCTCCTCCCCAAAGGTAGAAGAACACAGAGGCCACAGAGAATGAGAGAATGTGAACCTCCCACCCCATCCATCACCCTTCTTCTTGCGTCAACCCCCCGCTTCTCCACTGACTTTCATCCAGCTCACTTTAAGGACTTCTCTACTCATCACTCAATGATACAGTAGGGAAGGGATCGGAGAACACACCGGAAGAAATTATTTAATGTCAGCTCCCATTTATGATCCTTCTAACCAGTAGGTGCTTCTGTGAGGGAGGGAGAGAGAGAGAGAGAGAGAGAGAGAGAGAGAGAGAGAGAGAGAGAGAGAGAGAGAGAGAGAGAGAGAAAAGTGTAGGCCTTCTATGTATCCACCCTGTCCACGTCTCCCTTGCAATCGAATGCACAGCCATTTTCATCTAAGGTTATCGGGTCAATAAAAAACACCTGACCCCAGCCAATCATAAAACGGTCAATGCGGCGGAGCACGGATTGATTAAGTTCATAACTTGATTTGAGCCGCACGGAGCCAGGGACAATAAAAATAGGAATGAATATAAATCTAATGCAAGGACATAATCCACAGAAAATCCAAATGTAAAGTAGATGTTTTTAATGGCGTCTTTTTTCATCATGTGAGTGTGGCCTTTTGGCCGAGTGATTATTGATGTCTTTGATGCAAGGCTGAATCTTTTTCATCAGCCCTTGGTGGAACTGCTTTGTCTATAAGGGGTCTCCTTAGAGGGATCATGTATACTGCTTCCTGGAAAAAGGGTCATAGACCTACCACATTATCATGTTTTTATCTGCCCCTTTTCTTGTTCATTTGCCTTTGTTGAGATATGCATTGAAATTGATCTCGTAGGATGCTCTGTTTATACTTTGAGGGGGTTGCATAGTCAAGACCAAGTCGATCCAAGCCATATGTTGGTAGTATAGCCCTTACTCAAGGACCTAAATTAGGCTTACCTACCCTTAGTCTCTGACCAGCTCAACTTATTCAATTTGCGGAGGTCAAAAGTTGATAGTGCTAATTCTCCCTTGTAATGAAGTCTTCTTTGGGGATTTTAGCCAAATAGGCTTAACTCCATACTGCAAGGCCATTAAACAGGGCCAGGGTAATCAAATAAGCCAGCACTTAGGATAAACACAAAAAGAGGGGATTTTGGCAAAGATGATGGTTGACATTATGGGGGAGTGTATTTTGAGAAGTTAATTACAAAACATTAAATGAAGTCTGCTCCTCTCATGGGTTTATGGACATATGTACTGAATTGCAAAGGTTAGCCACAAAATGATGGCCATGGACATGTTCTTACTTGCCTTACCTGTAGAAAACACATAATGATATAAATATGAATAACTAAATTAGGTCAAGCTGAAAACGGAAAAGCCCAAACTTTTCTCTCAACATCAATGAAGCTCCATTGGTAAACAGTGATAGATTTTTATTGCTATTGGTAGCACTCTATAAAAAAAAAACACTATTTAAATGCAGGTTTATGTTACAGAAAGACCATTTTCTCCAACCCATGCCATTTTCTTTAACATGCAGTCAAGATTTCCCCTGTTAAAACATACACTAGGTTTTTCTGTCATTATAATAATACAATGATTCTTGGTGTGTCAGTATTTAAGATTGATAATGAAAAATCTGACCTTGTGTGTATAAATGAGAATGGCCTTTTTGAGGCCCAGGTTTTGGCAGAGCATGCTCCGGTACCACTGCACCCGTATGCCCACCCTGATGGTGCCCATCCACCCTGGCAGATGGCTCATGGTACCAACGACTTTCTGGTGTTTAATTATGATCGTAATCAGGGGAAATAAGGATCAATTAAAGCCAAGTGAAATTAATGAAACGCGAGGGCCATGAGCGGCCGGACAGTTGTCATAATTGTCTCTCATTTTCCGAGCATGTCATAAACGCTAACAAAGAGTCCTCTGCCACTGGAGTATCACAAGCATTTCACTAGCTAGCCCTTACATAGCTGATAGGTGATATTGACCACTAGATGAAACTAAACTATATGAGCAATGATGAAAACGGTTGCTTTTTTTATTTTACCTATTTTGTGTTACTGCACCCTAGCTACCAAGCCAATGACATAATCCATAGATAGAAAGGATGTCTCACAGCACATAAAACACATGTGGTTATATTGTGAGACATTTCAGATCATTTTTAACAGTTGTTTGTCAGTTTGATAGAAAACCCAGAAAATATCTAGATTTCACACATGTGGAAAAACGTCATGTGAAAAAAGCTGATTATGCCAGATGGAAATGGTAAGAATGGTTGAAGAAGGATTTTTTTAAAATAATGTTATATAGCTTATTCTTGGGGGCTAATTTGTCTAATTTGAGTGAATGCTTCGATGAAATACCAAATCGGTTACATGCATATTCAGACTAATAGCCAATAGTATGATATATTCAGATTCAGTTTGCATGGTTTGTGGTAACTGGCAATGGTTCATCTGCACTCCACCAAGCTGTGTGTCTGTTATACGGCAAGGCTGTGGCCACCATCTGAGTGAGGGGGACAGGAGGAGAAGGGGATAGGGGAGGAGAGGTGAGTAGGGGGGTGGTCTGTGTGCTTAAGCAGACAGATGCCACCACTGTGGCTGTGGCATTGTGGGATATAAATAGAGCAGAGCCACGTTGTGCCAGCCTTATTGGAACTCAGAGGGCCTCCGCACTCTGCCTCCATCACCCGCTGGTGCCGAAATGAAGTGAGAGAGAAACAAGTATGGTGATAGATGCCCGTGAAAGAGTTGAGCCATGCTGTGTGCTGGCGATTTCCATAGGCTCCATGGTCATATTTAAGAGCAACTGTCTATCTATTCTTACTCATTGTCAAATTATTTGCATTGAAACAGTCAAAATCAGGTTGTATGGTTTTGAATCCATTTTGAATCCATTGCGATGGAAATAAATGTAGTTAGTATGGAAGAATAATTAAAAATATGTGAGTTACAGTAGGTCATGCCGTGGAGAAAAAAGGTTGACTGTGCCATGATGATTGACTGAACAATATTGTCCCAAACAACAAGGGGCCAATCAGTAGGTTTCCTCTGAACCTCAATGTGCTGCTTTTTGAAAGTGTAAACAATGTATCTGTCATGGTGGGGGGGCAATTTGTCTTTTCAGGGGAAGACGCAGTGCAGTTGATTTAATCATGGTGTGGTATTGAGGCTCCTGTGCTACAGTAAGATCAGAGGACGTATACACAGCATTAAGCTCTAAGGCCATATACAGAACATATATAACATTCCAACAGTACATTTGGTATGCACTGTTTCTGTATGCCAGCCCCTGAAATCACACACTTACACACCTCAAAGCACACAGTGAGTCCATGGGCACTATTCAATCATGAATGGTAGAAAGTTTCTGATGATATGCCAAATACAACATTTTCCATAGCGCCAAATGCACATTTACATTTATCTACATGACAAAGTAAATGTTACATGGTAATGTAAAATAAAAAGTAACTCAAATTCATATTATGTCAAACAAGCCTTCTCACAGCGAAACAAGAAAAATGGTTGCTAAGGACAGATGATCAGTTATGATCAAATAGGACTCAAATGTTTGCTGCCCTCAGGTTTACACACTGTCTGTTATACTAAATAAACCTTTCGTCTGGAGCTTTTTTTCTATCCCTCATTCCCCAGCCTTATAAAAGAGGGTTTACATTTTGACTCTGCGGCCTTCTGATGTCCCTCGCAAGACCGACTCCCAGCTCACTAAAACACAGCGCTCTCCGCCGGGGTTATCCCCAGTACAGCCCTGAATAATTCAACCATGCCCCGACGCCCCTCACACACTGTTTGGAAAATGCAGTAATGAGAAAAGCTGTAAAATGCCTCAACAGTCAGTGGCTTGAGAAAAAAAAATTAGGAAAAAAGAGCTAGACCCAGGCTCAGTAGAAAGACAGCAGAAGCATAGCTCACAGACTCACTATTGAAGAGTGCTAGAAAGAAAAAAAAAGCTTCAAACGACCAACCAACATATTTTCACCCAATTAGATATTTCTAATGTTACATTTAAGGTGTGATGCCTAGCCGACCATCTTCTCCCAGAACAAAGGAGGTAACGTGACGGACGGGAGTCCTGCCCTTGATCATCCTGCGATTTCAAGGTGCAAACATGAAACTGCGCAGGGATGAATTATATAGATGGGAAATGTTGGCAGGAGTTCAGAAGGCTTTGTAAAGTAAACCAGATTTTTTCGGGGGGCTGTGATCGGTTTATTTTCCCAGTCTCCCGGTCTTTATGCTAGGCCTTTTTGTAATTGTCCTTATGTTTCAGCTAATTTCAGATTTCCAGAGAGGAAAGATGGAAGGAATCTGGCAGGCGGAGGGAGTGAAACTCATATACTGTTGATGACGTCTTGTGTTTCATTGAATCTAGTAATGCAGCTGCACAAAAGTAAATGAGAGCAACTAGGTCTAGATATTTCTATCAGTAGTATCATTTATCGTAATTAATGGCCAAAGTGTTTTATAAAAACGATGTAATCTATATCATTTCAATAAAATATCATGTCAATGAAAATTAAATAATGCATTTTCTGTAGTCAATTTACAAAATAAACATATGCACTTATCACTCATCACTGTGTTCAGTTGAAGAAACTTTCCATCTACAGTCCCAACGGACCAAAATGACAAAGGAGCAGAAAATCATAATCTCCATTTAGGCCAAGGCCGCTGCTTTGAAACTGGGCCAAAAGGAGCCCTGCGCTAAAATGTCGCAAAGCATCTCAAGGTCCTTCATCTTAGGTTTCCTTTGACTGTCTCTGGGTGGATTAGAACACACAACGTGAAACCCAATGAGGCGTGCATGCAGGTCTAGTGCTCTGAGAGCCAAACCCAAAACAGCCTCTCCCCAGACATGATGTAACCAGGGTTTTAGCCAGCCTGGGCTTTTTCATAGGAGAAGATGCTCAGGCTTTCATCTATGACCAACTTGGCAAGGTATGAAAGGGCTACTGCAATTAACACGTTTGTTTGACTCCCATACCCTGTTGATGCTGTGTAACAGCATACATTTCCCACACACATTCTATTGCTGGTGACTCGGTATAGGTTTTCCATTGTCATCAGTTTTGCTGTGTGCAAATTAAGGATTTTGGTGCAGTGTTAGTCAGATACTCCCTAAAGCCAATCAATTTGTGATGGAGTTGGTTGACAATGCTGTATGTTCAGTGTGTCGGTTCACACACGCACACACACTCACACACACACACACACACACACACACACACACACACACACACACACACACACACACACACACACATTTCTGTAAATTGGAGTGAATTGTTGCATCGCCACTGACTGGTAGATTGTAATCTGTGTCAGACTGTCGGTTGCTTTGGTACTGTTAGATTGCCATGACAGCAGAAGGTTCTAAACTAGAATGTGTAGTGTGGTAAGGTTGTGGTTTACATCCTCACAGCCTAAATGTCACATGTAGAGACAGAGCCAGACCAGAGCCATGCAGGCCAGAGATACTTACCCCCAGTGATGACCCACTACCGGAGCGTCAAGAGGGGGCCCTTTGAAAGTGAGGAGAGCCTCTTTCTCTGAACCATTACCCACCAGCCCTCCAATCTCCCAAAGCTAATCCCTGAGGAGAGTGGGCATCCGTGGAGGCGACGGCACCGTGTATACGTTAATGGGGGGATTACACGTGTTAACATCCATTGCACAGAGCATTTGGCCAAAGGGGGCCACCAAGGGGTTTAACATATGAATAAGGAATAAGAGAGCAATGCTGAATAGGGCCAAGGGCGAGAGTGAGAGCTGCCACTCGAGGTGGGGTGGAGTGATTAGAGTGAGAGGATAACAAAGGCTAAAGCTGCATAGAATGGAATAGCATGAGCAAATGTGTCCCGCAGTATTCACTCAGTGTGGAACACTACAGCCAAATGCAAGGCAATCAGGTTGCAATTGCACACTCAAAATTTGCCCGACCACATAACAAGGCAAACAAAGCTTTCACTGGGAGTGAAGCTTATGGTTGAGTTACTGTCACAGGGGCATGACACTACCAAACAGATGTTCTATTAGTGCAAACACATGACCTACGGTATGTTATTCCTTGCAGGTAATCTTTATTGTGTTAGTGGAGGGTAGGTTAAGTGTGTTTGATGGGTAAACTTGAGAGTGCTCACAAGGGATTTTGAAATTCAAGTCCTTTTCAGAGCTCAGCGGGCCTTTATGGTAGTGTTCAGATGGAGGGAACTAAAAGGTTTAGTTTAGTGTTCAGATGGAGGGAACTGGAAGGTTTACGGTAGTGTTCAGATGGAGGGAACTGGAAGGTTTAGTTTAGTGTTCAGATGGAGGGAACTAAAAGGTTTAGTTTAGTGTTCAGATGGAGGGAACTAAAAGGTTTAGTTTTGTGTTCAGATGGAGGGAACTGGAAGGTTTAGTTTAGTGTTCAGATGAAGGGAACTAAAAGGTTTAGTTTAGTGTTCAGATGGAGGGAACTGGAAGGTTTAGCTTAGTGTTCAGATGGAGGGAACTGGAAGGTTTAGTTTAGTGTTCAGATGGAGGGAACTAAAAGGTTTAGTTAAGTGTTCAGATGGAGGGAACTAAAAGGTTTAGTTTAGTGTTCAGATGGAGGGAACTGGAAGGTTTAGTTTAGTGTTCAGATGGAGGGAACTAAAAGGTTTAGTTTAGTGTTCAGATGGAGGGAACTGGAAGGTTTAGTTTAGTGTTCAGATGGAGGGAACTGGAAGGTTTAGCTTAGTGTTCAGATGGAGGGAACTGGAAGGTTTAGTTTAGTGTTCAGATGGAGGGAACTAAAAGGTTTAGTTTAGTGTTCAGATGGAGGGAACTGGAAGGTTTAGTTTAGTGTTCAGATGGAGGGAACTAAAAGGTTTACGGTAGTGTTCAGATGGAGGGAACTGGAAGGTTTAGTTTAGTGTTCAGATGGAGGGAACTGGAAGGTTTAGTTTAGTGTTCAGATGAAGGGAACTAAAAGGTTTAGTTTAGTGTTCAGATGGAGGGAACTAAAAGGTTTAGTTTAGTGTTCAGATGGAGGGAACTGGAAGGTTTAGTTTAGTGTTCAGATGGAGGGAACTAGAAGGTTTAGTTTAGTGTTCAGATGGAGGGAACTAAAAGGTTTAGTTTAGTGTTCAGATGGAGGGAACTGGAAGGTTTAGTTTAGTGTTCAGATGGAGGGAACTGGAAGGTTTAGCTTAGTGTTCAGATGGAGGGAACTGGAAGGTTTAGTTTAGTGTTCAGATGGAGGGAACTAAAAGGTTTAGTTTAGTGTTCAGATGGAGGGAACTGGAAGGTTTAGTTTAGTGTTCAGATGGAGGGAACTAAAAGGTTTACGGTAGTGTTCAGATGGAGGGAACTGGAAGGTTTAGTTTAGTGTTCAGATGGAGGGAACTGGAAGGTTTAGTTTAGTGTTCAGATGGAGGGAACTGGAAGGTTTAGCTTAGTGTTCAGATGGAGGGAACTGGAAGGTTTAGTTTAGTGTTCAGATGGAGGGAACTAAAAGGTTTAGTTTAGTGTTCAGATGGAGGGAACTGGAAGGTTTAGTTTAGTGTTCAGATGGAGGGAACTAAAAGGTTTACGGTAGTGTTCAGATGGAGGGAACTGGAAGGTTTAGTTTAGTGTTCAGATGGAGGGAACTGGAAGGTTTAGTTTAGTGTTCAGATGAAGGGAACTAAAAGGTTTAGTTTAGTGTTCAGATGGAGGGAACTAAAAGGTTTAGTTTAGTGTTCAGATGGAGGGAACTGGAAGGTTTAGTTTAGTGTTCAGATGGAGGGAACTGGAAGGTTTAGTTTAGTGTTCAGATGGAGGGAACTAAAAGGTTTAGTTTAGTGTTCAGATGGAGGGAACTGGAAGGTTTAGTTTAGTGTTCAGATGGAGGGAACTGGAAGGTTTAGCTTAGTGTTCAGATGGAGGGAACTGGAAGGTTTAGTTTAGTGTTCAGATGGAGGGAACTAAAAGGTTTAGTTTAGTGTTCAGATGGAGGGAACTGGAAGGTTTAGTTTAGTGTTCAGATGGAGGGAACTAAAAGGTTTACGGTAGTGTTCAGATGGAGGGAACTGGAAGGTTTAGTTTAGTGTTCAGATGGAGGGAACTGGAAGGTTTAGTTTAGTGTTCAGATGAAGGGAACTAAAAGGTTTAGTTTAGTGTTCAGATGGAGGGAACTAAAAGGTTTAGTTTAGTGTTCAGATGGAGGGAACTGGAATGTTTAGCTTAGTGTTCAGATGGAGGGAACTGGAAGGTTTAGTTTAGTGTTCAGATGGAGGGAACTAAAAGGTTTAGTTTAGTGTTCAGATGGAGGGAACTAAAAGGTTTAGTTTAGTGTTCAGATGGAGGGAATTGGAAGGTTTAGTTTAGTGTTCAGATGGAGGGAACTAAAAGGTTTACGGTAGTGTTCAGATGGAGGGAACTGGAAGGTTTAGCCCTGAGAACAGCCCCACATTGACATGCAGCCCAGGCAGTATTGCTCTCTGGGATATTGAGGTGTTTATTCGCTGAAGGTCAGCCCTTTGTGTCGAGAAACTTCTTGCCAGATGAGATAGGGGAGTAAATTGCAGATCTATCACCCCCCCCCCACACACACACCCCCGCCCCATCTCACCCCCTTTCCCCCCTCCCTCATGCAGCCACCCAGCCTTTCTTTCTCTCTCTCCCTCCTCTCTGTAATTCTCATCACCTTCTCCCCACTCTTACTACCCCTCTCTCCATCTCTCTGCTCTATCAAGCCAACCCCCCCCCCCTCCGCCATCCCCCCCGCCATCCCCCTATCTGTGATTTCAGTAGAGTAGCGGGTCGCAGTGTCTGTGATTTATGGCTCACTCTGAGCGGGTTCTTATCTGGTGCAGGCAAGCCTCTCTCTCCACCACTGCCTGTGTCTGAATGACAATGGAGAACCAGTCGCATTATGCTCCACAGCCTCGCCCCTTGCATTCTGGACACCACAGATTACATCTAGTTTATTGATTTATGGACGCCATTTTGGGTCCTGAGAGGGGACAGGGGGCTGGCGGTTTCCAAGGGCCAGATTCTGAACTTGGCCAAACAGAATGTTTTATGTGAACTTGGTGGGTAGGAAAATCATTTGCAAGGGGGTTTTCTGCATAGATAGTGGAAGTGGCGGTTGGGAGAAAAATAGTGGGTGGGTGTAGAGAGACGAAAGGCAGGGATTAACAGTAATAAAACTGTATCTTTCCCCTAGTGGCATCCTGTGAGACAATGGTGAGTGTTTGATGAGGGAGAAAAAATAAAAGAGAGAAACTGGGGCAAAGAGGTTTGGGATAAAAGCTCAGAAGAGGGAGAGAGCCAACCACATTATTCAGCCATGTTTTCACCCCCCCATCACTCTGTAATTGAATCATTGCCATCTGTATCTCTGGAGATAAGATATGTTATTTGGGGGAATTATTTAAATTTAAGAAATGTGTTAGCTAATGTAATTAAAGGGAAATTATCACAGCTGCAGTTCTTTGTAGGAAAAAGTAATTATGTAATCTAACACATTAAATGACGGAAATGAGCATCACATCTCACAGTCAAACAGTGCAAGCCTTTTGCATTAATTTAGTTCACAAGCCACTTTTCTCCCTAACATCTTGAAAAACACTGTTGATGCCATTTTAGTATTTTGAGTGCCAGTTACAGAAGAATTTTCAATGGGTGTTAATTTGACTGATTTGTGACCTCTCCTCTGATTTCGGAAAGCTTCAATAGGATTAAACTTCACTAACTTTGTTTCCCTTTCCACAATGATGCTATTAATGACAGCACTTACATTACGTATTTCAATATATCTGATATAAAATAATACCCTAGTGTTTGTAGGGATGGGGTTTCTGTATCTTATGCTCAAAGAAGATTATTTTCTCTGTATTCCAAGCATGCATTGTTTTGTTACTGCAAGGAACACTTTTAGATTCTTATACAGTATAAAAGGTTCTTCATTTTTGATGAAGCTGACTGACACATAAGCTACCGTATATAACCTAATATTGCCCTAACAACTTAAGCTAACAACAAAAGCTAACTATAAACAACATAAGCTACCGTATATAACCTAATATTGCCCTAACAACTTAAGCTAGCAACAAAATCTAACTATAAACAACATAAGGAGGTGAGTCTGACTATGACTTTGACCTTTCCAGCCACACTCCCCTCAGTCACCTGGGGGTTGGTTTTATTCCTTGACAGCAGTGAATAAATGCAAATATACATGTAAATACCATTCTCTTACACCTTGGTCCCTTTCTCCTGTTTTCCATGGAATGACTGCCACAGTCTCCAGTGGCAGTCCACTCCTATGATAAATGTCTCCCTGTATACATTTCTACAGCGATGAAAACCAAAGTGTTTCGGAGGAGTTTTTGAGAGGGCGTAGGACACATGTACCAGAGGGAGGTTTGGAGGCCACAAGTGTGCGGCTGCATGTTCCAAAGGCAACAGAGTGCGGCTAAAGTCAGTTTTCATAAAGAGAGGTTGTTATGCCTTTTACGGTTGCCAAGTGGCAGAGGGGAAAGTGGGGAAAATATGTCCTTGTACCTTGTCAAAGTGTGACAAGACAAAGTGAGCGGTGTATATTCTGGTTATGCATTCTAGAATCCCCATAAATATATTGTGACAGTGATTGAGACATGGGGTAGATTAGTCTGCTCGTTAAGGGGAACAATCTTTCAAAAAAAGGTACTTCAGCCATTACTGCCACTATGTTATTTTTCTTAAAAGCTGTATTTGTGAGAATGTGTGTGTGTGTGTGTGTGTGTGTGTGTGTGTGTGTGTGTGTATGTGTGTGTGTATGTGTGTGTGTATGTGTGTGTGTGGTCATGTTTAGGGCCATCCATGTTTGCTCACGTGGCGTGTGTATCCACGTGTGACAGTGGCAGTGTGGGTGGCTGCCCATCTGCATCAGGCTGTGTAAAGCCTGTCAGGGGCCTGGCTTCTTCGCACTGTCCCCCCCCTTAACCCCACTGCCGCCACACACACACACACACACACACACACACACACACACACACACACACACACACACACACACACACACACCATCTCTGTCACCATACAGCCAAGACTTGGACCAGGTCCTGGACACTGTCATGGGTCCGCACGTCAAATGAGCCAGGGAGCCAAACAACAATAATAACAACAGGAGTCGGACCATATGGGCTGTGGACCAGCTGAGAGAGGCCATGGAGGCCATTACTCTGGGGACGGAATAACAGGAGAGATGTGACCAACACCAGCGCTTTGGCACAAGGGGGAAGGAGAGAAAGAGTGAGAGAGAGAGAGAGAGAGAGAGAGAGAGAGAGAGAGAGAGAGAGAGCGCAAGAGAGAGAGTGTGAAATAAATAGAGAGAGGAAGCAGTGAAGGAACGCACAATCGGAGAAAAAACTAGACTAGGGATTGACCACCATGAATAACATAGTGCCCACGGAGCTAATGTATACACACTTGAACACACACTGTAACACACACACACACACACACACACACACACACACACACACACACACACACACACACACACACAATTTATACAATTTATCTGAAGGGTTCTTGTAATGCTGTCAGTCACATACTCAATTCTTGCACTTTTGCTCTTATAATCCCAATTGCAGAGGTCATTGAAATGATGGATAATGCCTCACTTACGACATAAAGAAAACTATTTGGCCTCTTGTAAGGAAATCTAAGAGCAGAAACATACCACACACATAATTTTTCATCATACATTCACAGAGGTCATAGGAGAAGGGAGGCACAGTGAATTCTGATGCAGTTTTTCTTGGACCCTACACTAATGAGAGATTGAGAAAGAGAGAGTGAGAGAGAGAGAGAGAGAGAGAGAGAGAGAGAGAGAGAGAAAGAGAGTAAGGAAGAAACCATAAGAAAGAAAGTGAAAATCCTGAGCCATAATTGCAGGTTGTAAACGTCATAAGTCAGAGCGAGGTTTTCAGCGTGAGGCTGGTGTGGTATGGGGAGAACACAGAAAGGCCTGCCTGGTCTGGTCTTGTTGACATCCCTGCTGTGTGGAGTAATCCCTTCAGGCCTACTTGGCTAGGAGGGCTTTGGGGTCTGACCACCACCACGGAGCTCTGGGGAGACCTTAACCTCACACCACACAGAGACAGTTCTCACTCACAGCTTGCTCGGTAGTGAAATGTGGCCTTGCTGGTCTCTTTATGTTATTTTTGTTCACTCTCTCTGTCTCCGTCTCTCTCTGTCTCTCTCTCTCTCTCTCTCTCTCTCTCTCTCTCTCTCTCTCTCTCTCTCTCTCTCTCTCTTTCTCTCTCTCTCACACACACACACACACCTTACACCTCTCTCTCTCTTTCTCTCTCTCTCACACACACACACACCTTACACCTCTCTCTCTCTCTCTTGTCTTCCCTCCCTCCTCTCTATTTCTCTCTCTTTCTCTTGTCTTTGTGTTGTCTTTTAGACTCTGCAATTGTTGTGAAAACCCTGAATTCTGAAATCAAGATCGTAATTCCCCGATTTCCATTTTCAATATGGTGCCAGCTCCCACTGTTTTGGTATGAAAAGATTGATCCACATATGCAAACTTTATTAAAAATATGTATATTTGAATGCATTCATTTTGCCTCACCTTCAACAAATGACATTATCTTTATACACAATTATGTCCAGGTACTCTCGCAAAAACAACATGAGGATTCTAGGTTATAGTTTCAGTATCCTAATCTCACATCATTGCATCATCATATCATGTGTCAGTGTTTGTTAGAATTCATTATTTCATGCCTTACAGTAGCCTACTGTATGTATGCTGTATATATTTCTGTGTTTAGATCTATGACATACTCTACTATCTATGTGATGAGTTTATCCATTTTAGTCCATCCAACCTCTTTCGACAACCACCCTGGACAAACAAGAACCCCACCATGCTCCTGACTTCTCCTTGCATGGATGACCACGGCCATCACCATCAGCATGGGGATTATTATTGTTTATGTCTGTGCCCTGGCTCCTCCTCTCCCCTTCTCTAGATTTTCTCTCTCTCTCTCTCTCTCTCTCTCTCTCTCTCTCTCTCCTCAGCCTCTCTCTCTCTCTCCCTGCTCTGCGGCATTCTCACCCCGTTCCCCGGCGCTCCGTGGGCGCTCGGTGATGGATGACCATTAAGGCAGCTTATTGGAAAGGGCCTGATTTATGGCTCGGCCCTGCCTCAGTCTAATGGCTTCATTTCTTTCTGCCGGCACATGATGTCACAGCCAAGGTCACTCCAGCAACGGCCCTTTGTTGTGGTTTCTCTTGCTGATGACCTGAGAGAGGGATATAGGGAGAAAGAGGAGGGGAGGAGGGGGATGGTGGTACAATACAGCGGGCTTGGTTTTGTGCGTTGTGCCTATTTATTTGTGGGTGGGGAGAGGGAGGTTTGTGTTTGTTGAAGTTTTGGGTCTGCTAGGGTTGAAGAATATTTGTCATTTCTAAAAAATAATTTATTTCTTTAGATTTTACCCTAAACAATCTATGTTTCAGACCTCCCTCTCTTGTTCCCTCTCTCCATCACCCAGTCTTTCTTCACCTTCCTTCTTGTGGTCCTCTCTCTCTCTTTCTCTCTCTCTCTTCTCACCCCTCTCTCCCTCCTTCCCACTGACGAAGGAGAAACCCTGCTTTATGGCCTTATCTCAGACAGTTATTATTCACTGCTACTTTAAATGAGCAGCATCAAATATATGGGCAAGGCATTAAAGATCAGATCAATAAAAACGCCATTAAGGGAGTAAAAATCGCTGATATTAGTGAAGCTCAAAACAAAATATTAGATTTTCTTTCAGATAGTTAGCGAGACGGAACCAGGAAAGAGGCCTCGTGCGGAGTTGGAGCTGTGGCCGGTGCTGAGGGGTGCCTGTACAGTCAATTATTTATCAGGGCGATTCATTCAGAGTCCTGTGTGATATGCCTCCACATGCCTATGGGTTTCTCATCACTATCTGTCATAGGCTGTGGCAACATGGTGGGAAAATGTGCATGGACTCCAGTAGGGAGTCTTGGCAGATAGTGGTTGGCAATTCGCAGAGTGGAGTGTTAGTTAGTTGAGCTTGTGTGAGCACCGAGGAGATAAGGACAATGAGTTTTTTCACAGATAGTGTCAAAGAGACCTTGATGACTTAGTTCTGCAGGGTTCTGTTTGTAACAGCTCAATGCGAAAGGAAAAAACCCTAGAGGCCTTTGTTTGAACAATGAAAAAGCTATTTTTTATTAGACTTCCGCTGTCCTGTGGTTGACCATTTTCCTCTTCTTGGGAGCAACACCTTCAATTACATACAGTAAGCACTATCACCTTGTAACTACACTCTCCTTGTAGTGTTTACCACTGTGATTCCATGATTACATACACTTACTTGTCACTTGGTAATTTAGGTTTAGCTCTCTGGAAAGACAACAAAAGATGGTAATTGATAGAAAAAAGAAATGAAAAAATACAACACAGTATAGTAACTGGTCCCCATATCCACACGAAGCTCATGGTTAATTTACCTCCTATAGAAGCGTGTTTCTGTCAGTACGATCCTTCATTAGTGGGCAATTATCTTATTACTGCCGAGCCTAGAAATAGTACCAACTCATTTCATTCCATCATACCCTCAATTATGACTACTTCACATGTACACACATAAGCACAAGGATTCAGTTTTAATTAGTGGCTTTTCTTGAGCTTTCGAACTTCACCACATCAGTGGATGCTGTTAAACCGTATTTATTTATTATTAGGATCCTTATATTCAGTTTGAACAGAGCAGTGTACATTGTGACAGTGCTCGTTGAGTTTCAACTGAGAGTTGGGTGACATGTTCTCTGAAGGTGTACGTTTTTTTATTACTTTTTACTACTTCTTAGGGTGGTGATGTTAACTCATTAACTGGTCTTGAAGGTGGACTTAAGGGTGAGGAGGGGTGTGTGTGTGTGTGTTGTTGGGGGGAGAGTTGTTCTCATTAGTGTTTTTGTTGGGTTCGTCTGAGTGCTCCAGCTCGTGAGTTTTAATCACTGTGTAAACATGAGAGCTCGACCGTGCTGTTGATTTATGCCCGGCAGGCCATCTCACTGGGCTACCATGCGGTGGGAACGAGGGGTCCTCGGGCCCTGCTCTCACTCAGGTGTGTGTGTGTAACCACAAACACTCACTGACACACAAAACTTGTAGTCAAATCACCTTGCTCCACTCTGTGGGAGACCAATGCCACACATACACATACACATGCACGTACATACACACACACACACACACACACACACACACACACTAACATGCACATACCCAAGAGATGTGAGCAGCAGACTGACTTGGCCCTCCAAATATACAGCATGGCGGCCATCTCTGTTGCTGTCCTCTTGCTGGCCTCTGTTTGCCCTGTTTGTTTGTTTAGCACCAGTGATGGATGGGGCCTGTCTCTGTGCTTGTGTATTTGGCCACCTCTTTGTGTGCAATAGAGTGTGTTTGGTCTGAGGAGTGGTGGAAAAGTAGCAGGGAGCATGCCCAAGTTGTGAGACACTGTCC